>NC_054080.1:17725725-18045058 GCF_017639655.2 Falco naumanni
CTCTTGACGGCTGGAATAGCTGCGTGACTTGTGGGTGATGTGTTTGGGTGCAGGGCTTGAATCCTGTCACTTGTTAGAGCCATGCCGGTCTCCCTGACGTCTGTATAGACTGTGGGAGAGGAGAAAGCGAACAGATGTTTGGCACACTGTGTGGCTGTCGCAGCGGGTCTAGCGAGACAGGCTTTATGACTGAGCTCCTTGTTTGGCTCAGCTGGATCGGGATGGCACCTGGGAAGTGAGAAGCAGGTCTTCCTGGTTGGCGGTGAGGAATGCGATGAGAGATGTCCTGGGTTTTGTGCTGATGTCTGGAAATGTGGCCATTCTTAATCAAGAGTTTCCCTTGCTGCATTTTGAGAGCTGTCCGAATGTGCCCTTTTAGCACAGGTTTTCAAACCTGGGGCTCTTTGTTGCTTGCTCCAAGCTTGCATTGGCTGCAGCTACACCAGTAACATGACTGCCGGTACCTCTGGGAACGTTTGTGATGCTGCAGTTTAATGCTTCCTCGTGGTGGCTGTGGCAGATAGCCACCTGTTTGTGACTAGGGCCTTGCAGGGCGTAGCCTGGTACCGTCCCATTCCTTACCCTCTAATGCGATGTGTGCCGAGAGCCTTGTGGACTCTTGGATAGCACTAGAGGTGGTGCCTTCTCCGTGTCAGCTGTAAGGAGGGAGTGAAACGTGACATTCAAAGGTGGGAAAGGCAGAATCTACTGAAGAGGTATTGGAGAAGGACTTAGATTGGTTGAGGAGCGCCAGCTATGCTCTACGTGCCCGAAGCAACTGAGAAGAAGCACCCTGCAAGGGCAGTGGAGGCGCTCGGAGCTCTGCCTTGGGAAGGATGATGAGACAGGCAGAGCTTAGGGTTTATGGGCAGTGGGCAGGCCAGCGTACCGGCCCCATGGCGTCTGGCTGCCACGAACGCCCTAGCTGGGAAGAAGTGGTAGGTAAAGCAGACGATGCCGCCTTGTGACGACTGCAAGAAGCCTCACGTGCAGGCCCTGGGTCCTCACAGAGGACTTGAGCCGGTGCCGTAGCTGCTGGAGGGAGAAGAGAGCCAAGCATGAGCAATGCAGGTTGTTTCTGGGGTGTGCTGGTGGCGGCATGCCGAGGCAAGTGATGAGCCCATGAGGGGAGATGCTCTGCTCGACCTGATTCTTATGAGGGAAGAACTAGTTGGAGAGCTAAAGGCTGGGGACAGCCCTGGCTGCAGCGACCCTGAGATGGTGGAGTTTGGGAGCTTGGAAGGAGGGGAACAAGGCAAAGAGCGGTATCAACAAGTAGGTGTCAGGGGAAGAGACTCTGGCCTGCTCAGGAGTCTGCTTGGAAGACTCCTGTGGGATACAGCCGTGGAGAGAAGCGTGGTCCGCGAGAGGTAGTGGATTTTCAAGGACTGCCTCCTCCAGTGTCAAGAATGGTCCATCCCAACAATCAGGGAAGAAAAGCAAAGGTGCTAGGAGCGCTGCACGGGTGAACAGGAGCTCCTGACAAAACGCAGCCGTAACAAGGAAGCAGGCATGAGGCGGGAGCAGGGAGAAGCGACCTGGGAGGAATGCAGAGATGCTGCTCAAAGCAGCATGCGTGGGCTTAAGAAAGACCGCCTGTGTTACTGGCGAGTTCAACCACCTGAAAACCGAGACAGAGTGCCATCACCTTCAGAACAGCTCCCAAAGCCCTGCCGGTTCTGAGAGCACCCTTCCAAAGCAAGTCCTTCAAGTACCTGGCTAACTGTACAGGCCAGAGGAGAAAATACAGGAAGAGCAGAAAAACTAGAAGCTAGAAGGTACAGCAGATGGAGAACTCCAGCGCTTTGCTGTGTTTCATTTCACTAAAGCCTTACCAAGCCCGTGCGCAGTCCATGGAGCACAGGTTGCAGCGCAGACGTCTCTGAAAGGGTGAAGAGTTCAGGATCTCATGTTCACCTTTCACAAAGATGAGTGAAGCCTCGGTCAGGTACGGGCCACTGTCTGGCCAAGTTTCTCTCTCCTTTCAGCGACTATTTAAAAGCAGCGTTGCTGGAGACACGCACGGATGAAGAGGGAGCTCCCGACATTACCATCAGAAGCATGCGCACAAGAGGCAGAAGCAGAGGCGGGTGAGCTGGAAGGAGTACAGAGGCACCATCCCACCGTGCAGGGGTGGGCCGAGGAAAGCTAAAGCCCATAGGGAGCTGCTTCTGGCAAGGGACGTGAAGGACAACACAAGGATTTCTCCAGGTGCGCCATCAGCAAAAGGGTGACTAGGGAACATGGGGATCTGCTGAGGACTAGCAATGGGGACCTGGTCTTAAAGGACGCGGAGGAGGCTGAGGCTCTGGTTGCCACCTTTGCCTTGACCTTTGCTGTTAGGAGCAGCCATCAGCAATGCCAAGGCTCCTGAAGAGCAGTGGGGAAGTGCGGGGCAAGGAAGACTTGCCCTCGGCGGTGGAGGATTAGGCTAGGGAACATTTAAACCAACAAGCCCACGGGTCTGCTGCAATGCACCCGGGGGTGCTGAGGGAGCTGCCTGATGTTGTTGCAAGACCACTTTCCATGACCTTTGCAAGGTCATGGTGGTTTGTGCGAGGCTCCCGAGGAGTGGAAGAAAGCAGGCCTTGCCTTCGGGAAGGGTGGGAAGGAGGCTCTGAAGAGCCGCAGGCTGATCAGCCTGAGCTCTGTCTCTGGGGAATGTGATTGAGCAACTAATCCTGAAAAGCTGTTCCGGCCGTGTGAAGGACAAGGTGGCAGGTAGTCAGTATGGATTTGTGAAGCGGAAGTCCTGTGAGGCCAAAGCAACACCCTTCCAAAATGAAGTAGCCGGTTGGGTGGATGAGGGGGGAGCACTGGATGTGGTTTATCTGCACTTCAGTAAGGCTTTGACAGTCTCCCATAAGCAGCGGTACAAACCCCATCAGGAGACTAGTCACTAGCGACGTGCCCCAGGGCTCGATGCTGGGGCGGCGTTGTCTGACATGTTGATGAGTGACTGGGGCGATGGGGCGGAGATCATCCTCAGCGAGTCTGTAGGTGATAGGAAGGAGTGGCAGTGCAGATGGATGCACTGCTATTTGGTGGGACCTCAAGAAGCTGGAGAAATGGAACAAGAGGAACCCTGTGAAGGCCGGTGCAGGGAAAGGGTAAGTCCGGCACCTGGGGAAGAACAAGCCCAGGTACCTGCACAGTCTGGGGGCTGACCCTCTGGAAAGCAGCTTGGTAGAGTAACGTAGCGGTGTCGCTGCTGGTACGCGTTTTGCATAGGCGTTGACTGCACAGCGTGTACGCTGTGTGACTTCTAAGCAGGAGCTCCTGATTTAGGAGAGCTGTCGCTCAGAAGAAGAGTCAGCGCGGTGCAGGTGCTGGGTGTGTGGTGGCCGAAGAAGAGAAGGGGAAGGATGAGCTGGAGCGCGCTGCTGGAGGCTGAGTGTCGCTTTCTCCTGGTGTTGTCATCCCTTACCCCTGTTTCGCTGGGCTGTTTGAGTCAGCCTGAGAGATTGAGAAGTCTGAAGCAAGCTGTGGCTGATCAGCAGTTGCTTGCTTTTGTTGTCTTGGCCCTCAGTTTTTCTGCTTTGGTTGCCCTGCGTCACTTGTGAGAAAAGATCCTTTCTGGAGCTGCTGTTTGCTAAACTTCAGAGGCGCTGGCCAAGTCCCTCAGTGTCTCCCGCTGTGCTCGTGTGCTAAAATTGTCAGCCCCCACATGTGCTGGGGACCACCGTTATGGTGGTAGCAGTGGTTGTGTGTGAGGTCTCCTTTTTCAGCGGGTGCCACAACCACAGAGCATGGCTGAGAGCCACAGAGAGGTCCCCTGAGACCACAAACTCCTGTTCTTCACTCAGGGCTTTTTGGGTGGCTGCCTTCGTCCTCGTGAGGCCCTGGGTGCTTGTTCAGCTGCTTTTGCAGGCTGTCAGCAGCAGAATGTCCCAGGAGTTTGGGCTTGCATCTCCTCTGCGCGGCCAAGTGTATGTGGCCTGGGGGCTTGCCTAAGCAGGGTTCCTGCACCCGTTCGAGGACTGTTGAGCCATGGCTCGGGGAGGTGAGGGCAAGAGGCTGTTAAGGAGGCCAGGTGGGTGGCTGTGGGCTTGCCCCAGCCAGGCTATTGTTGTGGGCCAGCCCAGTGCCTGCAGGGCAATCTGTGCAGCCAGGATTGGGCTCAACCTCATGCGGGAAGGTGATGGAGGGGCTCTGGCAATCTGCTTTGGTGATTTCTGAGGTGCGCTGCGAAAGGAGAAGGGAGGTCCCCGAGATCTGTGTGTGCTGCTGAAGCCTTTGCTGAAGTGCCTGCAGGCCTGTGTGACCCAGCAGTTACAGGCATGGAAGTGGCTGCAAATCCTTCTGCGTGTTGCGGATGAGCTTGGACCTCACTGAGTGTTTTCTCTCCTGTCCCCTTCGTGCTCCGCCAAGGTCATTTGCCACGCTGTTGCTTGCAGCGAGACTGTGCCAATTGCTCAACTGGTGGCTCGGCAGAGGAGTTCCAAGAAGAAAATGGGACGGCAAGTGAACTGCCAGATGAGGCTGAAGAACACGTCTCCAGTCACGTTAGCAGGTAAGGCCCAGGCAGCTGTGGCAGGCCTACCTTTGTGAAAGAGCTGTGCAGCGGCTGGGGCAAAAGTCTTGGCGGTGAGGGTGTGTCACCAATGGCCACGAGCTGTGTGGTTATAGTGAAGAGCCCTGGGAGCAGGGGGTGTTGCTGACAAGGGTGCTTGCGCTTGCAAGCCATGGTCAGTGAGGAAGCCCTTCTGGAGCGCGTACGTGAGATGTGAATGGTCTTGGATGAAAAGTTCTTGGGGGACGCCTGGCGTCACTGCCACCTGCCCATGCTTCTCTGAGAAATGTCATGGAGGTGCGAGCGAGAAGCGTGGCAACGAGCCTGCTAGCTCTTTGGGGCTGAGCTCAGCCCGTTATGGAGGACAGGGATGAGCCGTGCCCTCACAGCGAGAAGCAGCCCCTGCAGCCCCGTCTGTGGCGGTTTCAGCAGCGCCTGTTGCTGCTGCAAGTGCCCTGGAGCCACGCCACTGCTGATGCCCAGGGGCTGTTCTTTGTCCTCTGCCTTTTTGCTTAAGCGTAAGCTGTGGCAGCAGCTTTCCCAGAGCCGGTGGGTCAGGTTTCCCTCACTGCTGCACTGTTGTTGTGTTGGTGTCAGTGGGGTGTCCGAGGATCAGGCCCAGGCAAGGCCATCCACTTGTGAGTCGGCAGCTTGGAGCAACGGCAGGTCTTGCAGTTTGCTTGTAACGAAGGGTTTGCTGCTTCTTGCTTTCCTGCAACTACACCAGCAGTCGGCCCTCTGTCGAGAAGCTGAACTGGTGACTCGCATCCCAGTGAAATGACCACGACTGTAAACGCCCGTTGGTTCACTGTCTTGCACGGTGGTAGCCCTCGGAAGTGTTTGAGCCTGCCAGAATTGGTGTGGTAAGCCAGCAGAGAACCAGCAAAGTGACCAAGAGCTTGCTTATCCCCACGTGGCCCGAAGGCCGGTGTGGCGTGTTCCTGTGCCGGTGTTATTTGGCAACCTCTGCTGCATGGCGGGAGTCCTGGAGGAGAAGGCTTGGAAGACAGCTTTTGGCAGCAGTGCGGGAGGTGGCTGAGGAGGTTGAGTTGGGCTGCATGTGCTACGCCGCTGGGAGCTGCTGTTGGGTGGTGAAGGGCAGCGTGGCCGTGGGTTCCACCTGAGACATGAGCTGTTGTGGCACCTGACACTCGCATGGCTCTTTGGAGAGCGTAAGGAAAGAGGCGTCTCCTGTCTTTGCCTGCTGCAGTGTGGCAGCGGGGATTGTGGCTCGCGAGTCCTTGGGTGTGAGCCATGGTGCTGTAGCCGAGAGACCCAGGACTGTGGCTGAAAGCATCCTTCTGAAGTGTCTTTTGGTAAGAGTGTGGGCTCCCTGGAGGGAGCTTCAAGCCTCTTTGTGTTGGGTGAGGGGAGCGCTACTCACAGCTGTGTCTGCAAACTCTTTAGGAAAGCCCAAAGGAACTTTGCGACAGCCCAGGTGTTTGAGCGTGCCAGAAGAAGGCGGCAAGAGGGCTGTTCCTCGCCCACCACGAGGTAGAGGAGTGGCCTGTGGCATGGTGAAACCCAGCGCGGAGAGTGTGCGGTCTGCCTTGCCACCAGCTGCTGGGAGCGGAGCACCTAAAGAAATTCCCATGCAGAGGCACGTCACTGTAGTGAACAGGTGAGTGTGTGGACATGTGTTTACACGTGTGCGAGCGAGGCGAAACGAAGTGTGGTGGACCCTTGGATGCTAGCATGGCAGCAGTGCGCTTTGGGACGTGGGAATCCCGGCTCCCACCCTTGCAGAAGATGAAGTCTGAGCGTGGGTTGGTACCCAGGAGGGAGACAGGTGGTCCTTTGCCTTTTGGGACGCTGCCACGGCTACACTGTGCTCTTGACCTGCTCCCGTGTCTTCTGGGGAGAAATGCGGCCAAAGGTGTCACACCAAGGTGGAGGTGTGGATGTCACTGTTTCCCTGGCTGGGGAGGGAGCCGTTGTGGCCGGTGTGCTGGAAAGCAGGAGGAGGCAAGAGGTGACGCTGCGTGTTCGGGCTCGTGGTTGTCTGCCGGTGGCTGCTCTTGCCTGGCTTCTGCGTTGCACTGTTAGCCCTTGCGGCCCTTGTCCGTGTGCTGGGAGCCAGCAGCTGCCTGACCGTGTTTGGGTGAATGGAGATGAGGGCCGGAGCTGCAGTTTTGCTGGGTTAGCGGTACATGCTGGTTTTCAGCCCGCTTTGAGCCTGTCTAATCCAGGCGGCTTACCCGAGTGCTGCCCCATCATTTGTCCTTCTGTGTTGTTTTCGGCTGCCCTGGGCCATCAGCTGATGGTGGTGGGAAAGTGTTTGCTGTTCCCTCATTGTGGCTGCGCTAAGTCCGCTGGAGCTGCTGTGATTGTGGTGGTAATCCTGTGCAGGTCACCGGGTGGGCTGGAAGTCAGCCTTGCGCTGAATGGAAACGGCAGCGGTGTGCCGCCTGTGCAGCGGCGTGGCTGTGAAGCGGCACCGAGCAGAGTGACACTTTAATCCTGCCGTGGTGCCCGCTCTTTCTGGAAGACCCGCAGAAAGCAGGCGTGTCCTGGCCCAGGTGCCGGCGTGAGTCCTGCTTGCGTCAGGGGTACAGGTGCCAGGATGGGGGAGATGAGGATGCGCTCAGAGCACTCGTGAGGGCAGCAGCCACTTCAGCTTTGCTGGAGTGCCTGGGAGCGTAGCGTGACGCTGCCGGCTGCTAGCGCTGCCTCATAAGCTCGTGCCGCTCAGCAAAGCGCCCTTTGCTACGGCAGTGCTCTGGTGGTCAGGCCTTTTGGGACGTTGCCCAGCGTGCTGGTGCTGGTGGAGCGGGCAGGTGCCCCTGGGATGGAGGAGGAGGCGGAGGGAGCCTTGGGGCTGCTGGGTGGATGTGCTGGGGCTTTGCAGTGGGGCAGGGCTCCTCACGAGGACAGGAGATGCTCCTTGTGTCCCTGGGCAGCTGGGCTGTGGCTGAGCAGCACCTGTTTGGGTGTGCCCTGGCAGAAATTTGGAGGAGTCGAGAGGCAGGTGGTGATGGTGGCAGGAGCCGGCGGCTGTGAAGCTGAGGTGGGCGAGAGGAGAGCAGTGGCAGGAGCAGCGAGAACGCCGGAGCTGCTGGCAGCAGCCGTGTGAGGAGCGGAGGGTTTGGAGGTAGAGGCCGGGGAAGGGAGACGTGCTGCGTGTGTGAGGTGAGGAGGGCGAGGCTGGGGTCAGGGTCCAGCAGGAGCAGGGAGACTCGAGGTGGGGCTCTGTCCGCACCACGCTGCTAACGCCGTGAGCGTGGGCTGAGCTCAGCCCGGCTCTTGTGCTCCTGAGCAAGCTGGGTGGAGCTGCGGTGGAGAAAGGCGTCACCAGCTCTGCTCCCTGTGTTGCGGAGGAGGCTGCTGCAGCAGAGGAGCCCGAGCCATCTTGCTGTGACAGAGGCGTGGGAGCAGGTGTGCGCAGGCCTTCCCTTCTCTGTGTGTGCGGATGAGTTGGGTTTTTTGAAGTGGCACTTCCCCAAAAGGCAGAGATCCTTTGTCCCTCGACAGGCAGAGCACTCCTAGTTCTTTCTGGGTTAGCTGCTGGAAGCCCAGAAGGGGTTTTGTAGTACTTGGAGCTTCTGAATGCTCAAAAGAAAATTAGGTAGATGCCAGCCCTATTCTGGCTCTTCCATCTGAGCGTGCTCCACCTTGTGTTGTCATCTTTGTAGCTCTGGCAGCTTCGCCTGAGCCCCTTTCATGTAACAGCATTCTCTTGCTTTTGCTTCTGGTGTCTGTTGCAGCCCCACTTGGGAGGAGAAGCTGCAGGCTAGGTGTGCTTTGGCTCGGATAGTTCTGGAGGAGGATGTGTCTAGTGTGTAACAAAGGGTCCGAATCAAAGAGGACCATATTCTATTTCAATGCAACTAAGTGCTACCCGCAGACATAAGGGTTCTAGAAGTGCTTGGACGTTGCAGAAGTCTAACTTAAGTGTGTATGTATCACTAATACCTGTTTTGTTGAGGAGCGTGCTACAGCAGAGAAGGCCAAGCCATCCAGGTATGCAGGAGAAATTCGTTCTGCAGGTCCTTCGACCTCAGGTCTCCTGTGAGCCAAGTAGTGTTGGATCCAGTCCTCAGCCCTTGCAGACCCTGCCCTACCAGCGACCCCGTCCATGCACCCAGGGGCTTGCCCATCAGTCCGTTGAGGGCTTTGTCCCACCTCCTGCCAAGCCAAGGCCTTTTGGTGGCCCCCAGGTCTGGCTCGGGATGGTGGCATCACTGTCCACCACCAAGCCCCTGTGCAGAACGCCTCGGGGCCTGGTCTTTACCCATGCTGGGCTGTAAACTTCAGGTTCCTACTTGAATAGGAGAGCTCTGCACCCTGTTCCTGAAGGCAGGCAGACCTCTGCCACCAAGGTTGCCGCCACTCTCAGCACCCTGGGATGTGGCCCTGCGACAGTGCTGGGCTTTGCTCCCCACTGCTGGGTGCTGAGGCTTGGTCCTAGGCTGCGCAGCGCCATGCCCTCCCTGCGCTGCGTGCGGCCGGGCCGGCCCCTGCTGGCTGTTCCCCAGCTTGCCCCCAGCCCACACCGGGCCGGCTGCTGCGCCGTGCCTCGGCTGCCCTGCACCCCTTTGCAGGCAGGTTTCAGAGAGACAGACTCCCCATGACAAATTTCCCCCCCCAGCAGGCTGGGTCCCTGGTGCCCTTCCTCTGTGGGGCCACTGGGGACAGGCGGGCCACCCCCAGGACACAGCTTGCCAGTGCTTCCCCAGCATGCATGCCCCCCTCCAGAGGGGAATGGCGCCTGTAAAGCAGCACCCCACACCTTCCTGCAGTGCTGCCTGCTGCTCTGGGGGCTGGACCACCCCGCCGCCCAATGAGACCCAGCAATATCTGCTGGTGATGCACTACTCAGCAGCAACAGTCTTTGGCAGGGCCAGGACAAAACGGGAGCCTCTGGGCACACTGCTGTAGGAAAAGGCTTAGCTTTCTGTCTCCACCAAGGCACAGCCCTAGGACCTGCTTTCTTCTTAGGGTGGGATCAGAAGCAGCTCCTCAGTCCATGCTCTCCACCCTGCAGCATGGCACGGCACCACCGCTGCTCCCAGCACAAGCAGTGGGTGTCTGGGTTCAATGACATGTCCTGGTGTAGGGAAGCACCCCATGGCAAGGATGGAGACAGTTGCCATGGAGAAGACAGCATGAGGGACCATCACAGAAAGCTCTGGAGACCCTGGGAGAGCAGACTCAGAAACCTGTGCCCTCAGCACCCTACCTTACTGCCTTTGTTTTTTTCCCCAAACTGGTAACTTTAGAGGAGGATGACTTTAAAAAACAGAACAACCTTTTTTTTTTTTTTTTTTTTTTTAATACACGAACCAAACAGTTATAGCATAAGCATCTTTCCATAACTACAGTACACCATTTCTCTTACAATATTTTTCAACCTGCAGCAGCAGCACATGCAGGGGCTGGGTGGCGTTTTCTGAGAGCCTTTCCTGGTTCAGTGGAAGGTTTTGCTATCCTCAGTCAGAAAGTAAGAGGGCAGCAACCTCCAGCTTAACAGTTGAGTACAGTTAACGAGACTGCAAATCATAAAGCTATGCCCGTCAGCAAATGGCCTTGTTTGTATGTAAAAAAGGCTTGGCAGAACTAAGGCCCCTGTTTTCGTAGTGTGGTACTTGAATGACACTACTTCGTTTTGTCCCAACACTCAGCACAAAACTTGGCAGACACCTGGGAGGATATTAGTAATTAACAGAAATTAAAGCAGCTCCCTCTAACTAGCAGTTATAACTGAGACTTTGACCAGGTTTTAGCAGGCTGCAGTTTAAAGTGTATGACCAGAACTGCTGACACACCACAGTTACAAATTTAAAGAGACTGAAAAAAAATCCACACAATGTTTGCTTACAACCCAAAGAAGCCTAAAGAACTGTTAAATGTTTCTAAAGAAGAGCAAATAAGGCAAGCCATTGTACAGAGCAGTGACATAGGAGTGATGACAAGCCCTGGGAAGGGAACGGCAGATGAGGAGTTAGGAGGAGGATGGAGGTACCAGCAGGAGTCAAAGGTTGGGAAGCTGAGGTGGAAGAGTGCCAAAGAAAAGGTGTCTTCTTGTCTACTGAAGCAGTCTCTTTGCCTGTAACAGGGCTGATGGAGGCTTTTCAGTTCTGGCATTTCCTAGGTGATGTCTCTTTCTGGACCTTTGTTGCAGATGTGTTGAGACTCTGTCAGACAGCCCCCTCAGCATCCGGAAGTTTCCTTTGGACAGGAGATGTCAGGGTGCAGTGGTGGGGACTGTGGCTTATAATATTGACAGTGACAGGAGACTTGCTACCAGCTCTGCTCCATGTTTTGCAGAGGAGGCTGCTGCAGCACATGAGGGGACACCAAGCCATCCTGTTGTGGCAGAGAAATGTGGAAGCGAGACCTTTGATGCAAGGGTGCGTAGTGGCCCATGTGACTGGATTAATTTGTTCTGTAGTTGCTTGTGCTTTGGGAATTGCAGGAGGGAAAGCTGCTTTGAGCCAGGAGGTCCTGACCTCAAAAGTGTGTGCAGATGAGCGGAGCTGTGAGGAGCATTCCCAGAAATCCTGGGCTCACGCCAGCCTCCGCAGGCAGCTGGAACAGACTCAAAGGCACTGTTCCCACAGTGGTGCAAGCACTTGCCTGTGAGAGTGGCTGCTTGTGGTAAATTATTAATTTGATTCACAGCACAAGTTGGCTGAGGGAAGCCCTGGAGGTGACAAAGCTTGTCCCTACCCCGTTTCCCAGTCTGGGGTGAGATGCTGGCTGCGTGCAGTTTCTCCCAGCGTATTTTCTGACACCTGCCCTGACCCCCCTCATATTAAAAGGGCCCATGCTAAGTCAGTAGGCTCCTGGTCAGAGGACTTGTCTGGCCAGACTCTGATCTTTGCAGGCTGTTCTGCTGCCTTATCCAACTGTCTATAACAGTTTTGTTGTTGTTTTTCCTCCCTCTCTCTGTGATCCTCTAGCAGACTTTTAGGCTGAATTTCTTGGTTAAGAAGTGTGAGAGACAGGTTCTGGATAGACCTAGAGTATGGTGCCAGCTACAAGAGAGGCCTGCGAAAACGGGGGGAGATGGAGAGACAGAGATTCATTCAGTAGTGAACTCTGAGCCCAGTTAGTTGGTGAGAAGGCACAGGGTTGCCCCATTTGCATTATTTATGTTGATGTGCTTGCTTGTATGTGGGTGTCTGCAAAGGCATTGCTCCATGTTGACCTTGATCTGTTTGCAAGAGGCTGGTCCTGCAAATGAGGAAACGCAGATGCTGCCGCTAGTTCCAGTATTTGCTCATTCAGCACCAGCAGGACGAATCCTCAGTGTCCACCAGTTGTCCACAACAAGAAAGCATCTGTTTTAGGGGCCAGAGCTGTCATCTGATGACCAATTTGATGTCCAAAATGGCTCCAGCTGCTTTTCAATCCTTGTGACATAATTACTTGTCTGAAAGTTTTTTGCTTTAGCTGTACTTCAAAGTGTATTTGTCCAACTGGTGACTAAATCCACTTGGAAGTCAAATGGGGATTTACCACGGCCAAACCATCTTTCCCATTCTTGGACACCAGTTCCCAACGATGGGAATGTGGCATGGCCAGATTGCAAGGCACAACCCTACACAAGCAGGCAGGGTGGGACTGCTGGAAATCATGCTGCCTGCAAACCAGATCCTTGTTGTTGTGTCAGCTCAGAGGAGGGCAGGAGTAAAATCCACTGGCAGACCATCATCAAAATACCCAGAACATCATGGCACCTTGTGTGTTGAACTGTGTAATCATTATCCTTCTGAATAATAACTGAAGCCTATGCTGCCTCCCCCTGAAATGGCAGGTAATTGACGTGGTACCTTTTCTGCCTGCAGGCCACTTCAGGTGTACTCCATGCAGTTTAACATGGGGTGCAACCCTCTGGATACCCAAACACTCTCTTGTCCCCCAGATCCCTGCAACAGTGAATTTCTGTGTCATCTGGAGCCCCAGCTAGGAGGCTTCCCCACTTGCATTTCTTTCCTTGTCCTCTTTCCTTTTGGCAGCCAGAGCATGCTCATTTAGGCTTGGGCACAGGTTTTGAGGCCTCCCTGCACACAGGTAGGACTGAGGATGTGCCTTTACGCTCACTAAGCGACTTTACTTAAGAAGCCTTGCAGGACACCTGCATACATCTGCTGGCTGCATCCTATGGGTGGGCTGGAGTGTCATGCCCACAGCTTCAAAGAAATCTGCCAGGTGTGATGCAAGAGCCTCTAGCAGTGCTCTAAGACGGAGGTTTCATCACCACCTGCTTCTTCCCAGTTACTGGAAATTAGATCACACTCCCTTTCTTTTTCAGGACTGTGTAAGAGGATGAATTTTTGGTCATGTCTCCTGAAAAACAAAGTTCATCTAGCTCTCTGCATGGTGCTATCTTAGAGATACACCAGAAGCCCACCTGCAGCATTTGGAAGGATTTCACCACATTCAGCACCCACAGAGATTTCCCAGGTCCTCCAGGTACATGTGTTTTACTGACCGGGCAGCCTGGCCAGCTCCTGTAATCCCCTATTTGAAATAGATGCTGTGTAAAATGTGTAAAAGCTGAAAATAAGTGCATATAATGTAAAGAGCAGCATGCTTTAATGTGCCTCACCACCACTAGGACTTGAAGAAAGAGTAAGTGGAAAACGCTACTTTGCAAAGGGCGATTTTTCCTCCATTTTTAAGGCAAGCTAGTAGTCATAAAGCTTGGTTAAATCATGAACCCTTCAGGGCCAGGAGTTTTGTGGGTTCTTTTTTATTCCTGTACATGAAGGTCAGTAATTTTGTTTGCTTTCTCGCTTTTCCCAGAACACTAGTCCTGAACTGAGTTTTTCTACATATGATTTTAAAATGTGATGGTAGCTGCTTCACAGCTTGTTGATTTGCAGCCCAGCAAGGAACAATAAGGTTTACCCTGAGATGCTATGGCAAAATCAAGCTCCCCCCTGTTCTGCAATCAATTGTTTAACACAGCCGGGAGAAACACTTGCTCCATGCCAGAGGAAGAGTTAGTACAGCAGGGACATCCTAAGTGGAGCTGTCAAGCTGATGGACCCCATCAGCCATGACAGGCAGGTCAGGAGCTGACAGGTCTTGACCTCCAGGGAAGGGTGGGCTGTCCACCCACAGCGGAGCAGTTTCCGTCTCTGGGCTCTGCTCCCTGGAGAACCCTTCCTCTTGCGCCAGCTGACTTCCTGGAAGCCAAGCAGGTCTGTGGGGTCTGGCCCTTGAGTTGTGCAGACCAGGTCCACCACCGCTCACCCCGGCCAAGCAAAATGGCTTGCATGGGCTTGTTCCCCACCGCCTGGAAACACCAGGTGATGTATTTCTAGAGGAGTGCAAATAGGGCAAGCAATCATACAAAACGACCTTGGAAGGTCTGGCTCATCATTAAAGTAACGCACAAACCAAAAATGATTAATACACTATGGTGCTATCCACAGAAGGCTTTACCAGTTACACCAAGTGCTATTCCCAGAAATAAGGGTTCTAGAAGTGCTTGAATGTTGCTGGGGTCAAACAGCATGTAGGTGTCATCTTTTAGAAACCCAAACCTACAAAATACCCCTGCTACAGCATAAGCCACCCTTTACAGAGTAGGACCCCACCTCAAACAGCAAGGCTACAGAATACCTATAAAAGTAGTGCCCTGCTGAAACAAAGTACGTTTGTCTCTGCAGAAGTGTATTTCACTATTTTTAAAACATGACTAGTTCACGAACATCCAGGGTAGAAGAGATGTTGTATTTTTCACAGACAAATTCTAGTTACAGATCTCTGAAACTTGTAAATAATACTTAGAATACAGAATTTCAAATCAGTGCAAAATGTACAATCAAACACAAAACACATATTGCAAAATATATACAGAATTGTTCTAAGAACATAACCCAAGGACAAACAGATGTTTAAATATGAGAGAACAGTCCATCTTTTATAAATTACCTTTTTTTTTTTTTAAACCAATTAGTACACTAGGCATGTTATTTCTAGACAAGTTACCACAGCATAGTGACGTGTCTCATTTACAAGACAGACACTGAGAAACAAGTTACATCATTAAAAGCCTGTTTCTGAGACCAATCCACAAGTAAACGCGTGATAATAGTTACTGGTTTGAGACACACAATGTGGAAACAGTTTTCAACCACTTTAATGCTTATACTTAGGCTTTTTTTTCTGAGAATTATTAGGCTGATGCACAAAGAATAAGCACTGGAAAATTAACTGTTCAGTGGTCAGTTTACCTTAGTATTTTGGGCCACGATGATTTATTACCAATGTATTAGAACATCCACAAGAAATGCTGTAAGACATCTTAAGAGTATCTTGAATTAAAATAGCATTCATAAAACTGCTTGAAGTTGGACAACCAGAGGTGAAAGACACAGTTATTTAAGCAATAGCTAAGCTGTAATTTGAGAAGACTTAAGATGTCATGGGTGGTTTGTAAGTAGAAGGGACACCGAAATCTGTAGTGAATTACAAACTCTGTGATGCTTTGCATTCAAAGCAGAGATGCTCCCTTCCAATAATCAGAACTTGGAGCGTCAAGGTATTGATTGCTACTATCTACACCATTGCTAATTAAACTATTCCAAGGATAACTTGCTTTTGGCATGGTCAGAAAGCTGGAGTTATACAGCTATTGCTATGCTACTGATCCCCAAAAATTTGCTTTAAAATAGCAGGGAAGGCTGTATAAGCACCTAAAATTACACAATAAATACTCAGTATTATTCAAGCACCTCTTGCTACCCAATTTGGCAAGACCAGCAGCACAAAGGGATGCCATGGCGAGGCAAGCTGTTAACTGACACAGGCACATGTTGATTTGCGCCTTCTTGCCTTCAGAACACAAAAGGACTAATACGTGGCACACCCTGTGGACAGTGAGAGGGGACAGTAAGTGCCCAGCAGTCACCAGACTTGTAACTTTTCCCACAGTCAAGCACATGGGCGGGCTTCTCTACTCTTTAACCTGCACTAGTTTCTATGGGGAAAAAGTTCTGCCTTCTACAGCTGATGTTTCTATTAGGAGTTGCTGCCAGAGGTGTAATATGGGATATGCACAATATAAATGAAGCCACATCTTCTGAAATCAAGTTGTCTCCTAAATAACACAGCTGAGCTGACCCCAGTGACATGGTAAAATGGGTGTGTTGCTAGGAGAGCTCAGAGGGATAATTACACCAGTAATGGTGCCCTATTTAAAAATACTTTGCTTTGGGATACATCTTTAATATCTACATACATTTATTTCAAGACTTCAACCCAACTTTTTCAACAACACCGATCTGCTTATAAAACATTCTCATAAATTATCTTCACAAAAAATAAAGTCAATCCTTTGGAAAACATGTTCAATACGACACTTGTATCAGTAGAAATTCTGTCCAACAGGTCCACGGCAGAAAAGTCATCATCCTCATTTAAATCCCTCCAAAGGGAGATAACCAGGTATCTAAACCAGAAGGCCACTATTTCGTTGTCATGGGAAGCAGAAACAATGCTTCCAAAAAACGGAAAGAGTGCAGTTTCAACTGACATGTATGGGTTTACAATCAATAGTCACCAACCTGTAAACATTGAAACTGCCAGTCTAACTGCAGGTCAAGATTAATAATTTGCATTGATTCCACTGCATTCTACACATACAATGGCTACACTGTTAAAAACATACATTAAATAGCAAAAGGAACAAAGGCTTTGAGCTGGATCTCTCCTACCAGCCAAGTGTCAAATCAGTAAATGTTGACATTATAAATAAAACTTGAAAATTACTTTTAAGCATTATAAAATCAGTCTAATAAACCTAAATCTTAGAATAGCAGCCAATTTTTAATTGTTTAAAAATATATATGTGAACTTTCAGTCAGTCAGCTACAAATACACACTGTGATGGGAAGAAGATACCTTCTCTCATTCCCAAGCAGGCTTTCAAGGAGAACACAGTATTAGAGATGGATGGGAATCAAGGAACCCTGCACTCGGAGAAACTCCTAAACAGCTGCATTCTACAAACTTGTTTTCACTGTTACCTGAAAGTGCATTTTTGTATCTGTAGAATCATCCCCATATTTACAAAAAAGTACAAACATTGCAATTTTGCCACACCCTAAGCCTACCTAACCTGCATTTTCTGTTAAGTGCAAAAAGTCTATGAACTGATACATGCACTGGTGCATGGAAGATCAAAGCCTGAAAATGAGGCAATGCTGTCACCATGAATCCAAGGTGTTCAGTAGCTGCCGAGGCTTTGCTGCACAGCTGCTAAATGGCTGAAGTAGAAGCTGAAGCAGAAATTAACGAACAGTCAGAGTAGTATTTTAGAGCAGGGTCTCCATTCCCCTGCTCTTCACACACATTCACCACCACGTACTCATGCCCTTGTTACCAGTTTCAGTATAAAGGCTGGGCCCAAAGCGCAGCAAGGCAGCCTGTCAGAAAACGCAGTTACTGTGAAGGATGCAAGGAAGAGGTATGAGGTACGGACTGGAAGAATATACTGCCAGGTCTCTCAAATAAACAACTCTTAACGTATCCCCAGTTTCGGTGCCGGTGTATGGACCTGTGGCTATGCAACACAGGGCACACCTGCTCACATAGTCAGCACATCACAGAATACCTACGCAGCTAAATCTATTGTGCTGGCAACGTAAGTAATTTTTAAGTGTCACAACAGCTCCTTTTACCTTCTCCCACAAAATGAGGCTTCATTCAATGACACATTTACAAACAGACTGCTGCAGAGTAATGGACACGCATAAACGCTTAGTGATTCCAAACAGTTCATATTCGAAACAAGAACATTATTTGCTCTTTAAAGAAATGCAATCTGTACAATACTTACAAGAGGGTAACTGTGAAGATTTTCTTCACGGAAAACATTCTATAACAATTCATTTAGTTTTGCTCCTTACTTAAGTCTTGCAGCGGACTATGCTACAACTTCTAGTTTTCCAAATGCTACGGTAGCCATTGCCATTGATTTTAGACACACAAAGACTTGATTAAAATCTGGAAAGAGCAAGAGTTCAAATTGTGCACATGCAGTGACTGTACTCTAAATGCAGTTGTGCTTTCACTATATTGCCATCATGTCTTGTGGAAGAGCACATGCCCATTAGAAGCATCTGCTGGGAAGCTCAGTGGGATCAGTACAAAAGCAAGCTCTGCCTCCTCTCCAAAACTGATGATAGATCCAAAAGTGAGTGCTATCAGAATGCTGTAACACTGTAAAAGCTGTACAACTAGGCACTGTGACGGGAAATATCATAAGGCCTATTTTTAACAGGTATGTGCATATGTATATAAACACACACATATATACACATATATGAACAAAAGGTTCTTGGCATTTAAACTACACAAATCAAGTATAAAAGCCATGGGTAAAAAGCAGCAAATTTTCTGAAGTAGTACCTGTCATCTCACGGATGAGCTTTTGCATTTCAGTTCTCTTGAGACAGAGGTAATGTGTTTCAACCATCAAAACAGATTTTAACCCACTGACTACCTTCTCTCTTCTGCAGTAGTGGGGTATTGGAAATGAACCATAATTTTCAGGACCCCTCTCTCCCCCATGTTGGCAAAGCAGAGTAGGACACTAGTAAAAGGTCAGGAGTGTGTAATTCAGCAGGGAGACGCTAGCTGTGCCTGCCGTGGTTTACAGACAAGGTAAAAAGGCGAGGCAGTGGAGAGAGGATGGAGTGTGCTCAGGATAGCAATGAGCCTCCATCTCTGCCCTGTCCACACCGGTTCCGTGTTGTGGATGTTGATTAACACCTGTCTTGACAGAACAGAGCCTCTTCCCCAATGCTCTTGTTACTGAATTATTAATAGCACTTGGCTGTGTGACCACTAGATTCTTGCACAAGGTTACTTAAAGACTCAGTGCTGAGAATCACTTATCTGCCCACTATCATGTGAATTGTCATGCACTGTTTTGTTCAATGTAAAGGCTAAGTCAAAATGCTTTGTATTAATTGCAAAGAGTTTTCTCTTTAAGGAAGTCTTACATACTATGAAATAAAATACTAGGCCTTCTCAGAGACCATGTATGATGAAAAAATTAAAAAAACCCCATAACATAATAATAATAATAAAAAGAAGTCTTGTTATACTGGTCATTACAGTACCTGAAACTGAAACATCTTAACAGAGGGGTTAAATATTGAGTTTCTCCTTTTTAAAGCTTTACAGGACCTTTCCTATCTCAACTGCCTAGGAATCTGTTTCGTCTTCAAAACACACCAAGCATTATTTTATGATGCGTAGAGACATTAAACGCCAAGTGTGTTTTTCTTAAGATACATTTTCATTCCAGTGTGGCACTCATCTGCTCAAAAAACATGTGGAAGCTGGTTTCTGGGAAAGAAGAAAAGGGAAAGAAAAAAGAAAACTCAAACCTTTCCTGTCCTCCCCCAGGATCCCCTCTGGCAGTTGTGAGAACACATTCGTACTTCTGTGTCACTTGTTGCCACGACGCTATCCTGTCAGTATGCTATCACTGTACACAGGCTTGTCCAGCGTTCCAGAGATGGAAAATCACCATGGAAGGATACACCACAGTAAGGGGCCCTCTGATTAAAATACTGTGACTCAAGAGTCTCGTGTTATTTCAGATACCAGGCACTGAGCAAAGGGAGAGACAGCCAGGTCCTTAACGAGCCAAGAACATGAACCACGGTCAGCTGCATGCTGCAGAACTATCTACGTCTGGAAAAACAGTAAGACAGGTTTATTTACTTGGGCTTCACAAGACGGGTCAGTACCAGCAAGCTTGGAGCCCACGCATATTTTTTGTAACAAAAAGTCAAGTTTTCCTCTCCATTACTGAATCAGCAACTGGAAAGACCACGCATTCTTTTTGCTGCCCTGAGGACACAAAGCAGCTTCTCTGGCTTTCTGGGCAATTGTAAGCAGCAATTTGTTTCAGATTTCCTCTCTAATTAGCGAGCTTCATCCTGAGAGGGCATACCCTGAAATACAACTTCACTCTTCCTAGTTGTAATGCTGGTACTAGGATGTCAGAAAAGCTCCAGCTGATCCTTCAAGACCAGGTTCTGAAGCAGAGACAACACTGTTTAATGATCAGGAGATGAGGATTTTAGGTCTGTACTACCCACACCATCTCCTTCATAGCATGAATCTAGTTTGCATGTTGAATAAAAAGGCAAGTTGTAGTCCACATGGTGGTACCTGAAGAACAACCCTAAAATTAAATTAACAATTTAAACAATAAAACAGGCTCCATTGAAAACAGGAGTCAGTCCTCCAAATACATCTCTACCAGAACGCTAAGAACAGAAGGAATCACTAGACAGGAAGGAGAGGCTGTGGGCAGCTGCCATTTTTGCACGGCTCTTTTGTCAGTTTACAGCTTTAGCTGTATCATTCTGCTGCTATAGATTGCTATATTCTTGTAGCACCCACATTCACGCCCTTGTCTGCACTGTGACTGGAAAGTAGAAAGCACAAGTGATGATCAGATTTGCTGAAGTTGGCACAGTGCTTAAGAGTACAGACTGACCAACAAGACCCAACAAGAAGCGCCTCAGAACGTAACTGGCTCCAATAGAATATGGCTTTGGCATACACACTGAAGTCCCCTGCAGCAGCTGGAGCTGTTTTCCTAGCCACACTGCAAGAGCAATGCTCCTCAAGCTGTCACTTGAGTGATGAATTCGTGCCATCCATAGCTGAATTAGTTATTACCATGCAACAGAGGACAAGCGAGCCCACTGGCTAGCTAAGTGGGCTCCCGACAACACAGCTTAAGTAGCTCCAAGCAGCAGATGCACACGAGTGGCAAAATGCTGCAGGCCCCCTGCACAACTAGCTCAGAGGGGCCCCTTGTGTATGATGTTGACCTGAGGCGAAAGGTTCAGTCACTGGAGAACCAGTGGTGAGATGAGACAGCAGAGATGTGAGTGAAGATCAACACAGCTACGGCCATGGGCAGCAGACGTGTGCAGTGCACGACAGGAGCAGCATGTCTGCTCGAGCACCAGCCTCTAGCAGTAAGCTCTGAAATAGGTACTGGACCCCCACATCTTCAGCAGATGGGTAAGCACAGAGAGGTGACCTCAGTCTCACAGGAGGTGACAGAGGAACAGACTCTGAAGAGCACACACTCATCCAAGTGAGAAAAGACAGCCACTGTGCCCCTGTGCCCACATCTGATGACACCACCCACCAAGGACCTGGGAAGGCTGGCCAGGTACGTGAGTTTTCATGACAGCTATGACATTCCATTATCTGAAGCCTACAGAATATCACATGCATGCTACAGGCTTCAATACCTCCTAAGGCTCCTCAGTGAAGCTATGCTGTACTTCAGCTCTAACATATGACTGTGCTAATTTACTTAACACTAAGGTATTTCTTTTACCCTAATTAGTGATGATTTTTTTAGTCCTTGAGCTTGAATAACAGTCCAACTGTCACAAATTAATGAAAATGAAACAGCACAAGTAAAGACAAGAAGAGAGGCCTGCTGTCAAAGATAATGGCTTCAGTGATAGAAAAAATAAGTATAATGTAATACTGCCTTGAGTATTCTTGTTCCTTTTTTAAATTAGAGTGGTAGCTGCTGAAATTCAAATAGCTTTTAAAACAGGCTTTGACTGAATAATGCAGGAGAAACTAAGCTGCAGTTGAAAACTTGCTGTACAAGCTACTTCCCCTTCATTCATACTGTCCAAACACTGCAGAAGCGAACTCTCTGAAGTATTTTGACTCAATTGTTCTAGTACTTTATCTCTTCCCCGTGCATGGGACTCCTTTTACAGAAATCTTCTCTCCTGGGTTTTGTATTTTTCTCTTTACAGTAGCGCTGCTTCAGCTGTGCTATTTGGACTGATCCAAGGAGTTCTCAGCAGCTCATTCTTTGCATTTTTTTGGTTGGGAGGGTACTGCGAGCATTAATTTAAAGGAACACATTTTCATTTATGGCACAATGCACCAAAAATTATCTACGGAATGATTTTCTTTAAGAAACAGCTGGGAAAAGAGGAAGAGTCTTTGTGAAGGTAGATGCAGAAATCTCAGCATCTTGGAATCTCTGTTTGGCCTCATTTTCTATATACATGAAAAACATGGGAAATGGCTTATGGAAAAGCAACCCAAAGGAAACATTTCAGATGAGACAAGTACATAATAGTTATTTGTAATAATGAGGCACTGTCTTTGAAAGATGAAGTAGAACCCAGTCCTGTCAAAATGTAATGAAAGGCACGCTCATGAGCAACCCTCTTCACTAGTCGTCTGCACTCCGTTTTACTGAACCATCTTCGTATCTACAGTAGGTGTGCTGCATTATTTCTGAACACAGGTCTCCACTTAGCGTCCTCCTTCAGAGACTGACATGCTATCCACTCTCATTTCTCTCAGGCTTCCAGTTTTTTTCTGTTTCTGCTTGGATTTTTTCAACATATGGACCTAAAATGGAAAGTTTTAAAAGTGAATATTGAAATACCTGTAGTCACCTATAAGCAGATCTAAGAGAACTAATACACAAGGAAAATGTTGGAACTGCAACAGAAAAACATTTAAATGCGCAACTATCTGAAGGACCTATTTCCTTATAAAGCTATAGGATTGTTTTTTTACATAAACATACATACACATGTATGTGTATGTGTAAGGATATATATGTGTGTGCATATATGTTTATGTACACAAATATACATACACATATATACAGAAAACACTATTAGTCACTAACCTGATAGAAAGATAGAAATATTTCTCACTGGAAGGAGAAATCAGGTTTGTTCTCTCTCTCTTTCTCTTTTCCTCACTTTCTTTCAGGAAAAAAACAAAGTTTAACATATTCCAAAATATTTGAGGGATGACCCTCTTTTTCACCCATTTTTCCTCTGCAAGGGCCATCGTTCTGGTAGCCCTCCCAGCAGGGCTATGTATTCTCCAAGACTGCCTGCAGCAACAAATTTGTGTGAGTTAAAAAGGCATCCTTACAGTAGCAGGCAAATGTGTAGACCGGTGTGCACCAGAGTCAACTACTACAAAATGTTTATTTCACAATTTTGATGTCAGTAGAGAAGTTAAATTCTTAGGTAGCTGATGCTCTTTTCCTTCTACATATACATTGAAATATCAAGGAAAACCACACACTGATCACTCCCAGCTATCTTATTCTCAGCACTTTCTCCTCCATGATTCAGCTTTCTCCTTTGCTGCTCTCTGACAGACCTTCCCTTCTCCAGCACTGCCAGCAGACTGCTTCCTACCTGGTGCACTGCAGTACTGCCATGGCCCTCATAACTGTGACCTGCTTCAGGGCAAGTAACGCTACCTAAAGTTCTCAATACAGGGGAAAAAATTAAGTCAATAAGCTGAAACTCGGGGACTACTACTTTAGACACAAGCCTCATCTGAGCCAGTGGAGTGGGCCCTCAAACCATTCTCTGTAGAAACTGCTACATATTTATCCAACAGCTACCACACCGTGCCAACCAACTCTTTTAAAGTGAAGCATCAGAACACAACGGACAAGCAAGATAGTATGATCATATCCACTGGAGAAACAAAATCAACTTGCTAAGAGAAACCTACAGCCAGTACCTTTGGTCCTGCAGCAGAAATAATAATCTGGCCAGGGGCCTGAATCCAGGGCTCTCCATCAACTTGAACTGGAATTGGTTTTAGCAGTGTTACACGAAAATATGAGCCTTGGGCTATGCGGATTCCTGATCGAAAACCACCTTGGACTTGACCCTGTGAGGAAGTAAAGACCATGATATCAATCAACCCAATCAACAAGAATCACAAATATTAGCTGCATTAAAACTGAGTGGATAGAATTTTAGTCTCATCTGACATTTTACGTTTCAAGTAAAAGAATAGGCAAAGTCAAAAAATAAAGACAAAAAAATGCCTTTACTGATGCAGCATTAATTATTTAAGTTAGCACATGAAGAACAATTCAGATAACCCTGCAGGCTGCCAGAAGCAAAATACACAGTTTTGCACACTGAAATCATCTGCACACTCAGGTTGGCCAAGAAGCATGCACACACAAAGGTCTTGTTTGCTTTTACCTCTCCCCTCCATAATGAAGTAAACACATTTTCTAAACAACAAACTATACACAGAGACTTTGGCACATGTGAAACTCGGAAGTCTATCAGAGTGTTTTGCTAAACTCAACTCCACATACATACATATAAACTCAACTACATATGCATATACTTGGCTATAACTAATGGCTAAGTATTAATTGTAGAAAGTGAAGCAAAGTGACCTTTGCTGCTACACATTCTCATAGGGAATGCATACAGACACCAAACACAGTGGTAAAAACCTTAAAAGAAGATCACAAAACCAGAGCATGAGTTTGTTAACATCTATCTTCCAAAGCAATGGGTACACTCCTTGTTCCTTGTAACTTCACAAAAATTTTAAGGATCTCTACCAAACCACTTCTTCTAATGCAGTGCTTTATATTTGTCTTCTTTAAAAGACCTAAATTACAAAATGGTAAAGTGGGCCAACACCAAAGATTGAGCTGCAGTTTCAAGCACCCACCTTTCAATTTTTGATGGTTGTATGAATTAGTTGTCTCTAGTTACCTGACCACATACACTTTTTCAGCAGCAGATTTCTTAAAATAGTGAGAGAAACATTAAGACAATCACAGAAACATGGAATCATTAGGTTGGAAAAGACCTTCAAGATCATCAAGTCCAGCTGTTAGCCCAGCACTGCCAAGTCCATCACTAAACCACATCCCTAAGCACCGCATCTACATGTTTTTTAAATACCCCCAGGGATGGTGATGCCACCACCTCCCTGGGCAGCCTGTTCCAATGCTTCACCACACTTTCAGTGAAGAAAGTTTTCGTGATCTCCAATCTAAACCTCTCCTGGTGCAACTTGCAGCCGTTTCCTCTGGTCCTATCGATTCTTACTTGGGAGAAGAGACCAACCCCCACCCGCCCACAGCCTCCTGTCAGGCAGCTGTAGAGAGCAGCAAGGTCCCCCCTGAGCCTCCAGACTGAACACCCCCAGCCCCCTCAGCGGCTCCCCACAAGACCTGTGCCCCAGCCCCTTCCCCAGCCCCGCTGCCCATCTCTGGACACGCTGCAGCCCCTCTACATCCCTCTTGCAGAGAGGGGCCCAGACCTGAACACAGGGTTCGAGGGGCGGCCTCAGCAGTGCCCAGTGCAGGGGGACGGTCACTGCCCTGGTCCTGCTGGCCACACTGCTGGGGACACAGGCCAGGGTGCTGCTGGCCGCCTGGGCCCCCTGGGCACACTGCTGGCTCCTGCCCAGCCGGCCGTCACCCAGCACCCCCAGGCCCTTTCCCACCAGGCCCTTTCCAGCCGCTCTGCCCCAGCCTGTAGCGCTGCGTGGGGCTGGTGTGACCCAAGGGCAGGACCCGGCACTGAGCCCTGCTGAACCTCACACCACTGGCCTGGGCCCATCGCTCCAGCCTGCCCAGGTCCCTCTGCAGAGCCTCCTGCCCTCAGGCGGGTCAGCACTCCCCCCCAGCTTGGTGCCATCTGCAAACTGGCTGAGGGTGCACTCGATCCCCTTTTGTCCAGGTCATTGATAAAGGTATTAAACAGGGCTGGCCCCGATGCTGAGCCCTGGGGAACACCACTTGTGACCGGCCACCACGTGGATGTAACTCCATTCACCACCACGCTTTGGGCTTGGCTGTCCAGCCAGCTTTTAACCCAGTGCAGAGCACACCCACCCAAGTTCTGAACAGTCAGTTTTTCCAGGAGAATGCTGTGGGAGACGGCGTGAAAGGCTTTAATAAGGTCCAGTTAAAAAACATCCACAGCCCTTCCCTCATCCATTAGGAGAGTCATCTGGCAGAAGGAGATCAGGTTCATCAAGCAGGACCTGCCTTCCATAACCCCATGCTGGCTGGGCCTGACCCCCCTGTTGTCCTGCATGTGCTGCATGATGGCACTGAGGATGATGGTGCTTCACTATCCTTCCCCAGCACCAAGGCCTGCCCTTCTTTTAGATGGGTGTCACACTGGCTAACCTCCAGTCTTCTGGGACCTCCCCAGTTAGCCAGGGCTGCTGATAAATTGTGGAGTGACTTGGCGAACGCCTCTGCCGGCTCTCTCTGTATCCTTGGCATATATAACCTGCCATCCCACAGCACTGTGTTGCTAACAGCAGGCCATTGTAAAAACAGGTAACACGTGGAAGAATTTAAGTTGCACAAACTGAGTCATAATATTCTTTGCAGAGCTGGCATACCATCTGCTTCACGTAGCGTTCAGATCAAGAACATCTACCATCAGATTCTCAGAGACAGGTGTCGGAAAGCCTGTGGCAGATGATTATAAAGCCATCCACCTGGAAGGAATGTCTGCCCTGATGAGGTGATGAGGTACGACAAGATTTTTTGAAAACACACTAAGTGAAGAGTGCGTGGTTTTGTAATGTAAAGTAAAATCTTTTTCTTATCCCATGAACTGTTTTGTTTTGACACCATGATACTTGTTGTGAGAAAGCTAGTGTGTTCTGTAGTACATATATATGTGCATTTCATCTGTATGTATACATGCATGTTTCTGGCCTCGGTTCAAAGCCTACACAAGCCACGAAGCATTCGCCTATGCCCTTTTAAGAAGTTCTTCATATTGCTATTACTACTTGTTACCCAACCACAAGTTTCTTCCATTTCCATTCCATCTGTCATAGTCTGGCACCTTAATATGGACCTTCAGGACAGGCCAATGAACAGGCAACAAGAAGGCACTGCAGTCCATGAGCAGGCACACCAGCTGCAGCTAAACCCCTCGCATCTGAATGCTTTCTTCAGAGAAAGCCAACACTGCCCATAAATTCTGTTTATGGTCTATAACCACTTCTGTGTGATGCAACAAGTACCTGAATAAATCATGGTATAACCGTAACACGGAGGCATACTTTTTAGGACTAGGCACTTGCAATGCACTGTCTGTTACAAAACAAACCACTCCGAGAAAATGTATGTTTCCTCTGTTCTTACTGGAATGCCAACTTACCATGTGAACGACGCCAGTCACACCAACAACTTCCAGCAGGCCATCATCAATGCGTGGTTTCTCAAAGCGGCTATCACTCTCAGACCCCCAGAGATCAGCTCCAGACCCCCAGCTGCATAAAGAGCACACCACAGTGACTGCCTGCAGATGTGCCATCTGCCACAGGGCACCCAGCCCAGTACCCTGCTAGGGGTGGCTCGTTTGCCAGACTTCAAAAGCTAGACATCGCTCCCCACCAGCTGGAGGAGACAACACAGCTTTCCTGCGCTGTAGAAGCAGGCAAGTGTTTTCCTAAGATTTGGAAGACTTCTGACCAGATCTTTTAGGAGTGAAAGAAGGAGTCAGGTAAGTAGTTTCCACATGGAAGAAAAAGAACAGGCAAGTTTGATGGGAAATACAGGCTACAGCTACGCTAACCCTTAACTTCCAAGACTTAAGAACTTAACACAGATCTTACTGGTCTTGACAATACTCACGGAAGCTACTGAGGAGAAACGAAAGCTGAAACAACTAGCAAGTTTTTATTCTTGTACCTGACCAAACTCACTTGCAGTTAGGCAGGTACTCCTGCACTTCAGTCCTCTGAAATGCTTCTCTCGATTTAACACCATGTTGCTTTTCGTGAAGTATCAGCCCTTCTTACTCAAATAATTTGCTTACTGTTTTAGTGCATTGACTTCTCAGTACTAATCGTGATCTTTTCTTCTCCATAGTTCTCATGTGCAACGTATACTTGTGTGTATGTGCACGTGCACATACCTGTGTGTACATGTAAATATATATATTTGAATAAAAAGTTGGAACATTTTCAGAATAAAATGGAAAGATATACAGGTAGTTTAAGGTAGGAGTGTACCTGAAATGTATGGCAGCACTAATTACCTGCTGGTTCTGTGCAAACAGAAAACCTGCCTCTACCAACAGCACACCTAAAGGAAGCCAGATTTCCTGCAGATTTGCCTTCCTTTCCTCCACAGCAGTAACTCTAGCTCCCTGCAGGTTTCAGGACAGCCCCTAGAACCCTGTAGAAGGTATGTGAGCGGTGGGTTTTCCACAGCTACCTGGGTAGCATCATCAGCTCCACATATACTGACCAGATGGCTGTAGTACCTAGACAGTGTTTGACAGTTGAATCCTGACTGGCTTTCACTGCAGAAACTGCTTAGATGCCTGGTCTCTAGCATGCCAGAAAGTGTGTGCAAGCTGATCATCTTTGATCCTTCTACAAGTCACAGAGAAATCCAGTGGACCATTCAAACAGTCGGGGGGAGGCAGAAAATGGTAGTGGAGAGAAGCCACAGGCCTACAACCATGCCTAAAAAGTCATGTTTCACTAAAAAACTGGCCCAAAAGAAGTCTGAAGACCTTTAGTGAGGAAATCATTCCAAATTGCTGTTAGAACACAGAAGAAATAGCAAATGTGGGGGGTTTGCCCTGGGAAAACAAGACAGTACTACCTTTATGTGGAGTGAGCTTGTGACTTTCAAAGGATCAGAACACTGATGTCAAAATAGTATTAAGAGCTATCTCCTTAGCTGCAGCTGCAAAGCCAGGGAGTCACACTGTAATCAAAAAAACCTAGTAACAACCATCTATTAATATAGATCATTTAACATTTTATCTAGCCATTTGACATTTGATGCTCAAATACCAAGCAGCATTTCCACACATACAGCCACATATACATATTCATCCACACAGGCTCCTTCCTCTCCTTGTTACCTGGGTATGTTAATAAAAATGAGTCCTTCTATACTTGGTAATTCCACCTCGTGCTGGTCCACTTGAAGCTTTATGTCTTTGTGAAGATTTCTGGTATGACTTATCTTCTGCAGCCCAACTTTCACATAAACTCCTTTGTTGTGAAACCTAGGAGCAGACACACATCCTGTAACTAAAAGGTAAAGCCCAGCCCAGCACTCTTCCTCATATATATACCAGTACTGTCCTCTAGCAGGTAAGTTTGAAGAGTTTTTCAATTAAAATGCTCTCCAAATTCTTCCTAATTTTACTGCAGAAACAAGGCACAAGCTACAGACTGCTACTTTATATACTTTTTGCTTAAGGGATGATTCGTGCTGTCCAGGCATGTGGAGATCTGTGAAATTTTATTACAGAAACATCATCCCTCCTTACAGCATTGCCTCAATGCAATGCCTCTTTGAAATGTAAACTTCTCCACTGAAAAACTGTATTTTTAATTAAGACCTAGAGGTCTTCAGGAAACATTTTTAAATGTTTTCTCATGCAAATCTAGAATAATTGAGGCACAAAACCTTTGCAAGGCTTTGCTTTACCTATTTGAAATACAACCAGCTGCAGAAACTTAAAACACACTTAGTAATGTTAACCTGTGACAGAGCTCTAACACTTTGAATTTTAAAGTAAAAAAAGAGAAAGATTTCATGGCAACCCTAGAAATGTCAAAATATTTTAAGAATAACACAAACAAATGTTAGTTAAACACAGTAAATTCTTCTAGAATGTAAATCTTTGGATACATGACCTTCAGGGCAACCTTAAAATAAGAAATGTAATTTCCATTATTTGACCCTAGTAGCACATGGGTGTCATTGGAATCCAACCCTGAAAAATCTCTCTAGGATTACATGTAAATCCTGTAGACATTCAACTAGGGAAAGACAGTCAGTTTAGCATGTGGGTTATAGTCAACTCTTCACACAGACTGTTCAGGTCTTTTGAATTATTACATTGGGAATGATTAGTCCTACATGCTAATAGTTTAAACAGCACTGAATTAAAGGTATCTTATGTAACACTATTTAATATAGGTTTCTACTCCAGACAAGATGTATCTATACTAAGACAGGTTTTGTCTACTTCGGATACAACTGAAAAATAACACAAAATTGGCGGGAAACACAATACTTCTAAATATTCCCAAGAAGTACTAATTTTTGTTGCATGAAGAAGGAAGCCTGTAGAAACTGAAAGAATACAACTGCAGACACAGTCCTGAATTATGTGACTCCTAAGAGACACTTATGGACCACTGAGGTCCACAAGATCCAGAAACGTTGGGTAACAGCAACCCACATAACGAAGGGTAAATCTGTCAGAGATTAAATCGCATCACTCCTGTCCTGCATACACATTCCACTCCATTTATGTATTATTAGACATTAAGACTAAATAATAATGTTACCATGCCAATTTGTACCCAGTGGTTTTGAAGGTGACAGAAATACTTTATGATTAAAATGGTCAGCCAAGTTGGAAGGGTCATCTTCACACATCAGTCACTAGAGACAATCATTACCCCTCTTAGCACATCTACATGTGGGACACAATCTGGGGAGAAAGTGCCAGTGGAAGGCACTTCTAGCAGCAGCCAATAACGCACTAGCTTGCCACTTGGGCAGAAAGAATAAGCATCTCCTAAAACAAACCCTTGGTTAGACACATTTTGCAGACAGTAGTTTCACCAGTTAATTAGCAAGGTGGGAAGGAGGAAGCTGTCCTTGGAGCAGTGTCCAAGACCTCATCTGTGCTGAAAGAAATCAAGGTTTGTATTAGGTGAGACCCACATTGCAGTCACTGCTGTAAATGACACTGATGGAGATAAGAGAGGAGGGCAGGGCATTACATGCAGCTCATCCACCCCCACAGAGCCACCTAGTCCTTGCATCAGATTGGCTCTAACACTCGCATCATTATGTTATCCCATAACCATCTGGAAGGCTCTCCAGAGTACAGATATGGAAGTAACATCCTACTGCTCAGATGAGTATGAGGGAACCACACAGCTCAGGAATCACCCTTTGGTTTGTTTTTCTACAAAAAGATGCACTACAAGCATAGCCAACACTCATATACTACCTGATGCCCCACTGTCTACACCCATAAAGAATACACCCTTTCTGAGGGGCATTCAGAAGGCTGAACTAATTCTTCAGTTTAGCAAATTTAATATCTCAGAATAGATGAAGTTAAAATGTAATCCTCTACAGGGCCAGTTTAATGAATTATGAAAATAAACAATTTTAAGTATTGCACGCCTGTATTTATCCTTGCTAGAGCAAATTGCAAAACACCTTTTACTTTTAAAAAGTCCCATGAACAAGGCTCAGGGAGACACCACAGCATCAACATACACTGTTGGTTTAATTATCTCTGTGGCTGTTGCCTGAGCATCAAGCACCTCAGGTGGCCAGAGGAAGCAAGGAAGCCTTGCTTGTCCTGCTGCTAACGACCAGAAGAAGCAAGTAACTGCTTTCCAGGCTTTCATGAATACAAAATAAAGAAGCCAGTCCTGAAGAGCTATAAAGACATGAAGTAAGCTGATGCAGAAAGCTATACTTTTCACAGCTCTTGCCAACTGCTGCACACCTAGAAGGGTAGGTTGGGGGAACTCTTTTTTGAAGGTGATAGGTAAGAAATCCGCGTGCCAGGCCTTTTTAAATGAACTGCGATTTCCCATGAGCACTAATAAACAGAGAGGTAACATCCCTCAGCAGCACATCTCTCAGAACTGCTGCACGTAGCACGGAAAGCTATCAAGCGGAACAAAATGACCGCCTGCGGTCTAGTCCTGCAATTCAACAAGCCCACCACTGTGTGGGAAATCACCACTGCAGAAGAGCTCTGACCAATAATTGGCATCCGATGGGGTGCATTTATTAGGGTGATCTTACCGCCTGGGAAAAAACTTTACCAGGTTCACATACAGAGGACCCAAAATGGAAAAAAAAATGAGTTAGATGGTGGCCATTGTAGTATTTTAAAACCCACAACTGACAAACTGAACCAATACTTTCAAAACTTTCCCCAAGCACGAGACAGAACGGTTCTGTATCTTTGTAAAACAATTCCAAACTTGTTTTAAATCATGCAGAATATTCTTTCTGCCTAACCTTACATCCAGGAGACTGCCTGCCATAGCAGTCTCCTTCTAATTTTGGATGGCACAAACAAGATGTGGTCTCTTCTGTAACAGGCAACCCTAAAGACTGCTCCAGGATCCCACGGGAATACAAGAATGAAGACAGATGCCCTGATCCTTCAAGTTTTGCACTAAGAAACAAATTCACATAGCTTTACAACAACATAAAACCAGCACTGCCACAACATACACTATTCGTATCTGCCCTGTGATGCAAGTTCAGCACTGAATGCCCTGGAGGCATGTCATCACTGCACTGTGAGCTGCTAGCCAAAAGTAAAGGGTCCTGAGCAAGTGGAGAGATGCTACACTGTGAGGCCAGAGAGCACACAGCTCTTAGGACATCTACCAGCTTAAGGTCTTGATTCAGAAGAGCACCCAAGCCCATTTTTCTTTCAAGGACTATCTGCAATTTCTGTTGCCACAACCTGAAACTTTCCATTCTGCACTCAGGAGCTGCCAGTTTACAGGCCAGCAGCTGCTACATCTGGCATTAAGTAGCCATCCTTCTTAGCTAATTTACTGAAAATAATTTAAAAAGTGCTACTTGCTGGCAAGAGTGTCCACTTGCATATCCTGGGAAAGGGTAAAGCCAGGAATTTTAACAATCATGGTCACAGACAGTCAAAGGCAACAATCATGTGTCAGTACCTCAGTACCAATTCATTATTTCATGTTCCTTTTCCAGATCTTGAATCACAGAGATATACAGTCCTTCAGATTCACAAAGAAAATAATAATCTTCTCTTCTTTCCCACATGCCCTTCAAGACACCCTGCTGGCTTGGTGTCCAAACAGGCACACAAAAGGACCAAGCCATTGCCCAGTGCACTGCAGGTGCTGAACACCGTGAACTGACTGAGATGAAGATTCAAGGGATGAAAATCACACAGGGCAATAAAAGGCAAAGTATAACCCTTAAATACAGTGGTAATAAGAAAGGATACATTTTCTACAATGCTGCAGCTTTACCAAGTCAGAGTAGTATATTTTAAAGGAAGAATGAACTCTTACATTATATTAATTGCACAAGTAAATCTAGAACAGTTTTATACACTAGAATAGGCATTGCTATATGCAAACTTACTGCACAGTTTTACTACCTATGATGTTTTCAGTCCAGTGGATCGAAAACACAAACCAGTGCCTAATAGTAACTTATGTAGCAAAACCAGTATCCTGTACTATTTCATTTTGAAAAAAAAACATTAGCAATGCCTGTAAAGATAGACAGCACACTGCACAATAGGTGGGATAACACATTGTTATGCCCATAACTGGTCAGAGAATATTTTTAATAGTTAGAATTTGAATAGAACATAGTTGTAGCTGTCTGTAACTCCCTCTGGCAACTGAGAAACAATTTAGAAGACATTTACTCAGAAACATAGGAGAAAGCAGACAAAACCAGTGTCTACAAGGAATTACTACCCATTAATTACACAAATGTGTTTCTTTTTCTCATCATTTTCAGTGTTTATGGGAAGAAGAAGAAAAAGTACTATTATGGATTGATCTGCATGCCACGAAGGAGGAAGGTCTCTCTCCACACCTTCTTAATCATGCAGTCTTACTTGAGATACAGAGATTTTTTTTATCCCTATTACCAGCACACAGATGCTACCACAGCATAAGCAAGGGTGGGAAAGGGATGAAGAGGTTCTGAACAGTGTGTTTATTGCTCATGTAGCAGCACTGCCCTCCTCCTGCTAACGGCTTTGAATAAAAGATATGACTGCTACCTCAAAACATCAACGAACTCAACATTGGAGTTATTGGGACATAAGTATACTGAATAATAATGACAGGGCTTCCAAAAACTGCTTTGGTGCTCTCTTGGTAAGGAAAAAAAACCCAAAACCAAAAAAACAAATACAACCCCCAAATTCTGCGTCTATGAGTACCTGGCTAACAGAATTGCTCCCTGTGTCAGCTCTGACTCAAGCAAAATGATACCTGTAGCATTTCAAGATTACCAGCCATAGTGTAAGTTGTGCAATGCCACACAGTTGCCCTTCCTTGGTTTCCCCAGGATTACCTGCTGTTAAATTTCCCTGGTTCTTCTTCTCTAGCATGATGGAAGTCCAAGCTCAACTCTGCATCGATGCCAAGACCACAGTAATTGTTCATCTGTACAATCTGACAAAAAAAATTTGTATTATTTCCTCCTTACATTTATAAATGAGTAGGTTCTGAAGTTTTTCAACAAAAGCAAGCTTTGCAGATGATCCTTTCAAGTCACTTGCACCTTGACAGATTCTGGAAAAATTTTCCAGAAACACTACACTAAAAATAAAGCTGTACGGACAACTGTTGACATATGTAGTAATTACTTCCAAAGTCTTCGAAATTTAATCTTAATTGCAAGTAATAAGCATAATAAAACATAAGTAAAAAAAATATGCAGAAATAAAACCAACACAACTTCTCAAAGCAATCCTATGCAATAACTATACAAGTTGCTGAACACTAACACCACTATTATTTTTGACATCAGCCATGGATTTATCATGACATCACAGACACTTCCCCTTACTCTGGAAGGTGACCAGCTTACACCATATGAGTGAAGAACCCAACTCCACTCACTCAGCTGCATTTTAAATAGCTCCCTATACACCAGTCTCAAGTTTCTACAGATTTCAACCATTTCTGCAATTAATTCTTCCTTTGCATGCCAGTCCATTCCATAGCTTTTCTATCCTAGTCCTTGAGTCTCCCACCCTTCACCTTTAAAAAGCAGATCAGGCACTCAAGGCAAATCAACCCCTGCCTCCACCAAGTGAAAAACAGCTGGAACTTGAGCAACTTAAATCTTCCAATTAACAAATAACACCTAGGATTTTCCAGCAACTGGACTAAAATCTTAAACAATTCTACCATTATTACAATTTCCCAATTTCTTTTTGCTACTCCCTCATCCAATAACTTTGTTTTGTCTGAAGAGAAACAGAAAGAAGACTTACACAAAGCTCTGAAGTCACCATCTACAACTAACATTTTTATTTTCCTTAAGAGAAGCAAGTAATACAAGCCAAGGGACAGGGACTTTCACACAAAAAATAAAATGGATGCTAAAATAAAACAGATGCCACATATATAGACAAACAATGGCAGTAAGATGACAGAAGGATTACTTGCTGTATATGCTAGCAACTCCTAGTCATTTTTTAAACTGTTAAAGTCAAGATGGGAGTACTTTTTTGGGGTGAGGGGTTGTGTTTTGGTCAACACTTCAGCTCCACTAGTGTTCTGAAAAGTGTTTGGCGTTCCTTCAAAAGCTTTTCTTATTTGACAAATAAATTTATTTCCAGCTTAAGCAAATACGTATGCCATTGCCACTTTATAATCCTCCACCAGATACTTTTTGTCAAACAGCTATGCAGTCTGTTCTGCAGCCCACCAGTCCTATCAAAACTGAAGCACTAGACACAGACGTATGCTGTATTCACTAAAGAATAGCTCAGTAAGGCCCAGGCTCAAAGGCAGGTGAGCAATAAAAGATTAAACTATGATTAAAGATTATCTATCCTCTTTGTGATTTTCACTAGAACAGCAGTTCCTAAGAATGAAACCCAAGTAGTGCTCAGCTCACCTTTGGAGGCTCAGGTTCTGCAATGCCATTCTCTGCACCTTCAGCTGGCTCTTCTGCATCCAAAAGGATAGTCCAGCGATCCATAAGAACGTCATCCGCCTCATCCACGGAAACCAAAATCGAGTAGGGGTCTTCCCCACTGTAGCCAGCTCCCCAGCGCAAGACTCTCCCTAAGTCATTACCTGGGCAACAATGAAGAACCCCAAAATGCAACTGCGTTTGATAGCCTAGCTAAAAGCATCAAACAATGCATCAGCCCTGACTTATAGATCAAACTGCATTAGCTCCAAACGAGTCATGGAAGTAGTTAGATTGGAGTGAAAAGTTAACAAGCAGAAAGAATACCTAAGCATTGTAGTGGTCGCACCTGTGCTCAGTATCACATACAGATACACTGTCTCATCTCAAAAGTTTTCACAAGAAGGGATGGAAAAACCTGTTATGGAGTTGAGAGTCAGGGAGCAGCTGAGTTCACTGGTTTGCAGCGACGGCAGATGCATCTGTGGTTGTCAAGGGGAGAATATTTTGCCCTCTCCAGCTCCTGGACACTCGCAAATACCCATACCAACACCGCTGCAGCTTGGTTTTCCTTCAGAAAGCGTGACTGACATTTCCTTGAAAAGCTCATCCTGCATTTGCAATCCAACACCAGCCAGAACTGAGTTACAGTATCTCTATTGCAAGTGAGCTGTTTGTCGGACAGATAAATAAATATAAACCTTCTGAAGGACTTCTACCCTCAGAAGAATGGTGCTTGCTGTAATTCTCACCTGTTCCTAAAGGTAAGATGGCAACTGAGGGCTCTGAGCATGCCAACTTGTGCCTGATCTCTTCCAGTGCACCAAGGACCCAGCCAACAGTGCCGTCCCCTCCACACACCAGCACTCGGAAGGAGGGGACTTTAGAGAATGTGTGAAACCTTGAGAAACAAAGCAAAGAGAAAAATAAATGTTATAATGTACTACAGGAATAGCAAAGCTTCTTAATATGCTATTTAAGTAACATACTATTATTGGATCCCCAACACCCCACCCTGCCTTTACCACGGTTTTCAGCATGAACTTCAACGAAGTGAATCGAAAAATAGGAACTTTTAGATAAAGCTGTCTAAAAAGAGTGAAAACCACATGCTTCTCAGAATCTTCACAGCTAGAGTTAAATCATTAATCACTTCCTTTTCCACTAAAGACACAGAGATCTAACTATTCATCATTCCAATGTGAAGACCTGTAACTCTGAATCCTATTGGAGGTGTTGATTAGTTGTGGTTGTGGTTTTTTTACTTAGTGATGGGACTCATAGCATATTTTCTTCTGCATAGTCCTATTTTCCTGGTCGCTCTTAACTTTTGTGCCTTTTCATCCTACACACCGAGTTATCCTGCAAAGGAACTTTTACTTCCCAATGCACAAGAAGTAATGAACAAGTGGAAGCATTTTGCTATAAAGCTACAGAAGGATCCCAAGGGCAAAACTAAATGAATGAATTACTGAAGTTGCAGCTTGAGCTGCATTAGAAAGGCAACAGAATTAAACAGTTCTAACAAGAAATCTAGTTTCTGCAGCTTGTTTTCCTTGCATCCTGCATAAGCTGTGTTTCTTCCAAGAAAGCTCTTGTTTTGGAGAGCTGTTATGCCAGTCCTTTGTTAAAGCAGTGCTGAAGGAATGAGGCTACTCTGAGTAGGCTACAACCACCACTTTCAGTTTTACGAAGCTGGTAAGAAAGCAGTGTTGATTAAATCAAGGGATCAGTTCCTGCCTCCCTACAAGCGCATTATGTTCTGTTCCTTATATTTAGATATGTTGCAGCTGTGATCAGGCAGGCCTTGTTAATTCTGCAATTGTGGCCAAGTTTCAAGAGTCAAGATAAAAAATTTTATACTTTTAGTTCCCAGGCTACGTCAGAGGAAATAAAAGCAAAAATGAGCCCTCATTGGGCAATGTGACATTTCTCTTTCCTCCCCATTAGATTACAAAATATTTTTATTTTTAACAATTATTAAATCTGTTTTATTGCAAGGTGCATACGACTTTCCCAAGACTGGGCTCCATTAGACTTAACACAATTATACACATCAGGAACTACTCTATTCTCTTTTCTTTAGAGAACGCAAAATTTACATTTGTTTTCACAAGGAACCAGTCAGAAGGAGGGATCCACTGCGCTGGTCTGCAGACACATAACAGAAGCAATTTACATCTTTGTAACAAGTGAACGTGACCCATTCTTTTAAAAAACAACAAAACAACATAAATAAACCCAGATTTTTAAAAAATATGACTTACCCAGGCAGTGGGCCACCATTCGTAAGTTCAAAGACTTGATGTGGGTTTAGCAGCTTTCTAAAACTGTACAGCAGATCCCGACCTTTTAGACCTCCACTTTTTGGATTCACAAATACAAGAAGTGGGCAGCAGTTCTGTGGTATCTTGGAAGCCTGAAAGGAGACAAGAAAAAGGATTATCCAAAACCATGACTAGCCAGAAAATTATTACTGCATCTCAGATGTATTTCCTGATGTTTCTTTGATGCTTAGTAAAAAAAACCCAGATTCAATAAATAAAAAGAGTCAATGTCCAAACAGTGGACACATTAGCTGCTGATGTTGTTTTTCTGGGAACTGAAGTTTCCTCAACCCACTCCAACTACACAGTTGAGCCTAATGTTAAAACAAAGGTACTACAAGTAGTTCTTCCTACACATTTTCAGTGAACAGTCTATGCCAAAGACTAGTGTGAGGGATAAGGTACATTCCAGAGTCATGTACAAGTCAAACACTTTCCTTGCAAAGAGAGAACTTCCCCCAATACCAATTAAAACACCTGTCTTAAGTCTTGTGGTCATCTTAGACCACGTGTTAATTTAGAGGGACAAACCATTTCAAAGCGAGGGTGTTCAGGGTAGATACTGGCGTGCCCCTCCCCATGAAATAAGATGCTGAAAGCTTCTTTTAAAAATATGTATTTAAAATTTTTAATCCGGAGGATCTGGTGCCCATACCTTACAGTCCTCACACCTCTACTGAAGCTGCTGATGAAAGGGCTCTCAAAGCACAGCTGTGCTGCAGGGGAGCCTGATAACCATCCAGAAACCACTCAAAAGGAAGTCACTCCACATGGCAGAGGAGGGATTTCCTGGGGTGCTCCATGGCCTGTGTGGGAACGGTACCTGCAGCCTCACTGGAGGTCAAAACTTCCAGCCACCAGAAGCACTCCCTCAGGACTGGTTTCCAGCCAGCCAGGCCATAAATCATGCCGTAAAATGATCTGTAAATGCTTCTAGAAAGATCAGAAAACACCAGCACACCTTTCATCCATCCTTCCACAGCGCTGTGGGGCAGGTATGTGCCAGAAAAGTCCATCAGGCATTTCAACAAGTGTGCTTCAAAACTGAAATGTTTGCCACAGTCCCTAGGTCATGGTAATTTGGATTTAAAAATTGGACAGCATTCAGGGAACAACAACTTGTCATGCAGCTGACAGGATGGATTCAGGGAACACAGCAACAGTGCTAAATATAAGTCAATTTAGACAAGAATGATTCAGGGGGCGGTGAGGCAGCAGCATGACCGCAGCATGCAAACATGTAGAGAGATACCAACAGCTACAGAGGGGAGGAGGCACCATCCAGAGAGCCTGTTGGCCTGTCTTATAAGCGACCAACAGAGCACGCGAACTAAGGTAAAGAATGGAGAAATCAGGACAAATTAATGAGTAGGTCTGTGGGGAAGCAAACTAGAGTCTGATGTTGAGATACCCCACACCATCATCTACCTGTGAGCTGATCTGGATGCTTAAAAATAAATGCTTGTTTGGGGCTTCTCAGTATTTGAGAGATTTCCTGAAATTTTGCTTTCCTAAAAGAGCTGGGTGCTAATCCTCTGCAAGTCACACCCTGCCAGGTGTGTCAAGATACCCACAAACACATAAAAATCCTTCTCCTCTGTGTCACTGCCTGCACGAGAAATGCCCTCTGCCATCCAGTGTGACTTGCAGGCATAAACAGAAAACACACCGTGCAGAACACTAAGCAGGTAAGAAGGCTGGTGGAGCAGGTACACATTTCTCTTCATGCCCCTTCCTTCCTGGTCCTCTGGATTCTACCAGGGACATTCAGATTGAAAATATGTATGTTTTCTCTAACAAAAATGAGAAACAGGGGCTGTTTTGGCTGACAGAAACAGAATAGCCTCAAAATTTTGTTTTGCTGGAAAGGTTTCACTGCTGGCAGAACAACTAGGCTGGCAAGACAGAGGCTGCAAAGCTGTCCATGCAGCTTTCTCCAGAGGAATCACCTTCAAACTATACTGTGGTGACTGCTAGGTCAAAATACTTCTCACCTCCACATTCAGACTTTCTTGGAAAAGAGGAAGCAACTACTCAAAGTGTGCCCAAGCACAACAAAGGTAATACAATTATTTCTGTTAAGCACATGGAAAGGATATTTGTAGCCAGCAAAGGAAGTTGAAGGGAAACAATGCATGCCACTGTCACAAAAGGGAAGGACTTCTTGAGTTGTAAGGTCAACAGCTCAAGGATCTACATATCCCAACAAGAGAAGTGGATTTCCTCCCTTTGAGCCATCACAAGCATTAACAAAAATAGTAAGCAGAGCTCTGGCTTTTCCAGAAGTAAAGCCCTTCTTGTTACTCCATCAGTTCCTGCACCATCATGTGCCATACCCCATTATGAACAGGCCCTTGAAAATCCCACAAGCGATGACAGGCAGAGCAGCTCTGAAAGGAGGCACCATGTCCCATGGGGTAACAGGGCAAACTGTTCCCTTCCTGCACTACTTGTTCCAGCTTCTACTCTGCCTTACCTTCCCATTTCCCGTTTCTTCCTCTTCAAAGCTTTTTTACTACCTAAATTTCACCTCCCGTCATTTCGGCTTTCTGAACAATACAGGCTATCTGAAAGCTCAGGCTTGTTACAATGCCTGGAAACTTGTCAGGTTTAAAAAAAAGGTGGGTAAGGGGATAATAGAAAAAAAAAATAAATCAGTTCTGCAGCTCAAAGTAAACAAAAACTTTTTCAAAAAGGAATGAGAGAAAAGAAACCAGCCCAACATTCATATTAAACAAATACTTTACTTGAAAATGGACAAGAACATTTGATTACCTTTTCTTCTTAAGGAAGTTAGTTTCTAAAAATATTGAGTTTGGACATTTAGAACTGACATGTTGAACACATGTTCAACATATTTATATTATTTGCTTTTACAGGGAAGTTCTAATGCACTGGCTTTAAAACCAAGTAACTAAAATAGTTCACAAGGAACTTCAGGGAATCACATTAATTTCTGAGATGTGGTTAGCTCCAAGGCATTCAAAAGCACAGCTGTGTTTTGGAAAGCCATTTGAGATCTTACCCAACTAAATACATATTGTTGCCAATATGTACTTCCAGTTTCTACAAAACTGCCATCTAAATTCCCTAATTGTCAATTGTCAATGTTGTACAAAAAATAAAAGTGAAACATTTACCCTGAATGCTGCTAAGACTCACAAGCAGCTGCCGAGAATGCCTGGATCTAACAAAATATCTCTCTCTAGTGTAAACTGAGCAGTCCTACCACACAAACCCACGTCTGTTCAAGTATCTTCTGAAGTAAATCCCTCACTATACCTGTTTAGACATAAAGAGACCTATGCAGAATAAATAGAAGTATTCTAGAAAGTGCTTAGCCTCACAGTTGGTTTGCTTCCCATCATCATGCTTCATTAAACCTAAAGGATTAAGAAACACTGCTGAATCTCTAGATAAAGGCTAGCTGGTAAGGAAACAATTATTTTTCACTAGGGGTTAAAAATTCTATGGCAGCTTGTGCAGAAGCGCAGGGCTGCTGTGTTGCTTTCTGGAAAGTACACACTCCGTTAAAATTACAGACAGACAGAAGGGTCACACTCTTATGCCGCAGAATTTTTTTTTTAATCCCTTAATAAAGCCCCAGTGGTGACATATAAATGAGCTTGTTACTGGGCAGAAGGGGATGTGTGACTCACAGACTGAGGACTCCCTCCCCCTCTAGCCCTGGCTTCAGTGCTGTGCTTGAGGAGCAAAATCTGCAGAGGGGGTTTGTGTTGGCTGGTGTTAAGGAAGGGGTTTTTTGTTGGCTGGTGCTCAGGAAGGCATTTATTGTTTCTTAGAGACAGCTGAAGGAGGCCATGTGATTTAGACACTCTGACAGTCACTGTGAATTGCTTAATTTGTCAGGATTAGCACAACGCAGCTTCAGGCTGGGGCAAGATATCTATCATCCCCGCTAATCCCCTTTCTGTTGAGTGTACTGTGTAATCACATCTCACAACAGAGGAGAAGACAATGTTCTGTGCCACAGGCCTGCCAGCATGACAACCACGGTGCATCTTCCAGGGTGGTGGGCTGTCTCCAGGAACTGCAGATAGCTCTAAGTGACAAGTAAAATTCAATATTTGCAGGCAGGCTGCCTGCAGCATCTCCCATGTGCAAGGCCCCATGATGCCCCAAGCACAAATGTCCTCCACTGTGGCCAGAAAAGCCATTGCATCTGATGAGGAATGGTGTGCAAGATGTCTCAATGCAACTGGAGCAGCAGCTGGGTAAATGCAGCAGGAGCTCAAGCCTTTTCTTTACTATTTTGGGGAATTGTGGCAGCAGAAGAAATGTGCAAAGTAACCTTTAATGGTATTTTGGCTAAAAGGGTCACTAAACTATCATGCTTTTAAGTTGGACTCATTTGTGTGATGAAATAGTGAAATGAATGAAATGGAAAGTTTCACCCATTTGGGAAACCCCCACATCTTTTTCTACTGCTCTTAAGGAACCTAAATACAGTACATCAGAGGGCACTCCACTGCTAAGTGGCATTAGTGATAATACCACAAAAAAGTGTCACTTTCACGCTGATATTTGCCTCATACAATCCTCTGCTGATTTCCTTTTTTCCGGTACTGCAAAAGGTGTTCTTTGTTTTATCACCCATTCTTTTTCTAAGACTACACATTATCCTCTCATTCCCCGTTTCTTTGTATTTCACCCACAAGAGGAATGTCAAACACAGCATAAATTTCACATTGTGCTCAGTTCCTGTATAAGTATTTCCTGGTGCTGTAAATGGTTGCATATTTAAGTATAAACAAAGACTAATAGCATCATAGGATAAAAGGATAATTTAGGTCGGAAAGTACCTCAACAGGTCATATAGTTCAACTGCTATCCAAAGTAGGGGCAACAATCACTCAGTAGGTTACTTTGGGTAATAGTGAATGGTGTAAGCTGGTGGCCAAAGCCCATAAGAACAACACTTGAAATATAATTTCAATTAAATCCTGGCTCATTTCAGTGAGAGGACCAAATATAAACAATACACTCAGAAAAGGAAATAAAATGTATGTGTGCATGTACAGCCCCTCTCTCCTTCTTACATACTAGAAATTCATCCCCAGCAGTCCCTGAACTGGAGTTTCTAAAAAATATCTTGCATCAGATAACAAATAGCACTATCCCTATTCTCCTGGCATCAAAAAGTTAACTACAAACATATCCGTTATCAGAAAACCAGACACATGTAATCAACGGAGTGGAGTATATTCAGCTTCACACACTGTTCACCAAATCTAGGCTCATAATGGATTTGCCTAAACCACCAAAAACAAGCATCCAAAAGCCATCCCATCTCCATGCTGCCCTCTGTTTCTGGTAACAGAAACTCTGAAGTCTAGTTTGGAGAAGGAGGGACCTTGGTTTCTAAGCTCCTCACAAAACATAATACCTATGTATGCATAAGAACTAGACTCTCAATTTTTGGGGAGGGAGGATAGTTTTTAATCTGGTCAGGTTCACGTAAGCACAGCCACTAGTATCTGCTCATATAAAAAAAATAATTTTGCCTTCAGAAAACTTTGATAAGCATAGGACTCTTGAAATGGGAAAATCAGGCATGTAAGTATGCAACTATGGTTACTGAACTTGAGACCTTCCCATCAAAAGTTGTTTCATAGTTCCCACTCATTATGTATTCTTTTAAGTTTTAAAGGTTCTGTGAAGTTTTAAGAAGTCAAACCAAGACCCTCACTTCATTGCCGTAACACAACTCCAGAAAGACAGTAATTGCAAGATGCACAACAGCTCAGCACAAAGTAACTACGGCTACACTCTTGAACAGAACCTGCATCATACTGGTTAAAAATCAATTTGCTCAGTGAACCATCTCCCTCTTTCCACCCTGAATTTGCTTTGTTAATATGAAACCTATTACTAAACCAACTGATTCATAGGAAAGTGATTTGAAACCATAAAAATTAATAAATCAGAATCAAGCCTGAATTTATGAAAGGATTCTTCCACTCTTTCAAAAGACTATTCTCCTCTGAAATCGACAATGCAGCATTTAAACAAGGTCAAACTCCCTCTGCTACAGAATGGGGGAAAGGAAGATACTGTAAATGTGAAGATTAGCAGTAGTACTCTACCTCATGGTTAATACGGAAACATGTTTAGTCCCCAAAACAAAGATGTTGTAAGCATTTTAAGATATGCCAGCTAAAACTAAAACCTCACCTAACTTCTTGACCATTGAAAGAAATAAAGAGAAAAAAAAATATTTGTTTTTGTCCCTGTTATAGCTGTATAGCTATGTAGTTGTGTAGTTGTATAGTTACTCCTGAAAACTCAACAGTAGCAGGACAAGTGACAGCTCACAGAAGTATACATGAAGTGCAGGCTCTGAAGTAGTACTTTTTCCCCATCACACTACTTACAGATACTTCACATTTTATTCAAAGGCTCCTTTGAATAAAATGTATTTTCATTTACTTGCTAAGGTCCTAAGGTAGTTGTTTTTCTTTTAAAGACAAATTTTAAGTTCAAACCCATCTCTTACCCTAACTTCAGGAATCACCACGGCGTTCAGAGGCTTGTCATTGACAGTTGTATCTTTAACTAGCATATATATTCTTTCAGCTTCAGAAAAGCATGAAATTTCGAGTACAACAGCACCTGTAAAGAGGCATCAGAAATATTTTTTACATTTTCTATTATTAGGAAATCAGTATCATCATATCACAGCACAAGTTCACTCAGTTTACTCAGGACATTATTCAGTAAAAGTTACTCTGCAACACGCTGGTTATTAGGGAATTGGACTGTTTTGCTCTTTAAGGCTTCCTTCATACCCCTAAACTCACCCCAGATTTTTGTTAAAGCAAAGCGGTTTGAGGACAAGAACTGCAGCACAGACCTGATGCATATTTAAAGACTTCCTTTGGGCTTCAGAAGTATGGCCTATTCCCATACTCTTTTTATTGTAACTAACAGGCTGTTCTCATCATGTAAAACTGACAAGGGTATCAGGTTTCTTTTTGTTTCTCATTATTAAAATTCCAGTAGTTTCATTCATTGACAATATATCAATAAGAATTATTACAAGCAAAGATTTGGCTTGAGAATCAGTTTAAGATCTTTAAGTCAGCTTAGGTCCTGTGTGGGGAAGCTGCGGAAGAAGGGAAGACAGAAGGGAGAAATAAAAGAAAATAAAATACTGAGAAGTTAGTCTAAAGTAAGATACTTAGTGAGGAGGAAAACAGGGCAGGACAAGATCAAAATGCACAATGGACAGCATATGAGATGTAAGCTGGTAACACCATCTGGCTGCAACCAAAAGTGAGAGTCAGGAAGTTAACAGAAACATAAAAATACTCAGAATGCGAAAAAACACAACGAACAACAGAAATCACACGCAAGCAGAACCACCTAAAGAACATATGCAGGTAAACTTGGTTAACTGAAGCTGTGACATGAGAAGACTGTCACAAAACCAACTATTTTCCATTGACAAATATGAAAAGGAGAAAGCATATCTGAAAGCTTTATAGTTTTCCTTAGGAAAAGTCAGTATTAACTAGCCATGTGGAGATTGCATCAGCGTTCACATCGATGCTACAGAGAGATTCATTTAGCAGTCATGTGAAAGTTGAGCCTGAATGTGAAACAAATCAGATATGGACACTTAAATGTACACAAGATACATTTCACGCTTTTAACTTTTCCCAAACACAGATCTCCGCCTGACCACTGCATTAAAGCTACACAGAGCCACTGCTGCTCTGGGTCTCAGAAGCCTCATGGCTTCTCCGACCTGCCTGAAATAAAATTTGTACAGCAAAAGCAAAGCAACAGCTCGAAGGATGAATGCAGAGATGAGCATACTGATTTTCTTCAGACTCCCCGCCACTGAACCCCCACTTAGCCGGTGCTAGGAAACAGTGACTGTGAAACAATCCATTGAGTTCAAAACCAGCACCAAATGTTACTATTTTAGAAGTCAAAATAAAGAGCGAGCACCTGAAAGGTTTTTAACCATTCAGTGGTGTTAAACTATTCAGTTGAAAAGCAACTTTAAAACTCATTTTTACAATGAAATACTGCAGCCTTTTGGTACACCAGGCATGAAGCCAGCCTTCTTATTTTTTTTTTTTTTTAATAAGGTAACACTAATCCACTGCTCTTTATAAATACAACATGTTACGTTTTACCTGAAGCGCTTTTTCTTATGCAGTAAGACTAACCTACTCTGAGCTTAGGGCCTCTAGTATTAGGCTGCAGTTTTGAAAATAGACATTGTTTGCAAGACTAGAAATCTGAATGCTTACCTTGCGCTTGATAAACATGACTCACAGATACTACATTTGCTGCAAAGAGTGAAAATATAAACACATAAAACCTTGGGTACATTTAGAGTAAATATTTAAAATATTTTTAAAGTTACATAAATATAATGTAAATAAATATTAAAAGTTACACAAATACAGGGAGAACCTCCAGCTAACACTTTCCCACTCCTAAGTTTACTTTGCAAGTTAGAAAAGCTAAACTGACTTTCATGAACAGTGACTATGACTTCTTTCTGACATTTAAAATTTAATTCCTCTTGAAGTTACATAAAAGATTGGGAAAAATGCTTCATTTCCTGAAACAAAGTGTGACGCATTCCTGACACTGTTTATAGAACACACTGGTTGAAAGAAGATTATGCAAAATCAATTAGACTTCTTAGAAAAAGAATAATTAATTCTTTTCATTGAGCACTTGCCCATATGTGTGTGCACACTGCTCATACTTCTCTGTGACTAGGCACAGAGCTCATAAACAACATGAAGGAGAGCCCACGCAAAAAATGTCAGATGTTAAGAAAGGCAAGGAACACTCATGCACAGAGAATTAAACCGCACTGCCATAATCTGAATGGTGTAAGGTATGTACTGTTCACTTCTAAAAAGTGATGTTTTTTCACTAAAAACAATAAATGGTGTGGTTACATATAACTGAAGTAATGTAATAATAATTCTGTGAATAATAAGCTGTCACATCTCTGATGTAACCACCAGCATGTTAAAATCGGTAGTAAAGTCCCCTGTTGAGAGTACAATGCAGACTGATTTTTCAAATAAGGCAGAAAACGTTAAGAAAAAAAATAATAAAAAGGAGTTATACATGCTACTACATTTTATTCTGTACAAGTGAATATATCCCAAAATGCACCTGTTTACTTACTTTTGATAGCTAACTCATCCTTGAGAATATTTGTGTATTCTTCAGGGGAAAGCTGAGGTGGAAGGCCACCAACAAATAAATTTACTCGCACAATGGATTTACTGTTTTCCACAATGTAAAATCTTGTTTGATTCATCTGACGTATTGACGTCTACCAAAACAAAGAAAAATAAATGAAGTGACATTTGGCAAAAAGATGCTATGAAACAAAATCCCAAATAGTTCTGAACTTAGCAATCATGTCCTCTACACCTAGAGAATATTATGAACAGAAACAAAATTCAGTCCAAGTATTTAGCTTCTCAACAGATGAGCCAGCTACAAGGGTAACTGATTACTTGCTTTTTCTGTAAGAAAGGGGACTGCCTATTGCTTTTTAAAAAGGATCATGTTTCTTTTTCAGCTTTACCTTTCTTATGTCCTTGAGTCTGTTAAGAATCAGCTCCTGATTGTCCAAGACCATGCGCTGAACTAGAGACAGCAAAAACATTAACCATGTTTGAAAGCACTGTAAGTTATTATCGGGTTCAATTAAATAAAAAACAATATAAAAAAATTAGGGAAAAATCACAACTCTGCATACAACTAACATTTACATAAAGGACAATGCAGACCTGAACTACTACTGTTTATTCAACAGAAAAAACACGTATGTGCTTTGCACAGTCTGATTTTATTCGCAGTTCTTAAAACACCACCCTCCCTTAAAAAAAGGCAGAAACAACTCAAAGCCACACAAAAGACAAGAAGTACTTCAGGAACAACCTAACTGTTTGACATAAGACTTTAAAACTACATTCCCTGACAACTACAGTAATAACGAACTTCTGTATTTTATTAAAATATTAAAACAATCGTAACAACTTCTAGCTAAAGTGAAGTTATAAATGATGCTTTAGAACAGAGTACCAGAAACTAACCAAGGTAAGACATTCACAAGGCTACAATAACCTTATAAAACAACTTAGTGGTAATGGTCACAAAGAAAGCGAAGTATCATGCCAGGATTTGAACTACAAAGATATTTACTCGGGTGTGGCCAGGGCATCATCAGACTACTTCAGTGGCTTTATTTATCTCTCCATGCAGCCTTACAAATAACGAAGCACAAAGGAATGTGAACTTGGAGAACACCAGCTCAGTTCCTGCAGGATCACAGACTTGTTGAGCAATGCTAGGACTGTGTATTTCTGTACTTCATAATGTGCACACACACTCCTTGGACTATCTCAGGACTCAAATTTGCTCTTTTGGGGGCAGTGTTAGGGGGGAAAGAGGAGAGAAGGAAGGGAGCCAGCTGAACTTTACAATTAATCTTTACTAAATAACTGCAGCTAAGAAAACTGTGTCAGTTAAAGGCAGCTCCCCAAAACAGGGCTCTTTGCCGAAGTTTCAATACTCACCAGAAACCACTAATAAACATTTATATGATGATGAAAAAAGAGAAGGAAACCACATTTCCACAGGACACACAAGAACGAAAAGAAGCAACATCACTTCTGATCAGGTATTTTCAACATGATGGTGAAGTTTCATTTGTGAAGGCATTTATTCTAAAAAATTGACTATGACCACGTTAAAAGGGGGGAAAAAGAGCTAGATGTGTCTTTGGCCAATGCTCCTTCACTTACCTTGCTTACTGCCCATAAGCACTTCCACCAATATGAAATTCTGGAGGCGCTCGGTCTGCCAAAAGATACAACATGTAAATGTAGTTTCTGAATGAAATATAATTTTGCCAGATGTTTACATTAATGTTATATTATACGCTATGCACACAGAGCATGGAAAAGTAAATGTTTTTACATCAACTATGATGTTATTCCTTCTAAGCCACTCCTCCCGAGCCAGGAATAATCTTAAACACTGAGCCTACCCCCACATGACGTCAGGCTCCTGTGCCCTTAACTACACTGGCATCCTTGAGCCCCATGGTGAAGTGGCACCTGTAAAGCACAGGTAACTCTACTCCCCTTCAGTGACCAGCAGCTCAACTAGGGTATTTCCAGAGTGTCTTTCCAGAGAAAGCATGCACGACTGGGAATGAACCTGGTCTTTGAGAAGATGGCCCAGGAACCAGGCTTGGCAAAAGCAGGCTGACCGGTCCTCATCTCCTGGGGCACTCCACGAGCACTGATGGAACCAATCCCTCTTCACATGTGCCACAGTCCCTTCTCCAAACGAGAGTGCCAGGGACTACCACAGATCCCTTGCAGACAGATGAGGAAAGCTGGCACAGCTAAAAGTTGAGCCATTTACTAGGACTGCTACAACCCTGGAAACGTGACACTCAGGATTGAGGAAGTCTCTTAATTTTTGGCCTCGAGACTCAGTGGGCAGATGATCTTGCTTTACATGTCATGAACCGGAGTGTTAAAAGCCTCACCTGCTAACATTTGCTTTGCCTGAAATTTCATGAGTGTGACTTGGAGAGGCTCTTCAGCACAGACAAACTCTGGATATTAAAAAGAGATTTCCTGTATCTATCTTCACACAGAAAAAGGAGGAAGCCCTTTAAAAAACTATCAGTATCAGAGAAATTGCAATTGAGCCAGTGAATTCAGTCTCTTACAGTGTAAAACTAGCTTCCCAAATACAAAGATGCAAAGATCTTTCCCAGAGTACCTATCCTGTTTGACTGCGGCTTTTTCCAGATGAGACAAAGACTCCAGACAAGGTTTTTAAAGTTTTGTTAAAAGGTCTGCAGCATTTGGGGGAGAAGACTGAAATCAAATGCTAGAACCATACTACGGCAGAAAATTAGCTCCATGCGTTAGATAGCTGCGTACACCTAGACAGAGATCTGCAATTATCACCTACTGCAGACAGCCCACATGCATGTTCCTAAATACCCTGCATATAACTATAACAGGTGGTGGTTGCCCTGTGTGAGCATGGCTGTTCCCTGGAACAGCTGAAGTGTGCTGATCTGCTGGTGTGCTGACGAGCCCCAACTGCTGAATGAAACGTGCACGCTACAGCTTCATGCAGAGCTCCACACCTGTGTGGCTGCCCTAGACTGCCAGTGTTTTGGCACACTTGCAAATTCTAACGTGTTTCCTAAAAGTCATGCTATCTTGGCAGCAACTGTATGAAAGACAGGCAAACTGAAAGGGGATCATCTTCCAGGGAAAACATGCATCCACAAGATTACAGGATGTACACAGTAATTTCCAATGAGGTGGGGAGGAAGGCAGACGGTAAAGAACACGGGTGCTGTTCAGCCTTGAGAACTACAGAGATACTGCTCACCACTGTAAGGAGACAATTCATGCATCAAAAGCTCAATTAGAGTTCAAGCTGGCCAGGACTGTGAAGAACAATAGAAGGGGTTTTTTAAAATATGTTACCAACAAAAGGCAAATGAGAAATAACGTTGGTGTGTTGCTTGACAAGGTCAGTCACCTCACAAATAGGGATGCAGACAAAGTGGCAACATTTCATGCCTTCTTTTGCCTCTGTCTTTAATACCAACAATGGGCCCTGGGACCACCAAAGCCCTGTGTTGGAAGACTGTAACTGGGGGGATGACAAACTCCTAGTCAACCCTGACCTTGTTCAAGACTTCCTGCTCCAGCTGGTTGTGCATAAATCTGTGGAGCCTGATGGGATTCATCCCAGAGTACTGAAAAAGCTGGCTGATGCTACGGCAGGACCTCTCTCTGTTATTTTTCAAGGGTCCTGGGAGTCTGGACAGGTCCAAGTCAACTGGAATCTGGCAAGTGTAGACCCAGTTTTCAAGAACGGTAAGAAGGAAGACCCTGGTAGTTACAGGCCTGTCAGTTTCACTTCAGTGCCTGGTAAAATTATGGAGAAGGTTATTCTGGGAATTACTGAAAAACATTTGACAGACAATGCAGTCATTGGTCGCTGCATGGGTTCACAAGGAGAACGTTCCACATAACCAACATCCTTTTACGCCAAGGCCACCCACCTAATCGACCAAGGGAAGCCAGTGGATATGGTGGTTTTGGATTTTAGCAAAGCTTTTGATACCATCTCTCACAGCATCCTTCTGGATAAAAATTCCAGCACACAGCTAGTTAAATCCACAACACATTGGGTGAGCAACTGGCTCAGAAGGTCAAAGACTGGCATCCAGTCACCAGCAGGGTCCCCAAGGGCTCAATTTTACAGCCAGTGCTCTTTAATGCCTTTATAAATGCTCTGGACACAGGAACTGAATTTGCATTAAGGAAGTTTGCCAGTGACACTAAACTAGGAGGAGCTGTGGACTCCTTGAGGGTAGGGAGGCCTTACAGAGATGTGGATAGGCTATCACCAACTGTATGAACTTTAACAAGAGAAAGTGCTGGATTCTCCACCTGAGATGGAGTAATCCTGGTTATAAACACAAACTAGGGAATTACAGGCTGGAGACCAGCCTGTGGAAAGAAATCTGAGGGTTTGGGTTGATGGCAAGTTGAATATGAGTCAACAGTATGTCCTGACAACCAAAAGGACCAGCTGTCCTGTGAGGCATCAAGCCCAGCACAGCTAGATGGTCTAGGGAGGTGATTGTCCCGCTCTACACTGCACTGGTACAGCCCCACCTTGAGTTCCGAGTGCAGTTTTGGGTGCCTCAGTATACAGAGGACATAAAACTATTAGTGCGCCCAGAGGAAGGCAACCAAAATGGTAAAAGGCTTCAAGCGCAAGACTTAGGAGGAACAGCTGAGGTCACTCTGTCTGTTCAGCGTGGGCTGAGGGGTGACCTCACTGCAACCTACAGCTTCCTCTAGGGGGGCAGCGGAGGGGAGGTGCTGATCTGCTCCCTCTGGGGACCAGAGGTAGGACTCGAGGAAAAGGAATGAAGCTGCGTCGGGGAAAGTTCACATGAGACATTAGGAAAAGGTTTGTCACTGAGGGCATGCTTGGGCACTGGAACAGGCTCCCCAGGGAAGTGGTCATGGCATCAAGCCTGTCAGAGTTCAAGGAGCATCTGGACAATGCCCTTAGTCACACAGTTCAGTATTAGGTAGTCCTGCAAGGAGTAGGCAGTGGGACTCAATGATCCTTATGGCTCCCTTCCAACTTGAGATTCTGTGATTTTATGTTTTCCTATGCAGAGCAGTGTGAAGAAGTAGAAGACGAGCACAATCGTCCTTAACAGTGAATGCCAGTTTCCCAACAACGTAAAATGTGCCCCTATTGAAGGGCTCACCGAGAAAGCTTTAAACTGGATTGGAAGGGGGAAGGGAATAAAACCAAGCTCATCAGAAATGAGCCTGGGGGTGGCATGCCAGGGCTGCAGGAGAGATGGATAGCACAGCTGAAGTCTATCTATGCCAATGCCCAAAGCATGGGCAACAAACAGGAGAGGCTGGAAGCCACTGTGCAGCAGGAAGACTGTGACATTATCGCTGTCACAGAAACACGGTGGGATAACCTGCATGACTGGAGTGCTGCAGTGGGCGGCTGCAAACTCTTCAGAAGGGCCAGGCAAGGGAGGAGAGGCGGTGGGGTAGCTCTGTGTGTCAGGGAAAGTTTAGACTGCCTAGAGCTGAATGATGGTGACAGTAAGGTTGAGTGGTTATGGGTAAGGATCAGGGTAAGGGCCAACAAGGTGGATACCCTGGTGGGAGTCTGTTATAGACCACCCAACCAGGATGAAGAGGCAGATGGAACATTCTACAAGCAGCTGGGAGAAGTCTCATGACCACTAGCCCTTGTTCTTGTGGGGGACTTCAACCTACCAGGTGTCTGCTAGAAACACAACAGAGCAGAGAGGAAACAGTCTGGGGGGTTCCTGGAGTGTGTGGAAGACAAGTTCCTGGCACAGCTGGGCAGGGAGCCAGCCAGGGAGATGCCCCGCTGGACCGGCTGTTTGTGAACAGGGAAGGACTGGTGGGCAATGTGGTGGTCAGAGGACATCTTGGGCATAGCGATCATGAGATGTTGAGAGTTTTCAATTCTCAGAGAAGGAGGGGGGGGGGGTCAGCAGAACCGTTACCTTGGACTTCTGGAGGGCCAACTTTGGCCCATTTAAGAACCTGGTTGACAGAGTCCCTTCAAAGATAGTTCTGAACGGCCAAGAGGTCCAGGAAGGCTGGACATTCTTCCAAGACTGAAGTCTTAAAGGCGCAGGATCAGCCATCTCCATGTGCTGACAGCCAAGGCAGTGGGGGAGAAGGCTGGCCTGCCTGAACAGAGAGCTTTGGCTGGGACTCAGGGAGGGAAGAGAGAGTTTAACATCTCTGGAAGAAGGAGCAGGCAACTGTGGAGGACTGTAAGGAAACTGTGGAGAACTACAAGGAAGTCACAAGGTTGTACAGGCAGAAGATCAGAGAGGTGAAAGCCCAGCTAGAGCTCAGGCTGGCCACTGCCGTAAAAGATGACAAAAAGTGTTTTTACAAATATGTTAGAAACAAAAGGAGGGCCAAGGATGATCTTCATCCTTTATTTGATGGGGGGAAGGAGGGGGAGGGGAGGAACACTGCCACAAAGGGTGAGGAGAAGGCTTCGGTACTTGATGCTTTCTTTGCCTCAGGCTTTAATAGCAAGACCAGGTTTCCTCCAGGTACTCAGCCCCCTGAGCTGGAAGACAGGGATGAGGAGAAGCAGAATGAAGTCACCACAGCCTAAGAGCAAACAGTTAGTGACCTGCTGCTCCACTCAGACATACACAGGTCTATGGGGCTGGGTGGGATCCACCTGAGGGTACTGAGGGAGCTGGTGGAGGAGCTCACCAAGTCACTCCATCATTTATCAGCAGCCCTGGCTAACTGGGGAGGTCCCAGAGGGATGGAGGTTAGATAACATGATGCCCACCTACAACGAGGATCCGGGAAACCACAGGCCTGTTAGGCTGACCTTGGTGCTGGGGAAGGATAGTGAAGCACCATCATCCTCAGTGCCATCATGCAGCATGTGCAGGACAACAGGGGGGTCAGGCCCAGCCAGCATGGGGTTATGGAAGGCAGGTCCTGCTTGATGAACCTGATCTCCTTCTGCCAGAAGATGACTCTCCTAATGGATGAGGGAAGGGCTGTGGATGTTTTTTAACTGGACCTTATTAAAGCCTTTCACACCGTCTCCCACAGCATTCTCCTGGAAAAACTGACTGTTCAGGACTTGGGTGGGTGTGCTCTGTGCTGGGTTAAAAGCTGGCTGGACAGCCAAGCCCAAAGCGTGGTGGTGAAGGGAGTTACATCCAGCTGGCGGCCGGTCACAAGTGGTGTTCCCCTGGGCTCAGCATCGGGACCAGCCCTGTTTAATACCTTTATCAATGACCTGGACAAGGGGATCGAGTGCACCCTCAGTCAGTTTGCAGATGACACCAGGCTGGGGGGAGTGCTGACCCGCCTGAGGGCAGGAGGCTCTGCAGAGGGACCTGGGCAGGCTGGAGCGATGGGCCCAGGCCAGTGGTGTGAGGTTCAGCAGGGCTCAGTGCCGGGTCCTGCCCTTGGGTCACACCAGCCCCACGCAGCGCTACAGGCTGGGGCAGAGCGGCTGGAAAGGGCCTGGTGGGAAAGGGCCTGGGGGTGCTGGGTGACGGCCGGCTGGGCAGGAGCCAGCAGTGTGCCCAGGGGGCCCAGGCGGCCAGCAGCACCCTGGCCGGTGTCCCCAGCAGGGTGGCCAGCAGGACCAGGGCAGTGACCGTCCCCCTGCACTGGGCACTGCTGAGGCCGCCCCTCGAACCCTGTGTTCAGGTCTGGGCCCCTCTCTGCAAGAGGGACGTAGAGGGGCTGCAGCGTGTCCAGAGACGGGCAGCGGGGCTGGGGAAGGGGCTGGGGCACAGGTCTTGTGGGGAGCCGCTGAGGGGGCTGGGGGTGTTCAGTCTGGAGGCTCAGGGGGGACCTTGCTGCTCTCTACAGCTGCCTGACAGGAGGCTGTGGGCGGGTGGGGGTTGGTCTCTTCTCCCAAGTAAGAAGCGATAGGACCAGAGGAAACGGCTGCAAGTTGCGCCAGGGGAGGTTTAGATTGGAGATCACGAAAACTTTCTTCACTGAAAGTGTGGTGAAGCACTGGAACAGGCTGCCCAGGGAGGTGGTTGAGTCACCATCCCTAGAGGTGTTCAAATTATGTGTAGACATGGTACTTACAGCCATAGTTTAGTGGGACTTGGCAGTGCTAGGTTTGTAGTGGGACTCAATGATCTTAAAGGTCTTTCCCAACCTAAATGATTCTATAGGCAGTGTAGTTACCTCAAGACACAACCAACCAGAAAAAATATCCTGCATGCCAATAATCATTGTGGTCATACATGTAAATCTGCTTGACCCAGAAAAATGGATGGTAACTTCCAGTACAGAGCAACCAGGTCTACCATCAAGACTACAGAAAGTTTTGAGCATCATAACAGTTAGAAGAGATCATCTATCATGAGTGGACTGACCATAATTTTTCTGAAAAGAAAAACATTCACAACCCACTTCAGGGTCACTCAGGTGTTACATGGACATGCTTATGATCTTTTGTTTACCTGCCTTCCAAGTAACGGAAGCACTTCTTTGATTACAGTCTGTGTACTGCTATCTTTATTTACTCGTAGAGAAACATATGCCATTCCCACCCTAAAGAGAAAAGAAATACTTATTTTAGGACAATCATTTGACCTATCCTGTGTGTACCTAACTTGCAAATTTTCTATGGGGGTAGGCAGAAATTTGTATTAGTTGAAGAAAGCTGTTCACTGAAGATGATGGCAGATGCAGTATTAGCCCCACACATGAGCAAAGACTTTCATTTCAGGAAACTGGTCATTACAATTGCAGCACTGCAAATTATTTTCTTCATATACACAGAATTACCTGCACATCTTTCGTAAAATTTGGCAATGTGGCTGCATTAGTACAGTGGAAAAATGTTTCAATTTAATCCCACTGCTCTTAAGAGATGAATAGGTCACCAACCAGTCTTGTTTCCACTGCTAAATATGCTTAAAATGTATATTGTCTCACTGGTATATGAAGCAGATTTTTTTTTTCTTCATTTTGTCCTCCTAGTCTCACATCAGAAGTTACACTGAATTCTTCCTACTTACTACGTCTTCCAAAAAACCATCAAGCTTTCAAGTGACGTGTATGTCAGAATTTGTTTACAGATGCAGTTAATGTAACTTTGCATCTTCTTGGCCAAACACACAATATAAATGTGTAAGTTATGCACAGAACATGTTGCACGAAAAGAAACCCATAAGCATGTTTCCAGGCATGCAAATGAATAACGTGTATAAGTCATTCAGAAAAATAAACAGAAGAACACTGAAATACGGAAGAAACCACATTCTCTGTTATACTTCTGCAACCTCATTAACTGAAACACACCAGGCTAGACAACAGAGGACAAATGTAGTCAAGCAGGATAACTTCATGATAAAGGAGGAAAACACTCACTTCAGCCAAGCAGGATAAATTCTGATCACTTCCTCATCTTTTGGTTTGGCTCTGATAATCCAAGCTTCAGGAACGGATTCTCGGAATACTGAGCCGAAGTTGCTGTCCTCGGCAGCATCGTTCCTGTTGATAACATCATCAGACAGCAGTGCCTGCTGCGTAAAGGTCTGAAGCTCGTATTCCTGCTGGTCATCATTTATGTAGTATGCCCTCAAAGCAGCCTCCTACAACACAGCAAGATAAATTAACATTTTCTTGAAAAGATACCATTAATACTTGCGTAGCCACAGACATTTATCAATACCTCTACTTATGGAACCAACCTTTAACACGTTTTAAGCACAGAACAGTGGAGAAACAGCAGTAGCAAAAAAAAAACAACAACCAAGAGCGAAGTTTTGAAAACAAATTTTAGCGGAAGATACACAAAGAAAACTTGTGGTGTCAATGAATCTGAACACAGCCCACGGTATTTTTGTCAAACGAAAGTCATTTTAACACCATAGATGAAATGTAAAAATTCAGCACCAATAAAACTACACACACTGCATGCAAAATTTACTCCACAAGGAAACCCACAAATTATACTTCAATGTGCCCAGCTCTGTGTATTGAATCTTCTTGCACTAAGGGTTTGCTGAAAATTAGTGAGCTTCTCAGACACAAGGTTGCCCTGAACCCACACACCTGTGAAGAGGAAAGGGCTGTCCTTGGCAGATGCAAGCAGTCACAGGAATTTTAACATCCATTACTGGCCCATGCCTGCAGCACCTCTGCTAACACAGACACTGTAGTGGATACAGCCCAGTAAGTCACTTTTGAGAACTGGTATTAATCTGCCCTGGTATTATAAGTAGCAGCCTGAAAAAATGTGCTTGAAAGGCAAGCAGCACTCCTAAATAAAAGTGTTTTCAGCACTGTACACACTTTTCCTTGAAGATCTTTGACATGCAGAACCATTTTCAAAACTCCTGTTCATTTTGAGTAATCACAATAGAAATCTTAACGAGCCGTAGGTTTAAACTGTTAAAATTCTGATGTAATAACTTCTCCATGCTCCTGTGCCAAATCCTTTATGACTCTGAGTCCTCACCATGTTCAATTTTACTGTGCACCACCCCACACTCCCTATGGGCTTCATTTCTGCACAGCATGGGGGCTCTGCCCAGCCCTGTAAATTAAGGTCTGTACAGAACATTTGGTGTAGTACTAAGTCATGCTTCCACCTCAGATGGAGGACTGGAAAAGCTAGGGAGTGGTTACTATGTGACCAACAATTTATTACTCTCACAGCCAAGGAGCAGAGGTAACTATGGCATTCTTCAGCCTTCAAAGCTGATTAACTGAAGTGCAATAGCAGGGGCTGTCCTGGATAAACATCAAACCACTAAACACAACAGAAGAGGAGCAAGATCTAAGGAGCTGATTATCCAGTATTGCTCATATCAGTAAAATCAGACTTCATTGTCACACAGGGAAGGAGAATGACCGCTTAACATGCGATGCGCTGTGGTCTCCATTATGCTATAGATATGTAGGCCACCACTTCTTCAGATGCTTTAAAATAACAGCACTACACGAAGAAGTTAAATTACACTGTAACATTATAGCCCTTTACAGATTTGTTGAGTCACATCTGTAAAACTGTTAGCTTTCAACTACTGTAATACACAATCATATGTGCCTTCATCACACTGGAATATTGACCTTCACCGGTTATCTTACCACAACTTCTTCATTTTTTGCAATCCTTGGAACTGAAATCAGTCGAAATTGATTGCGTTTCACTGCATCATTCCCATCAAATATCTTTAATGTTTGTTTACCTGAATGAAAACAATTATTGTATTTCAATAACACACCCCTCAAATCATAAAGCTACCTGAATAGGAAGTGTATAATGGAGCTATTAAAGAATTACTTTTAACCCACAGAAATGTATCTTCATCATAAGCTTTGAGGCAGAGTCTTTGCATTTTAATTTTGTTACTGTTTGTTTAAAACAGGGGTACATTTGCAGAGGAAAGTGGGAGGAGTATTTCAAGCATAGTTTTATCCTGCCTTTTGACTTAACTTTTTAAACATTAACTATACTGCTTGTATTATCACTTCTTCGATCCCAGCATTCCAGTCTCCATTTATTATTGGCGTATTCAACCACCTGAAAACCAAGACAGAGTGCCATCACCTTCAGAACAGGTCCCAAAGCACTGCCAGTTCTGAGAGCACCCCTCTGAAGAAAGTCCTTCCAAGTACCAGGTTAATTGTAAGGGCAAGAGTATAAAATACAGGAAGAGCAGAAAAACTAGAAGCCAGAAGGTACAGCAACTGAAGGGCTCCAACCCCTTGCTGTGTTTCATTTCACTAAAGCCTTATCAAGTCCATGCTCAAATCTCTGAAAGGGTGAAGAGTTAAGGATTTCAGGTTTACCTTTCACAAAGATGAGTGAAAACTCAGTCAGGTACTGTCCACTGTCTGACCAAGTTTCTGCCTCATTTAAGTGGCTGTTTTAAGAGCAAAGTCAAGTGTAACCAAATTCTCATAGAACAGGCAGTCTTTGAGACGTTCTAAGAACAAGTGAACATTATTAGTCCAATATATGAGTCCTTACTGTCTATGGAAAGGAATCAAGTTAATCCAGACCAAAAAGGACATTCCATCAAGACAAACCTTGTGTCCTCTCCTGACCACATCTTCAGAAGAGACCTGATGAGCTGTTCAGTTTTGCAGGTTCTTTCATGTCCTCCCCAGAGAGTCCATGCTTCACAACAGATTATGACTCTCTCTTCACGGGGAGAATCTGCCCTTTTTATTGCAGTGTTGGGCTGAACTGTTAACAAAAGTCACTCTATATAGCACAATGTTACAGATTCTGACCTCATAACAAACCTGTATGCCTGCATCCATCACAAAGTAATAAAACCTATAGAAGCTATCACTTGCAGACCTGAGATATTAGTAATACTAATTGAAAGCCACATAAACCAGCTGTAACATCCGCACAACTGGTTAATCCTGCAGTCTGTTAAGACACATTGTAAAAGAGAAAGACATCACATGCTGGAATCTACTTCCATCTTTCTTTGACAGCTTGGAAATACTTTGTAGTACAGCTGAAAGTACTGAAAGCCTTTTGCCCTCAAGTAATTTTGACGTTTAGGTTTGAAGAACCACAAGAGCAAACTACCATTGGAGAAGTGAAAAATCAAACCACTCCTAACTGTTGGCTGAAAAAAAAAAAGCTAGAAACTGAGGCAGAAATGTGCGTCACTGGGTATCTTGATTCTGCAGTGACAGATTACAAGACTGCAGAAAGTAATTGCTTTACAAGGACACTTCAGTGATGCTCTGCTAGCCTTCCAGAGCCACCTGAAACTCAGGTACATCAAGTCTGCTCCACCTATTCCTGTTTCAGTATGTGTTCTTCACTTCAAAGGCAGACACTGTGCATAACTAAAGATTCATCCAATACCATGTTGGAAAACAGCCTTTTTTTAAAGAGACTCTAACTCTCAAAGAAAAATTGTGCTACTTTCATTCTTGTTACCTTGATTTCCCACTATTTTGAGATGTGACAGCTATACTTTTTCAGTCTCAACTTGTCCACTTCTTAAGGCCTTTCCTTATTAACAATTCTACTGGGCATGGTACAATGTGTGAGTGAGGACATTCACATTAGGTAACATAAAGATCGAATTGCAGATCAAAGCAATCACCAGTACAGCCTCCCATCCTACTCCAATTCCTCTTAGTCTCCCACGGGACAACAGTTACTATAAAGCTATAAAGCTTTGCTCTTTTTTTGCATTTATGAAACTACGGTAAAACCTGTATGAAGAAAGAATGTCTTATGTTGAGACCCTGAGGACAGAGCAGGGTTGAAGGTGGTCCATTCCACGTGCCTCCACGTTATGAACAGGGAAATGCCAGTTAGCCAGGAGCATAAGGAAAGCTCTGGGACTTTTATATGGAAACAGTCACAGCCGGGCACGTCTCAGAAGTGTCTGTGCACAGCTGCCCACAACACGGGGCACAAACAGGAGACACTAGAGGTCTGCATGGCATTCCAGGCTGCAGTCTCATCACGCAGAGCTGTTGTGACAGCTCACACCACCGGTGTGCTGCCATGGATAGACACAGGCTGCTGAGGAGTGAGGGGCTGGAACGGTGAGGAGCAGGAGTCTCTGTGAGCCCCTTCAGTGCGAGGGCAGTGGAGGCACTCGGAGCTCTGCCTTGGGAAGGATGATGAGACAGGCAGAGCTTAGGGTTTATGGGCAGTGGGCAGGCCAGCGTACGGGCCCCATGGCGTCTGGCTGCCACAAACGCCCTAGCTGGGAAGAAGTGGTAGGTAAAGCAGACGATGCCGCCTTGTGACGACTGCAAGAAGCCTCACGTGCAGGCCCTGGGTCCTCACAGAGGACTTGAGCCGGTGCCGTAGCTGCTGGGGGGAGAAGAGAGCCAAGCATGAGCAACGCAGGTTGTTTCTGGGGTGTGCTGGTGACGGCATGCCGAGGCAAGTGATGAGCCCATGAGGGGAGATGCTCTGCTGGACCTGATTCTTATGAGGGAAGAACTAGTTGGAGAGCTAAAGGCTGGGGACAGCCCTGGCTGCAGCGACCCTGAGATGGTGGAGTTTGGGAGCCTGAAAGGAGGGGAACAAGGCAAAGAGCGGTATCAACAAGTAGGTGTCAGGGGAAGAGACTCTGGCCTGCTCAGGAGTCTGCTTGGAAGACTCCTGTGGGATACAGCCGTGGAGAGAAGCGTGGTCCGCGAGAGGTAGTGGATTTTCAAGGACTGCCTCCTCCAGTGTCAAGAATGGTCCATCCCAACAATCAGGGAAGAAAAGCAAAGGTGCTAGGAGCGCTGCACGGGTGAACAGGAGCTCCTGACAAAACGCAGCCGTAACAAGGAAGCAGGCATGAGGCGGGAGCAGGGAGAAGCGACCTGGGAGGAATGCAGAGATGCTGCTCAAAGCAGCATGCGTGGGCTTAAGAAAGACCGCCTGTATTACTGGCGAGTTCAACCACCTGAAAACCGAGACAGAGTGCCATCACCTTCAGAACAGCTCCCAAAGCCCTGCCGGTTCTGAGAGCACCCTTCCAAAGCAAGTCCTTCAAGTACCTGGCTAACTGTACGGGCCAGAGTAGAAAATACAGGAAGAGCAGAAAAACTAGAAGCCAGAAGGTACAGCAGATGGAGAACTCCAGCGCTTTGCTGTGTTTCATTTCACTAAAGCCTTACCAAGCCCGTGCTCAGTCCATGGAGCACAGGTTGCGGCGCAGACGTCTCTGAAAGGGTGAAGAGTTCAGGATCTCATGTTCACCTTGCACAAAGATGAGTGAAGCCTCGGTCAGGTACGGGCCACTGTCTGGCCAAGTTTCTCTCTCCTTTCAGCGACTATTTAAAGCAGGGTTGCTGGAGACACGCACGGGTGAAGAGGGAGCTCCCGACATTACCATCAGAAGCATGCGCACAAGAGGCAGAAGCAGAGGCGGGTGAGCTGGAAGGAGTACAGAGGCACCATCCCACCGTGCAGGGGTGGGCCGAGGAAAGCTACAGCCCATAGGGAGCTGCTTCTGGCAAGGGACGTGAAGGACAACACAAGGGTTTCTCCAGGGGCGCCGTCAGCAAAAGGGTGACTAGGGAACATGGGGGTCTGCTGAAGACTAGCAATGGGGACCTGGTCTTAAAGGACGTGGAGGAGGCTGAGGCTCTGGTTGCCACCTTTGCCTTGATCTTTGCTGTTAGGAGCAGCCATCAGCAATGCCAAGGCTCCTGAAGAGCAGTGGGGAAGTGCAGGGCAAGGAAGACTTGCCCTCGGCGGTGGAGGATTAGGCTAGGGAACATTTAAACCAACAAGCCCACGGGTCTGCTGCAATGCACCCGGGGGTGCTGAGGGAGCTGCCTGATGTTGCTGCAAGACCACTTTCCATGACCTTTGCAAGGTCATGGTGGTTTGTGCGAGGTTCCCGAGGAGTGGAAGAAAGCAGGCCTTGCCTTCGGGAAGGGTGGGAAGGAGGCTCTGAAGAGCCGCAGGCTGATCAGCCTGAGCTCTGTCTCTGGGGAATGTGATTGAGCAACTAATCCTGGAAACCCATTTTTAAACATATTGAGGAGTGGCAGTTGTCAGCACAGACCTATCAAGGGAAATCATACCTAACTGATATGGTAGCTTCTATGATGAGACAGCTGGCTGCGAGTGGATAAGGAAAGAGCACTGGATGGTTTTTTTATTTACTTTAGTAAGGCTTTTGACACTGCCTCCCTTAACATCTTCATAGAGAAATGGATGAAGTACAGAGTTGGTTAGTAGAGAGGTGGACTGAAAACTGGCTGTACTGCTCAAATGGTTGTCCACAGAAGTATGTAGTCCAGCTGTAGGCCAGTCACCCATGGAATACTCTTCCAGGTCTTTACAGGGGCCAATATTGTTTAGCTTCTTCACTGATGACCTAGATGACGAGACAGAGTACATCCTCAGCATGTTTGCAGAGGACTCAAGACCGGGAGGAGTGCTTGATAGATATGTGTGCTGCCATACAGAGGGACCTCAACAGGCTGGAGAAATGCAGCACCAGGAACCTCATAAATTTCAACACAGTGAAATGCCAAGCCCTGCACCTGGACAGAAATAACCCAGGCAGCAGTCTGCCTAGCTGTAAAGCAGCTTGGCAGAGACACCCTGGGGGTCCTAGTGGACACCATGTTGACCATAAGCCAGCAACATAGCAAAGGTGACAAACAGCATCCTGGACTGCATTAGTAACAGCACTGACAGTAGCTGACAGAGATGATTATTTTCCTCTACTTTGCCTTTCTAAGACCTCATTGGGAGAGTTGTGCCCAGTCCTGGGCTCTTCAGTACAAGAAAGGCATGGATGTACTGAAGCTAAGGCAAGGAGTGCACATGAAGATGATGATGGGACTGGAACATCTCCCATATGAGGAGAGGCTGAGAGAGCTGGTAGCGTTCATGCTGAAGAGTGAAGGGCTGGGGTTGGGGTGGGTTCTTATCCATGTGTATAATTAATTGATGGGAGGCTGTACAGGTGAACAGACAAGAGGAAATGGGCACAAATCGAAACACAAGAAATTACATTTAAACCTAACAAAAAACTTTCTTACTGTGAGACTGGAACAGGTTGTCCAGGCAGGGTTGTGAAGTCTCCCTACTGGGAGATATTCAAAACTCAACTGGATGCAACCTTGAACAAACTACTCTGATTGACCCTGCTTGAGCAGGGCATTGGCCTAGATAATCTCCATACTGCCCTTAGTACAAGGGATGCTTGTACTAAGAAAGAGACAAACAGAATAAGTAAGATCCCAATAGTCTGGGTTGGAAGGGACCGTCAAAGATCACCTAATCCAAACACCCTGACATGGACATCTTTCAATAGATCCGGTTGCTCAAAGCCCCATCCAACATGACCTTGAACACTTCCAGGGATGGGGCACCCACAACTTCCCTGGCCAACCTGTTCCAGTGTCTCATCTCTCATTGTAAAAATTACTTTTTTATGTCCAATCTAAATATACTCCCCTTCGTTTTAAAATGCTTGCCCCTCGTCCTGTCACTACAGGCCCTGGTAAGAAGTCTCTCTACATCTTCCTTATATACCTCCTTTAAATACTGAATGGTTGCAACATAAGGTCTCCCTGAAGCCTTCTCTTCTCCAGGCTGAACAACCCCAGCTCTCTCAGCCTTTCCTCACAGGAGAGGTGCTCTAACCCTCTGGTAATTTTTGTGGCTGTCCTCTGGACCTGCTCCAACAGGTCCACGCCTTTCCTGTGCTGAGCACTCCAGAGCTGGATGCAGGACTCCAGGTGGAGTCTCACCGGAGCAGAGCAGAGGGGCAGAATCACCTCCCTCAACCTGCTGGCCACGCTTCTTTTTGTAGAGGCCAGGACATGGCTGGTTTTCTGGGCTATGAGTGCACATTGCCAGCGCGTGTCCATTTTTTCACCCACCAGTACCCCCAAGTTTTTCTTGACAGGGCTGCTCTCAATCCCTTCATCCCCCAGCCTGTACTGACACTGTGGCTTGCCCTGACCCAGGTGCAGGGCCTTGCGGTTGTCCTTGCTGAACCTCATGAAGTTCACATGGGCTCCCTCCTCAGTCCTGTCAAGGTCCCTCTGGATGGCATCCCTTCCCTCCAGTGAATCAACCGCATCACTCAGCTTGGTGTCATCTGCAAACTTGCTGATGGTGCACTCAATCCCACTGTCTCTGTAAAGTACTGGTCCCAGTACGGACCCCTGAGGATCATCACTGGTCCCCATCTGGACATTATGCTGTTGACATAATCCCACTGTTGACAATCCCACTGTCTGTCACTGATGATGATAGTACATAGCAGTGGTCCCAGTGCGGACCCTTGAGGGACACCACTTGTTACTGGTTTCCACTTGGACGTTGATGTGAAAGCACTAAGGGTTAAGCAGGAAGCAAAAGAACTAAAAGCCTAGATGAAAGTCCAATTGAAGAAGAAAAAAACCCCGCCTTTCTAAATTATATCTGCAACATGATAGGGCTTTGGGCTTCTGGTTTTGCATGTTTATTTCTGGCTCCTGTCATGAATGATGACCTTTGGAAACAGAGCTCTAATTTCCTCTTTCCTATATTACTATTCCTTAAGTACTTGTTTGAAAGAGTAGTTAGCTGAAACCTTTTACACCTGTTTAAGAAAAAAAATCTACAGAATTTCCATATGCAACATACACTCTTTACAACAATGGAGAGTGAATTATTCTACTGGAGAAGGGAGCTTGGGATATATGATATAATACATTGGGACTTTTCAAGCAGTTTTGTTTTTTTTAATAAGAAAAACAGTACTACCAGGTTGATTTGGCTTTTCAGTTTTTAAGTTATTCAGTTAGTGACTGTGTCTGTTGTCAATTTTATTTCAGTCACAATAGAAGGAACATTTGAATATCATCAACTCTCACTTCTAAAGTATCCTTGAAACTCTACTGCCATTACACGGAGACTATAGCACACATCAGAAAGGGATCCACAGCTTTAAATCGTGCTGGATTAGTGTCAGGAAAAGTGAAATTCTACAGAACAGATTTCTGTCAGAGTGATCTCCATGGTGACTTTAGCATAGACAAATTTTAACCAAAAGACACACTGTGTCTTGGATGACTTCTTTAGGGCTGACACAACTTGAGAAAACACAGCAAACGCTGACTACTGACAGCACAGTTGATGTTCTGAGTAGAAACTTTCATAACATTATCAAAATCTCCACTGTTTTCTCTAGCAATCCAGAGGGTAGACAAACATCTGAGAATAAAAACATTCATCCAAGTTTTAGTACTTGTTTTCATTCGAACTGCCTTTGTAGTCTGCTAGCTGGACTGAGAGAATCCCTAGCAATTTTAACCACAGATTTTTTTAATGAGCTCTCCACTTCGTATGATCAGCCAAAAGTTGGCTTGACTCCTAAAATAAACTGGTTTGCAAGGAGGAGTTAAGACCTACAGACCAGTAGTAATGTCCTAAGCCCAAGTACATTCCTTAGCTAAATAGACAGTATGCTCTAGTCCTGCTTTCCTTAAGATTAATATGATAATCTGTCACACAAAACAAGCTTAATTTATCAGTGTTTATCACTGTCCTCCTCACAGGGGTCAATTTTACCGCAACCTGATGAGAAATGGCTTTCTTGCACATGAGTGTCTGGGGACACATTAACAAAAGAAGAAACAGTTATTTTCTTGACCACAACCAGTCAGGCAGAAAACCACTTCCCAGCTGATTTAAGTATATATCTGTAACATGAAAGTTAAAGGCTGTCTTATGCCAGTCTGATTTGTCGAACTAGCCTTGGAAAGAAGCTCAACTATAATAAATTTTAAAGTTAAAGAAAGCTCTTTCTCCCTCCTGTTCCAATTTTTAAATATTAAAAAATGATTCAATTATAGAAGGGAAGTTCACATACGACTAGTTAGTATAAAAAAAATCTTGCTAACATGCAACATATGCACATACCATATGTTAGTATTCAAATGAGTTACTACTTGATCCATAATACTGATATGTCACTGCCAAATGCCTTTTATCTTTTCCTGGATCAGACTACACAGTATCAGGACTTTCTCCTGAAAAACACATTACTTTTTTTCTTATTATGGCATACTGAGTTGAAAAAAACCCCGTTCTTCATGCTTATGCTTTTCAAGAGGAAAACAACTACAAAAATGTCAACTCCAGGCATAATTTACCAAACTATGGAATCTGATTTCAGAAGCTAAGATACCCAGTTTTCCTGGGAAAAGGATAAACAGCATTTGAGGAGTCCAAAGTTCATGCCCTTTGACTTCCAAATCCCTACAGACAGGACACAGCTTCTGAAAAGACTTATGTGCAGCTTGTGGCAGAGAGAGGAAAATGATGTAGTCCTAAATATTTTTGCCACTGAAGAAAGCTAGAAGCCTACACCAAACATACTGGTGGAATTTACTCTTAAAAAGACTAAATTCTAGCAACATCATTTAGCAAGAACCATTCTTCCCAGCAAAACCTGTGCTATCCACATGCTTTCTGCTCTTTCCCTAGTCACCGCTACTTCAAATTACAACAGTGTGGACTGGTAAACTTTGGTTATCCACAACCTACAAAGCAGCAATAAAGCAGCTAAGAGTTGTGGTTTGTTGGTTTGTGTTTTTTTTTTTTAGATTTGTCTTGAAGACAGCCTTTCAGAACCCCAGATTCTGCCTTTCTCCAGCTGTTTCTCTTCTAGGAGAGCCATTTGCAAGTGTGTCACTTCTCTGGAGCTGTTTTCATGAGCAGCTGAAATCCCCCTAGTTCCAAGATAGTTCTGAAGAATGAAGCTGTGTTAATAGCCATCCTCCCATATGGTAGCCACCTCTTCACCCTCCTCCTGCAGGGTGGTTTTTAGATCTCCAAGCATGTGCCGTATGTATCACCACTTAATCTGGTTTCACCTGCTTCTCTCTCTAGCTTTAGAGCTCCGAATCCATTGAAATCATGTTTCACAGGAACATGTGACATGCTTAGTTATCTGTAAGCAGTTTTAGCACAGTACAATGACCCTTTTCATGAAGGCTGAACATTTTCCTAAGTGCCTTTAGAGGAAAAACCCCTCAAATGCGCACACGCTGTCTTTGCTTCTTCCTGAAAACAGTTTGTTCCTTGCAGAATTACAGTGAAGGTCTCCTCTGCACTGTCAGCAGGTTTGGGACAAGACATAAGCAAACACTAAATCAATGATTTGGGTCTGTCTAATACAAAAACACTTTACGTGCCCTACCCAGCAGGTGAACAGCTACCTGAGCAGAGGACTGCCAGGCCAAAAGAGTGGCTGTGGAAGGATGTACTGTGAAAAAGTATGTTTGCTGACAGCACAGCAGCCCCCGTTTCTCTCCTCATACAGACTCCTCTCAAACCTCCTTCAGGGAGGGGTTTCTCTGGATGGCTACATTTTGCCCTGCAGAAAAAGGGCTGAATGAGATGGTTCACATGCAGCCTGTGAATGCTGTGAGACACTCACAGGGCAGGGACATTCCCAGGTCAGGGCTGGGCCCTTCCCTTCACTTGTCCCTGTCTGACAACCGCATTGCACATACAGCCAGAAAGTATGATGAGCCCTCAATGCACCTTCTGAAACACGTCTGCACACATTTCCAGTAGGCTACTATGGAGAAGCTGTACCAAAGCATTGAGAACAGCAGGATATTAATGCAAAGAGAAGGCATAATCACAAAAACAACCCAGAAAGCATGGATCTCCATGTCATTCTTAAGTATTTACAGTTAAATTTTTTATCTGATAAGCCTTGTCATAAGGACTTCTAAGGCAGGGAATAAATTAACACTAGCTAATAACATTTGTGAATATATCTCCATAATTTTCCGGCAATGATGCTACAGAACTACAAGAAGATTTTTTCAGTCTTTCTTCTTGAAGAGATTTTCCATAAAATACCTTTAAATTTTCAGGAAGTAGTCAAGAAGAAGTGCTTGTCTTCCCTGAAACAGACATCTAGAGCAGCCAACATTTTGACTACCAACTGGTACGAGACATCAAGGATGAGGGGGGAAGGGATTCAGAGAACAAGAAAGGGAAAGGCAGATGGAAACCAAGCCAAAGAAGCAGCAACATTGGGGACCAAATGTGCTTGGGGAAGGAGGGGAACTGGGAGACAGGTTGGGGAGGAGCATAAAAAACTTGGTGAGAAGTGAGAACAACAGCGGGCAACATCAAGTGTCAGAAAAGGCAGATGAGTAAGGTTGAGGGAAGAAAAGGAAAAGAAGTTATGCACAATGGGGAAAGTGAAGGAAAAGAAATGTGTGATTTTTCTGAACACTCATTTTTCTTTCCCAGAAGTTACAGGCAATTCAGCCAAGAAAAGGAAGTATGTAACCTCTTCCAGCACTTAAGCCACTAGTTCATTCAACACAGTTGAGTATAACCCTTTTTTTAAAAGTATCTTCAAACGCAGGTGAAACAAACTGCCTTGGGAGAAAAAATATTTTCAGCATGACACACTGAAAAAAAAAAAAAGCTACAGCAATTCAACTTGTAAATGACTATCGCTTGAAGTACCACTAACAGAAGCTTTTATGAGGAAAGAAGTTGAGACATGGAGAAGCAACAGCCCTCAACCACTATGATGGATAAGCTTTATATCAAGTAAAAGCTGCCCAGGCCTCACTATACAGTAGTCAAGTACCCTCAGCTTTTATTGATTCCTGGCAAGGATTTAGGCCAGAATCTAATGTCTTCTTACATTTCCAGATCCCTGCAGACTGACACACAAGTAAGAGCTCTTAATAACTCATTTCTTATTTCAGGAATTACTGAGATAGCTCCTCTGTGATTCATTTGTTGCATATATACATTCAAACAACGCCCCCCTCCTTCATCTTCATATTACCATGAAATAATAGATTTTCAAAAATTTGCCTTTGAATTCTCAAGCTTGCGAGATTACATCTGTGGTTGCATCTTAGCCAAAACCAATGAATTCTGTCTCCAGGGAAGAAGAAGAATCTCTGCTGGTCGAAACCTAGCTCAGCATCGCATCTCAAAAAGGACAGAAAATGCAAACCCTTGAAAGGTACCCCTAAGGAGAACTTTTAATCCACTCCTTTACCGCCACCCTGTCCTGGCTTCAGCTCGGGTAGAGTTAATTTGCTTCTCAGTAACTGGTGCAGTGCCGTGTTTTGGATTTGGTGTGAGAACAATGCTGACAGCACACTGCTAGGACTTTTTAGTTCCTTGGGCCCTGCCAGCGAGAGGGCTGGGGGGGCACGGGAAATGGGGAGGGGACACAGCCAGGGCAGGTGACCCAAGCTAGCCAAAGGGATATTCCATACCATATGATGTCATGCTGAGTATATAAACCAGGGGAAGAAGAAGGAAGGAGGGGGCATTATGGCGTTTCTCTCCCTGAGTAACTGTTATGTGTGACGGGGCTGTACACCTGCCTGCCCATGGGAGTGGTGAATGGATTACTCGCTTTGCTTTGCTTGCATGCGTGGATTTTGCTTTACCTATTAAATTGTTCTTATCTCAGCCCTTGAGTTTTACATTCCTTTCCGACTCTCCTCCCCATCCCTCTGGGTGAGGTGGAGTGAGCAAGCAGCTGCATGGTGTTTGGGAGCCAGCTGGGGTTAAACCATGACACACATCCAGCTACTGGAGGTCTGTCAATATAGAGCAGTTTTATCAACTATATATTCCCAGAATGACCAATAATTATTTTGGTATGAAAATGGACTTTGGGACTCAACTCTTCACCCAAGCAATACAATTAACTACATTAATGACAGCATCCACATGATGTTTATCCTACTATCCCTGTAACAGTCAGTTCTCAAGTTCATTGTTCACTGTGTAGACAAGTCCTTAGAAGCTGGATCATGTTCTCAGGCACAAGGATTTATAGTCTTTTTCTAAACCTGCTCTGCACATCTGCTAAATCTGTCATCTCAAAAAAAGTAGGATTGTTCTTACGATCATTTTAGTCTTTTGGCTTCAGTATCTTCGTATGCTAAATTTCATGGTTGACTTAACACATTCAAGTTCCCAAAATTAAGATTTAAATCTTCAAAGTTTACACTTCACTCAACAAGCCTTCTACAATAGCAAAGAAACAAAAGGCAATGCAGACCACTAATTCAAATCTTCCAGCGTTAATCTATAGACTTTGCATTCCTTCCTACTGGCTTCATTCCTACAGAAAACCATGTCTTTACAAGTCAATATTATTCAACTTGTTCTGACTTTTTTTCATCGTTTTAAAAAATATGCATCTGCAAAATGTGGAGAGCTGGAATTAAGAAAAGGTACAACATTCTGGAATATAATTTAATTCAGACACTCCTGAGGGAGAGCATGGTAATATCCCAAAAGATATGGTAGAGGTACTGAGTCAATACACATAAGCTAATGAGCAGCTTGCTCTCACCCATATCACACAATGGTATTATCTAGAGACAAGTGGAAGAGGTCCAGCACGCTATTAACTGTGCCTCTGTCATGTTTAATTTGATACATTACGATTTCCCACACACAAAGAAGCACAGAAGCACAACAGCTGGTGGGTGAACTCCTGTTAGAGAAGTTATCAAAGAAGCCCTGCCCTGCCCTGATGCAAGGGCATCAGCCCCACAGGCTGGAGGTGGCACCCAGCAGGTATGTTCACAGGAGAAACTCTGTGGGTCACTTCACCGGCGCAGGAGGGCACTTAGGTTGTGGTACTCTACGAGATGCATGGGAAAAGCACTCTGAGATTGTGCAAGATTTTTAGGGGATGTTTCGGGGAGAAACCAAAGGCAGGGGAAGGGAGAAATCAAGGTGGTTTGAGGAGGAACAAGGATGGGAAAATAAGAGGTATAAGAAGATACAAGAAGCTGGTCACGTGTAAAGATGTTGCTGGGCAGTGCGCCTGTCTGGCCACGCCCTGCACCTGATCAGCACAGTCAGTCTCATTAAATGCTATTTTTAACTCTCTTATGCCTGCAGTTTCCACTCTTTTGCATGCAAATGGGCTCCTAAGTACAGCAACTGAAGCAGGACCACATGTCACCATGACCCATTGTGTCCACAGTACCAGCAACCAGAGTGACAGCCATTGTGTGAGCACCAGCAAACATCAGGCTGGACTCAATGGCATGCAATGTAAATGGCCTGGGAGCCACATGTACACGTGCCTGAGTGAGACACCAAGCAGAGGTGACTACTGGAGGGACAAGGAGGTCCAGGATGACTGTTGGAGATTCTGATGGCTGGGGGTCCACTGGGAGACCTGGTGGTGTGTGTCTGTGTGGGCGCATATATCTATGCACACACACATGCACACAGCTACACATGCATGTATACATATACATACATAAATATATATGTATCAGAACACATGTATGTATACACACACACACTCCCACTAATAGACCTTCATCCTGCTCAGCCACAGAGGGGACAGGTTGCTGCAGCAACTTCACCTCTACTGGGGTACCAGATTTGGAGACCCCTAACACCATTAAACTAAAGCGTTCAAAATTCATCTTGTCTGTGTGTGTGTGTGCGCGCGCGCGCACGTTTGTTTGTTTGTTTGTTTTGTTTTTAAAGAGACATTAGAATCATTCCCTACCTATTGAACTTTCTAAATCTGCAAAGTTACTGGGCTTTACAGTGACTTCTGTTTTGTGAAAATGTGTCAAGAGGAAGCAATTTGTTCTAATGCCACTGTTCTATTTAGAAACCAAGTAACAATTCCTTACACTAGCCTTGAAAATGTACCATCTACTGCTGCTTTCTCCACTTCACAGATGGACAGTGTGTATGAACAAAAGATGTATTAAAGGCTGCATCTTGCCTTCAATTTTCCTATCTTATTTCCTTCTTTTGAGAAGGCTGTCTAAAGCTGAACTGTCCTGTACCAGTACTTTCAAACAATCCAGATGAAATATCTGGATACATAATTTGCTCTCTTTGACAGCCATGAGCAAGTGAAATAGCCTTAGCTGATAAAGCATAGAATCCTGACACTCAGGCACTTATGTCACTTAAAACACTGGAAAAACTGAAAGTTTCTTAGATAAACTGCAGTTCGTCAGAGCCTGGTCCCACAAGGGAACATGGTGGTGGTTCATAACTTACTGTCATTAAGAGACACCAGCTTCAAATCTTAAGAATTGAAGTAAGACCATGCTTGAGATCACTTCCCTAACTGTGTTAATTATTTATTGTGCTGAATTTTTGAAAATCCAAACAGCATTTGCACAATTGTCCTCTTAATCGTGTAAGAACTTTAGGCTTAATAAAATAAAATAATAAAAAAAAAAACAGGAAAAGTCATATTTATTCATTTGAAATTTCATTCTTTACAACAACCCATGCAGCTATATTAGGCAACAAGTACCATGTTTTTCTAGCAACTATTATGGATATAGGGGGTGGGTTGCCCTTAAACTGTGGTTGGCCTCATCTTCTGAAAAGTAAGGGTTTGGCTAATAACAACCCCAGAAAACTCCACACACTAAGAATCTAACAGCATAAAAAGCAACCAGCCTGGCTCAATCCTGACACACAGGAATACATACACTTTTATTGCAACATGCCCAAGAAAAAAACCCAAACAACAAAAAAAACCAAACCCACCCTCACCCCCCAAATCACCTGGTGTCTTCAGTAAGATTTGGATCTAGCTACCTTAAAAGAAAAAGGCTTTGAAAAGACATGTCTGCCTTTCAAACTGGTTGCTTACCTATGGGTTGTTAACACTGTGTTTTCTGTCCTTCCATTACCAAATTGAGAGAAATCATGTGTTTTACAGGGTAATGAATGGATTGTCACTTGTACCAATCTACCAGTGGAAAACAGTAACGAGATACTTGCAAGACCCTGGATAAATATATTGGACCAAAACTTTGGATAGCAAATTGATACTGAGCATAAGAAAAATAGCCATTTACTACTTTTTCATAAGGCAAAGCAAATTAAGATTATATGAATAAAGACTGGAATGGGTGTGTATTCACCACTTACTAAAACTCTGCTTACTTGAATCTGTCGAAATTTGGATATCTTTGGCTGATGCCTGTATTGACCCATCAACATCATCATCTTCATCTGTGAAAACAGAAACATTTGAGAAAGGTTTCTTGTTAATTTGAACTAGGGTGTGGAAGTGGGAGGGAAGCATTTTTCATTTAAGGATGGTTTCATCAAAGAAGCTAACACAAAACAAGCCAGTCAAAAAAGCATACTTTCCTCTTCTGCCTATTTTATGATAATAATTCATACTATAAAAACAGCATTAAAAAAGTAAACCTGCACTGTCATGTAGCTATAGTGAAAGTGTACCTGAAGCCCTTCTACTATTAGCTTTAATACTGCATCTACTGCATTTCATCCCTTTCTTAAGTTGCAATGTTTGCTTATGAATTAAGTATATACAGTTTCCATTATGTTTTATATCACCAAATCAGCTCAGGAATTGCAGTAACAGCTTTCCATCAGAATTAAGGGTGTTATAGAAACAACTTCCATAAATGAAAAATAGATCTGCTGACACCCAAAGAGAAAGAAATTACTGCACTCCACAAGAGGACTTTGAGAGCTGCTCACTGCTCTCACTAAAACCTAGGAGCTAACATGTCAGATAATGTAAATGTCACCCTGTAAAATCACACATAACATACTTAGAAAATACTAAATTAAATGCTACTAACATTTACATTTACTTCTGTGAAGATAACATCCTGACTGCATTGTCACTCCTGACACACAGGTCCATACAGAAAGACTGGTGCAAATTTAACCATGATACATTTTTCTTCTCTAAGGGTAGTAGTAGCATGCAACATAAGCCAACCCCGCGGGCTGATCGTGTAATAGCATTCATACTCCCACCCACTGAAACTCCCAGTCAGTTCTGACTGGGATGCAAAGGTCCTTAAATATATAAATCAGGCAACACCTTTTAAAAACTACACCTTGCAGTTGAGGGAGAAAGCATGAAATCAATGCACAGAATAAGAGAGAAAAAATAAAATAAAATCAGTAAAGACAGATCTTCAGAGCAAAAGAGGTACTAGGGAAGTCAGAATCCTTACTGAGGAAAACCTTGCAAGAAGCATAATCGCAGCATGTCAACAAGGGTCCTTAGCAGGAGTCCTAAACTGGAAACACCAGGTAACAAGGATTATTTGGGTAATACTTGAACTGACTACAAGAAAGACGAACAATAATATTTCTGGGTTGGGGTTTTTGAAATATAAAACAAGGGTTGAAATACCTTCCCTGTTACAGTTGACAAACAGGTTAAGCTGCAAACTGGAAAGAAATGTAGACAATATGGTCTTGAAATGCCCTGAAATAAATGGAAGCTGAATGCCTTCTCAAATTCTACTTCAGACAAAAACAAATTTAAAAAAGAGTAAGTAAATACAACGACAAGAAATGAAAGAATTCCTGATTGCTCCCAACTGTCCCCTTTTTCTAAGTTTAGATGGAAAGAAACTGACATTTTTTATTACTCTTTCCCCCTCAGTCCGGATAGTAGGGAAATCTACACTACACTAACAGCATCTTGAAACTATTCCAGTGAAGCTCAAAGACTTCTTTTGAAATACACTAAAACAGGAGTCAGTTGGAGGAAAGGGAGATAACTCCACCATTTCTTCCCCTGGTAGTCCATGAGTTTTGAAAAGCCACCTTCAGCAGAGAGATGTTAACTACATGTTGGCCATGAAGCTTAGCATTTACTCAGTGGCAAAAGCTAATCCGAACAAATGCTTCCCAGCAGGTCAACGATGATGTGCTCATTCTCTGTCTAGGACAAGTAAATTGATACTTCCCAACTATCAGCTTGGGGAGACCTGTGCCTGCAGCAATTAACTTATCCAGATGACTGCCAACATTTCTTTGGTTCCACAAACCAGTCTTTTCACAATCTGAGACACCCCTTGTCAGCTGTGGCAACAGAAGAGCAGCCTCTGTGCATGCCACCGTGTGAAGACTTCTGAACAAGTGTGCTTGCATGATGCATCCCACAGGAGTGGCCAGAAGTGCTACCTGTCTTCCAACAAAGCTGAAGTGCTCCTTGCTTCCCTAACGTGCATGCAATCTCCAGCGAGGTCTGCCACCCAGAGTCTCTGCCTCCCCCTGGAAAAGCAGCAGCAACTCCCAGGACAGCTCCCCCAAGCTGCTCCGTGGTCAGAGTTGCTTCAAACAGGTCCTGAAGTGTGTCAGGGAGCTGCTGGACCGATGACATGTCTTGGTAACTTCCAGCACATGCCAGGAGCTAGCGGGTTTTTGAAAGAAAATGCAGGTCAGTTCTGTGAACATGGGTGAGCTCCCTCGACATCACAGGATGATGTGAGAATCAGTTTAAGGCAATTGCTGGCTTTGCCTTCAAGGAATAATCTGTGCAGAGGGAAAGACATGCCTAGTGATGGCATTCAGTGCCTTTGGCAGGGACCTGCAGACAGTTGATCCCCAGCAGATGACTGAAAGCAGCAAAACTTCAGCAACAGGTCTAAAAAAAAACCTTGATAGGATGTGAGTGGTGTAACAAGGACCCACACATGAAGGCACCAGGCTTGTACCTGAACGTCAATGACCTAAGTGCTAAAAATGTCACATACCATCATTGGCTAAGGAAAACCAGAACAAAAAGCCTTATGCACAGCAAACTGTGGGGCAGGTACCACACCACAGATATTCTCCATGCCTTATGCTGAGCCACAACTGTGGCTCATTGACCATGAAAAAAGGAAGATGCCATGTGCTGCGGCAGCCATCAAGTTCAAAGGTACACCTGGGACCAGCAGCAGAAGGGGAGCACCCCCATGGCTTGGCCGGTGCTCCCCAAGGTGTCAGCAGCCCCCTACCCTGGGAGGCTGCTGCCCACCACACAACAGAAAGCTGAGCCCAAGGAGGAGAAATTTTCACAGACCAGCAGAAAAGAGATCTGGTGTTAGAAAAGAGATTTTTCAGGATATTGGGGTATTTTATCTGGATGTATGCAGGCTGAGCACTACAAAAATACATTCTGCCTTTCCAAATGTGGGGCGTTTTCTTTGGTTTGGTTTTTTTTTTTTCATCTCACATTAAAGCACTGGAAAGGGTCTAAGTATTTTCCCTTTGCCATGCATCTGTTTCTGACTGACCTGCACTGCATTCTCTCAATTCAAAGTACAAGACACACATTTAAAATAAAGGAATGCAAAAAATATTATTATTTCAAAAAAACTTGAGTATATGTAACACAAACTCATACACTTAGCATGTGGCCTAAGACCTTAAGTGGAAAACCTCTTCCATCACCTGAAATAATGAAGGAAGAGACTAGAAGGTGAAGCTATAACCTTTGATTCCTTCACTCAAGGTGCTCTGCGTTTAATTTTACTTAGAGGTGATTTAAAAGCCTGACATATTAAAAGAACACACTGCTGTTTAAAAAACAAACCTAGTTAACGTCAGAAAAGTCTTACACGACGAGGCTATTTAGAAGGTTTGTGATTAACTTCTGTTCATAATACAACAACTTTATCTTCGCTTAAGTCTTTGGGGAACCTGTAGAATACCTAACAATAGACCTGAACCAAGATTCTTGAGTCTCCCAGCAAAACGAAGCTTATCCATATAGTTTATTTCTGGGTTTTCTTATGTTGGTAGCATTAAAAACTCAATGACTTTGACGTAAGTGCAGTACTTCACCTTCCCCAAACAACAAGCATATTCATTAAAAAGAAAAACAACTCACTGAACAAACCCAACCAATGAAAGCAACATAACCCCTCCCCTCCCCCTTCAACTTCTATTGGTCACTTCAGTGTATCTAGGTTATGTACACTTAGGGTCATGCAGTTTATGCAGTAGCAGGACTACTGCCATAGCTTCTGCATGTGAGAATGCACGGATCCTGCTACCAGCCAACCACCTTCACCAAAACCAAACGTGCATGTTCAAAGCAGAAAGTTCAAGAACAACCTGTCAGGCTGAGAAAAGTGCAGTTGCAAATATTTAACTTCCACAGTGTACTTTTAATTTACTTTCCTACTTTCAAGCACCAAAAGAAAGGCGTTATAAGAACATCACAATCAAAATATAAATTAGAAAATACTTCAGCAGCTTAAAAAATTCTCTTGTTCCTAAAGAGCTGTTAAGCAAACATACACTCTAGATGGCAGCAGAACATTACCCTGTTAAATATAAATACATGGTTTCCTTTCAGTATAGAAATCTTAAAAAGGGCTAATGCTTAATCAAAGAGGCAAAGAAAAAACAATGTGTACCAGCAAGTGTTTGTTGCAATGATAACACTAATAATACACATTTTTGGATTTTAGGTTTTCACTTTCTGCATGCTTACTATTTAAAGAAGAGTTTTCAAATTGCCCTGTACAAGTAAACAGAATTTTTAGCATTTTGCACAGTGTGCATTTAAAAATCTTTATCCTGTCCCAGAAATAGCAAGAAGTTATAGTGTTGCCACAAAAGCAGTGAAAACTGGGAATTGTATATATCAGTGATTTACAGTGCTAGGGTAAACATGATCATCAATTAGCTGCATTCAACTGTCAAAGTTTTTACCTGATTCTGTTTGCAAATTTTCTGATATTCGAAAACAATGCAGTTTGCTGAAGTTGCGAGAAAATAACTGCACACAGCTTGGAGGAAGAATCATATTTCTTAACCTTCCAAAAGTACATTCTGGTGTGACAATTACGTAGCAAGCAGCATGAGCCTATAAATAGAAGCATCAATTAAGGACTTAATGAGACACAAAGAAAGCAAATCTGTTTATAACAAAATATGCACTAGAATTGCAAAACCCAGGCTAGGGCATATATAGACCTTTTGTAAATCACTTTCATGAAGTGAGTGACCCATTTTTCACTTTAGATTGTCTTTTGTTCCATTCAGCTTTTATATAACCAATAATCGAAAGTCTTAATGTGAAGAAACTCCAAGTACTGTAAACTTGCTCTATTAAAACCTAAAGTTTTTTATATAGCTATCTGAGGAAGTTTGAAGTTTTGGTCTCAAACCCTGGATCTTCCATTCTATATGGTTATTTACTGAGGGAGGTGGGAAAGGTAGGCAGGTGTCCTGGTTCCAGCTGGGACAGGGTTAATTTTCTTCTTAGTAGCTGGTGCAGTGCTGTGTTTTGGCTCTGATGTGAGAACAATGCTGACAGCACACTGATGGTTTTGAGTTGGTGCTGGGTGATGTTTATACTAAATCAAGGACTTTTCAGTTCCTTGGGCCCTGCCAGAGAGAGGGCTGGAGGGGGGGGGGGGGGGGGAGGGGACACAGGAAACTGGGAGGGGACACGGGAAACTGGGAGGGGACACAGCCAGGGCACCCAAACTAGCCAAAGGGATATTCCATACCATATAATGTCATGCTGAGTATATAAACTGGGGGAAGAAGAAGGAAGGGGGTGACATCTGGCATTATGGCATTTGTCTTCCCGAGTAACCATTATGTGTGATGGAGCCCGGCTTCCCTGGGGATGGCCGAACACCTGCCTGCCCGTGGGGAGTGGTGAATGGATTCCTTGCTCTGCTTTGCTTGGGTGCCTGGCTTTTGCTTTACCTATTAAATTGTTCTTATCTCAGCCCTTGAGTTTTACATTCCTTTCTGATCCTCCTTGCCATCCCTCTGGGTCAGGGGGAGTGAGCAAGTGGCTGCGTGGTGCTGGGTTGCCGGCCAGGGTTAAACCATGACAGCAGGTTATAATAAACAGCTTGAAAACAGCAATATCCTCTTGCAGATTCAGTGATAACACTGTTAGGAGTTTTATTCCAAAGCATAACTAGCTATTTTCTGCCTTCATACTTGCAAGAGATCTTCCAGCATTATTTCATACACGTACCTTTGAATGTGTGGCCATATAGCACATTACATTTTTTAGACTATCCTCAAAGACAACCCTTCCCACCTCAGAAATTATGAATCATATTAAAAATACAAAATCCACAATATTTAAAAAGATATTATTCATCATACCTGAAACACTGAATAACCTCCATTTCATTTAAAATTATTATTACACAGTTTATTACGTTTATTACAGTTCCTAGTTTATTACCTTTCATTTTACAAAATTTACATATTTTATACTTAATCTTCAGCCCATCTAGTGCTGCTTTGCACTTTCTTCATATTTCAACAAGAGGTAGCATTAAATGGATGGACCAATTGTTATCTACGCAGCAGACTGTGTATCGGTATGTGAAAAGCTGTGGCTTTCATGAGGATTATTTAAGCATACCATTATGTTGCATTGGAATTCAACATGCATCATGTGAACAGAAAAGAGAGAAGCCAATAATGATAGCTTAAAAAAAAACCCAGAACATACAGGTTAAGAATTATTCTACACTGAAAGAAGGATAAGCATATTGGAATGGTAAGTCTTTGACCTTGCAGAATTCATACGACATGAAAGAAATTCTGATTTCACATAGGAAAAGTAACTGCAGGCTTCTAAGCAGAAATCTATAATGATTAGTCCCTGACAAATTTTAATTCTATTGTATTTACATAAAACTTAACTGTGATTTTGAGAATTGCTCCTTTTAAAGACTAATGGGGGGACTTAAAAAATCAGATTTTACGTGTAACTCAAGTACATATTTATATAAGTACATAAATGAAGTGTATTTATGAAGTGTATATAAAGTATATTTATGAAGTGTACACATATTTTATATAAAATGTTTAAATAAGCATGTGCATATCTCTCTCTCTCTCTCTATATATATATATATGGTTCCCACAAATATACACAACAGCACAACATACCAGGATGCCACACCATTCACATCTCATGCCAGACAGCACCTCAGAAGAGCCACAAGTTTTTTTGCAAACTTCACAACGAGCACTTGAAGAAAGGTTTCCCTCCCTCCAGTGGTGGTGGTAAGTGTCCTGGAGGAACACATCAAGACTTGGTGTTACACAAAACATACAGAGGCATCCTCAACCTAATGTACAATCAGCAATTCAAACAGCTCTGGGGAAACAGCAACACAGACTAGGACATAAAGTATTTTCTTACTATAAATACAAACTGAACAATCCTGTATTTCACAGAAAGAAGTTTATTACACTGCCAAAAATAGTTTAATATTTTTAAATATTCTTTTTCTTCACAGTCCACCAAAAACTGTTTATTCTTTATTTAAACAATTATCCTGAACAGGTTAGTATTATGCATGTATTTTACAGCAAGAAGGTGGGCAGTCTTGCCTCAGACAGACTGCAGGAAGCCTGAGGAATATGACAATGTTTGCCAGGGATGGAATGCAGCAAACAGCTCAACATATATGGGGGGTGGGGGAAGAGTTCCATGCCAGCTTCTGCAATGAAAGTTTTTAGATAAGATGCTTAATTATTTTTTTTTTTTAAATAGGACATTATATACATTACACAGAATTTTCAGCACTGCTACAATAAGCATTGTGTGTCAGAATTTAAGTTCATTTTGCTATCTGTGATGCATTCTGAAGCCACATTTCCTTTGCCTGCCAATAAGCAACAAAAATACTTTGACAAATGGCAGCATGTGAAAGAAGGGCCAAGACTCCTCCCCCTCCTCTAGCCAATTTTCACACTGAAAATGCACGACCACTTTCTGCTGCAGAGGCATTCACACTTACGTGGTCCTGGTGCCCATCCTGGTGACACTGTCTGCAGTCACTGCAAGCAAACAGGATACAGTCTGTGTGCACGTGTAGCTCACATACTAAAAGCATGAAAACAAGAAAACTTCTTTAAGCTAGAAACCCCGGGGTGTTTTTGCTTCCCTTCCTTCCCTCCCTCCCTCCCTCAGTCCTCCACTACCTTTTCACACCATGCTTTCTTTCCTTCATGCTCTTTTTTGTTCAAAGACAGGCAATGAAGGAAGTTTATCAGCATTGTCCTGTGTGTTGCTCCATTTCCTTTGCGTTAAACTGATGCCACAAGTATTAGGAAAGGCTAAGCTAATTTTGCTCATAAGCACTTGCTGTATTTCCTCCAATACAGCAAGTTAAATTTGCAACAACTGTTTGGCTTATTACAGCTTTGTCTCACAGTTCCACAGGAACCACTGCCTACTCCCATATAATCATGCCCGAAGTCTTACTTCGATTTAACCAAATCCAAAAAAAGCTGAATGTTAGAAGCATTAACAGAAAGTTCTCCTGCATCCAAATACCACCAAGTCTTGAGTGTAAAGTAATGGTCTTCCTGAAGCAATACTCCATTCCTTTTACAAAACCTTTTGCAAAGCATACTGCAGAGGAAGCGGGCACAAGAGTGGGTGCAAAACAGCTGATGCTTTTCTGCTGGACAGCACCTCTGTCCATCCATGGGGCTGTCAGAAGCAGGAGTCAAGAGACAAGTCCCCAGCCCTAGCAAAGTAGGAGGGGGGCACTCCCACCAGAACAGCAGCAAGGCAAGTAGCACACCCCTCCTGATGGCAGCCAGGAGCCTTGTCTCGCTCACTGTCCCACGGGAGCCCAGGAGCCACAGCAGAGATCAGATCAGCCACCAACCCACGCGGCACAGCTGCACCAGCATGAACTCGCTGGTGTTTGCAAAGTGATAATGACACACGCTGACATCAGAACATGCAAAATGACTGGAGGACATAATTCCTGGGAAGACTGCAACAGCCAGAAAGCATGTTTTACTCAGGAAATAAATACTTTTTATTGCCAAATGACACTCAATGGATTTAATTTTAAACCTGACCAGAATAAACCAGTATGTTAATCTCAACGATTTGTCCAAGGTGTGTCTGCATATGGCAAATCACCATTTCATTGTCAGGAAAAGGAAAATAATAATTTTTTCAGCACACCCTCCTAAGTAAACTTAACATTGTCTTCCAAAATACCTGTTCTATACTGCAGCTGGAAGAAGTTTTAGCGAAGCCTATGAAGTTTTAGGCAAGTTTGGTTTTGAATAAAGTACCTTCATTATTTAAAAGCTGACTTGAAGTATCAGAAGTAAAAGAAAACAGAACCTACAAAAAACAACCAAACAAAAAAAAAAGCCACCCAGCTAAATTATTATGCTGCAAAGGATCATTCATTAAAAAAAACCAAAACCAACTAAAATATCTCAATACTTAGCTTCATTACTGCAAGAGTTCACAAAGTTCTCTATGGATGTCAGACAGAGATGGATGAAAAAGATCCTCCTCTAGCTGCTTTTTACAGACTTGTGTATACAAATACTCTGGGAAGGCATCTGATTTTTTTTAGAGTAAATGAAAGAAAGAAGCAAGCATCAAATTCCTCAAATACTTTTTTTCTGGTTTTGTTTTGTTGAACAGGTTATTGTTCCAAGGACATCACAAAAAACTGAAGACTGTAACCTGAAGATTGGAAGGTGGCAACTGTGCATGTTACCTACATGACATGAAAGTATCTTGTAAACAGTATTTAATTACATAGAGAAACCACCTTATTTTAAAATCAGTCTCTGGTCTCTAGGAAAGGTGATCAGAACTAATCCCACAGAAGACCATGATCTACCACCACACCAAAGCAAAGCCTCTTTTAACAGGGCTAAGTCAACCACAAGCTTTTACATACAATGCCCCACACCATACGTCTTCACTGAGCTCAAGAACTTTTAGATGAGGTGTGACATGGTCCCTCTTCCACTCACACTTCTCCATATCCATAGATACAACAGGAATATTTTACAGTGTTGCCAATTCAGCTACCACTCAAGTTAGATGCTTTGAGTCATATCCTCACTAATGGTAAAAGTTTCTGTAGACCCAATTACAGCTTGAAGGAGTGTCCTGGTTTCAGCTGGGATAGAGTTAGTTTTTTTCTCGGCAGCTGGTGCAGTGCTGTGCTTTGGCTCTGATGTGAGAACAATGCTGACAGCACACTGATGGTTTGAGTTGTTGCATTCACACTAAGCCAAAAACTTTTCAGTTTCTCAGGCCCTGCCAGCGAGAGGGCTGGGGGGGGCACGGGAAACTGGGAGGGGACACAGCCAGGGCAGGTGACCCAAACTAGCCAAAGGGATATTCCATACCATACGACGCCATGCTGAGTATATAAACTGGGGGAAGAAGAAGGAGGGGGTGACATCTGGCATTATGGCGTTTGGCTTCCCAAGTAACCGTTACACGTGACGGAGCCCGGCTTCCCTGGGGATGGCCGAACACCTGCCTGCCCGTGGGGAGTGGTGAATGGATTCCTTGCTCTGCTTTGCTTGCATGGGTGGCTTTTGCTTTACCTATTAAATTGTTCTTATCCCAACCTTCGAGTTTTACATTCCTTTCTGATCCTTCTCATCATCCCTCTGGGTGAGAGGGGGTGAGCGAGCAGCTGTGTGGTGCTGAGTTGCCAGCCAGGGTGAAACCACAACAAGGAATTAACAACATGTTGGAGTTTTTATCATTAATTCTACTAACACAGGCACATACTGCTATTTGCTATACATGTATGTATATATGTAAGAACAAGACAATTTTTTCCCCCCTTGGTTTAATTCACATCTGCTGCTTCTAACACCAAATCCAACTCAGTAAGAAAATGCGCGCATGTGAAGGACAGGAGCTGTCACAGGAGTTAAACCCTTAAAATAGCTATCCCACTGATAGAAATGTTAGTTTTTATATGTTAAGATAAGTCAAATCAGAGCACCTACAAAAAGAAGTTTCATCTTTATCAGCCTTTCCATAACCCTCACAATTCTTTAACTTTTAACAGAACGGTGGTCTTCTGTTCAAGCTAGTCATTAAAGTGCCGTGAACTCCTTCATTATTGCCAAAAAACCAAGTTGGTTCATTTCAAATACATAAACTTGGCAGAATAATCTTTAAAACATTAACTGCCTCCCTCTCCAGTAAAATTGCTGCTCCTGGTTGATGTTTAATAAGAAACTTTTGTAAAGGATCCAATGCTAAAAACATGTTTGGGTTACTCCCTTTCTTCTTTTTTTCTTTGCAGTCCTTCTTCTTGTAAAAAAAAAGGGAAAGCAACTCCCACCATCATGAGTCTGAGTTCATCTGCTACCCAGTGAATTCTACAGCAAAAATAGCTGTCCAAAGCTATTAATAATTATCAGCAGAATTTGGAGGCCAAGCATTGTCATTTTTTCCAGTAAGTGTTATGTACTTATCTCACCAGAGTTTAATATACATACATGCTCATTTCTGACCACAGATGCCCCATCATGCGCCCACAGCGTTTAGTAATTTTCTATTTCCTGTCAAGGAAAATTTATTTTAATGTAAGAAAGTCCAACAGAGACTCCTGAAGAGTCCAAAACAAATTATTTTAATTATTTTAAAAGTACATCTAATGATGTTAATAATTTGCTTAGAGAAGTTAACTTCATCTTAACCCTCTTTTCTACCTAAATTACGGCAAAGATTCAGGAAAAGTTCTTTAAATTTCAGTATTCAGTAGAGAACATCATAATGAACAGTAGAATTGTACTATTAAGCTCAGTTATTAGAAGGAATCAAAAAAAAGCAAGGAAATTCAACAATTCCATCTGGATTGAAAAGCCCTACAGCTTAAAACAGCTAGCTTCTAAAACAAATTCTGGAAGTATTTTTGAAGAGTAAAGGAAGAATCTTGTGCATTTTATGAACCTCAGCTGGAAAAGTATCAGAGAAACAAGTTGTAGACTCACTGGTATTCAGAAAACTGGATAGCAAACACACTGGATAGTCACTCCACAGAAAAGAAGAAAACAATTTAATCCATGCAAGGAACGTCATTCAGAACCTTCACTGAACCAGAAAAAAAATATGTCTGGGCATTTGTAATACCTAAATATAACATTCAATTTCACATGTTTCTTGTTTAAAAACACTTAAATGGAAACATCTGAAAAAATAAATATTCCCTTGCATTAGGTACAATGCTAACACAGTAGAATTAAGAGAGTAAGAAAATGAAAGCAAAATTTAGAAAGCTTCAACTAAAATCACTAAAGTAATTTTCAAGAGTTAGGAGGACATAGCTAGCAAAAATTTTCTTTCCAAATTCTCTCTCATGCCACACAGGTTCTGAGGCTTATTAAGATAGATCATCAGAGACAACTCTGTGGTATCTGTAGCTCTTTGACCTTCCCACCATATCATCCCACCCACACGGTAAACTATATTAAGCGACACATTTCCACTAGTCAGAAGAACATAGTTTAGATTCGTTATGGAACTCAGAAGACCAAAGCAGAAACAAAAAACACTGCACCATTGTAAGTCTAAATGCCCTGATCAAAAAGAAATGTTTCCCACACACAAAGGTGACCGTATTAAATAAGACATTATCTTTAGCATAACAGCAATTTTGAAAGCATCTCAAATCCCTACAGAAGTGATTCTTCTCTCAGTAGACCCTATCTTTTTTTTGAAAGTCCACAGGTAATATTCCTTTAAAATACTGAATTCTATTCAACCTCACAACATCAACTGAACAACTACCTGATATTCGAGACAGGGGAGACAAGGGAGAATTAAGCAGCTGCCCCATGTCAAAAATCAGTCAAGTACTTATGCTAACACATATTCCAAATAAAAATTCTGGTGTTTGGTTGATTTATTTAATTAATGTTTTTTCAGAGGATCCATGTCAGAACATTCAGAGCAGTATTATTTTGACAAATAATATTTTCAAATATCTTTCCATTCAAGGCACTCATTGCCACTACAAGCAATAGCTATCTGAGACCAGTAACACAGAAAAGTTATATTCCATTCTTTTGTAGAAAGGGGGAGGTTTTAGAAACGTGAATACCTGATAATTCTCTGTATTAACAGCTTCCATTGGAAACAGAAATAAATTACCTCAACAGGAGGAGTCTTTCTTTCGCCATAATAGCTTCTCATTCTTTGCATATCTCAGGCATGATTTCATTACACACGATCAACATCACAGACTTGCTCAGAGTAAATTGGACGAAAGATGAAAGAGCATACAAGTTTGATAAAGTCTGTGGTTTACTGAAGATTCCTTAGTTTGAAGTACACATTTCTACAGTCAATGAGTGGATGATAAACAACCCAAAAAGTCTCACAGTGAGCACATGTATGTGTGTGTATATATATATGTAAGGTGTGCAATGCAAGCAAAGTTTACATTACTAGATAACACACAGGCAGCTATACAAGTAGGGTTTTTTAAGTTACCTTCACATCGAAAGGCAGACGACTCTAATGACTTTCTGCACACAGTGCAAAACTTTCTTTTGTAATGTCCTGGAGGGCCAAAACAGTGTGCAACTGGAACCTGCCAATGAAGAATGGATAAAACATCATCATCCACAACTTTCAAAGTGCCAGTTACAGTTCACAGAGACTGCTTTATCATGTAAGACAGGTCAGTATATACAACGTAAACTTTACTAAGCCCAAGAACAAATATACCGGCAAAGTAAAAAAAAAATAGTCCATACTTAATATTATATTCGAAATACTTTTTTTTTCTAAAAATATTTTTTACATTTTCCAGTTTTAATATGTAATGTATATATTTTTAAGTGCTGTTCAGCTTCCTGATGTTTCACACTGCCACAAAGCCAAACGTTTCCTGTGGGTTCAGTACTGTGTGACTTACCTGGAATCACAGTTCCTTTCTGTATTCTTAACCAAATCAAGGACAATTGAAGAGTAACAGTTGCACATGTACACAAAATACCCTAAAGACACACTCAAGCCAATTTCTAAAAGCTCTGTGCTGTCACAGTCTGGTACTCTCCACATGCCTTTCACCTCTTCTCTGAATACAGCCCAGCCAACTGACTGATCAGGGCAAAGGCATTGGTCCCCCCTTGCCCCTGCAAAGCACCACAGCCTGGACGGTAGAGATCCAGCTCTTGAAGTACATCCATACTGAGGTTCCTTTGACTGTAGGTAGAAGATGATACATTTCAACTTCCTCTTGCCAAGAGCTGTACCAACAGTTTTAGCAAATGTATTTCTAGCATACTATTCACTTATCCTAAAAAGGTAGAGTTTTCTTCTTGTTTAGTGATTAATAATGAAGACTGGAAGTGACAGTACCAAAAGAACAACAGAAAATATGATGAAAAATGCACAAGAAACATACTTGAGCTTTATACTTGTTCTAGAGACCATTCTTCCTGCAAGACACACATCTTCATTAAATTGACATTCACATTAGATGGAAGAAGCATAATTGCATCTTTACAATTCTATAATCCAAATGACTTCCATAAAAGTTTGCCACAACTTAGGTATTTAGCATTGTGCATCTCACATGCCCTTCCTGATGTGACAAACATACCAGATTTATCTTCTGGTTCTTGCATCACAAAGAAAATCCCATTTCTACTAAAAGCTGACAAATGTTTACTTAGGTGCGAAATGAAATAAATCATGCCCAGTAAAAAGTTAGAAATGATTTAAGATACACATACAGATACCTACTTTTCCTCCCTGATGTACTAGTAAACAACCCTCCAAAGTTATTGAGCAGGATTTTAATTTCTCTCCTTGTGTATTAAGAGTTTTGCTGGGAATATCTAGCAGCAAATCTGACACATACTGGGAACACAGAATCTGATGACCCAGGAAGTTGCTTGCACTTACAAAGGTATTATTCCCACCAGTGCTTCTGCCTCTGAAAGCATGGAGGCAGTTACACTAAACAATCCTATACTTCAAGCAGGTGCAATGAGTAAGAGTAATAAATTTTGCCAGACCTAACACAAGGAGAAAGGAACATTACTGAAAGTTTAGTTAAGAACAATCACTAATCTCCAAACTGCAAAGCACATGGTTCCTTCCGTCCTCCTCAGAATTAATCTTTCGGAGGCAAAGGAGTATGAAGAGAGGTATGAAATACACCTATGTTGTCAGATGTGGACAAGATCATGCAGAGCAGTTGTACAGTGACGCAGTCACAAGCTCATTGCCTCAGCAGACTGCGCTGTCTGGAGGGATCCTTGGTCCCTGACTCACCAGGAAACTGCCTGTTCAGATCCCAGGCTCCTCGCCACACCTGGCTGTCAGCCAGCCTACAAAAAGGATTCCATATCAGTATCTCCAACACGATATATTATATAAAATATCTTTGCCTCCAAAAGCTTTGAATTTTTACTTTATGTAAAAGTTCAGGACTTAAAACTACAGACAAACTATGCTTTGTGGTCTGTCTCCTACTCCTGTCAATCCACACAGAAACTTCATTCTCTTCAGCCCTCCAGCTCTAACTGACACAAAGTTCAGGGTTGGCTTGCATTATTTTTTATTTTTTTTTTTTAAATCAGAAGAGTCATATTATGCCTGCTTATAAAAAGAATATATATCCTTGGGGAGGGGTGGTGGTGGTGAACCCTGGAGAGCCTGGGGAGCTGTAATGAAACTATCTCAGATTAAGGCTCATAATCCCTACCCACTTTTATTGCACTTTCATACTTCTTCAGGAGAAATGAAAAACCAAACCTCCCTGTAGAGTAACATAAAAGTTACCTGGCTCAGCTATTCTTGAAGTAAAGTGCCAGAGCTGTTTTATTGCTCTAGCCATTCTAAAAATAAGAGGAAAGTCCAATTGCAGCTTGGTGGGAGAAGGCCACTTGCCCAAAGATCATTCTACACCATGAGTTCAAGTGCACGTCAGCACAATCCCAGCCAGACACAGCAACTGGGAGGAGTACTGAAAAGGCCTGATGGGATTTTTCCATGAAAGCTTTTCTGCACATCTGTCACCTTCAAGGCATCTGCCTGCCCTACTCGTGCCACAGCCCCAGGCACAGCAGAGCCAGCTGTCCCCAAGGCAGCAGCATTCCCCTTGAGATCAGACACAGAGGAGACCTCCTCTATCTCTGGAGTGGTCAATAACCTCCTCTGGACACCCAGCATGGGCATCTGATCCCCTCAACAACCCATGTTTGAAACACAGAGAACTTTCCTTTCCCTGGCCATGAGTCTGGCTATTTTATCTTACAACTGGCGTAGAAATGCAGGCTTTTCATTACTGTCACAGAAAGGTTCTGCTGAAGAAAAAGGACACTCCACAGATCAAAGGATCAAAGTAGAGTTTTGTGAAAAAAGTGCTTCTTTTGGGAAAGACTGTAAGAAATTACTTTGACAGGAGTCAAACTTATTCAGGGTCTGACTGGACTTATCTAGAAGACCTGAGGGAAAGATACCAAAACTAAATTCTGCACGTGTTCAGACCCTGGTAACAATCCTCCGAAGTCTCATGTCACTGAAAAAGAAAGGAACAACTGGCTGATTGAAATGTCGGGTGGAAAAAAGAAAAGGGGAAAAAAAAAAGGAAAAGAAAAAAAAAAATCTGTTCACCTTAACTTCTTCCTTTCTGAAACAAGCCAAAGAAACTTTATTTATTATGAATGGTCTTTCTAACCTGCTTTCAAAGAGACAGGTATAAAACCACTGCAAAGCCTGGTGGGAAATGGGATGGGAATAAGATGGAAAAAGAGAAAAAAAAAAAAGCAAGTACAACATAACGAAATCATCTATCACATGATGTTTCTCCTTACAGCTCCCTATATTTCTTTTGTTGCCAAACAAGTTCCAAACACCCAATACATAAAAAGAACCAAAATTCAGACCAGGAAAGCCAGTGAGGCAGCATGTCAGAATCTGAAATGTTAGGCATTTTTCTTTAATTTATATCCACCTGTATGAGTACAGCAAAGTACAGACACATAAGACAGCCTACAGAAGGAAAGTTTAATAATTGATGAGAGTTTAAAACTGCTTCTCCAATATAACTACTTAAATTACTTTATGCAAACCACTAAAAATTGATTTCTGCAGAAAAATACAGAAAATTTCTGCTAGTAATACCATTAAATGACATCTAAGTGCCCTTACAGTATTGATCAGAAGCCCATCAAAAGACAGTGATAACACACCAGCATAAGCTCCAGAATGACTGCACTCTTGGACAAAATATTGCTAGTTCCTATTTTGTTTCCTGCCATCTGTTAAGAAATCCAAAGCATTACAGAACATACCACATTTCTGTAAAAGTCTGTAATGGCCTGTAACAAAATTTGAACCTACAGAAAAAAAACTTAGAATCTAACTCTCTCAGTGCAACCTGTGCAAGTGTATAGCATTTCTGCATCATAGAGAAAGAACATCAACAAACTGCTCTTAACATCCAAACTTTGGAAAAAATAGAAAGAATAGAATTGTTTTCTTTTGGTAGTGCTTTTTGAAATCGTTCCTCATCCTGAAATGTCACAGGCTACCAAGTATATAGATAACAGCAGGCCATGAATTTAAGTGCTCTTTTCCACTGCAGTGGTATCACTACGCACAGAGCAGCCCAGCTACCACCCAAACCCTCTAGTTTGTGGATAGAGTCAAGTCAGGTCAAATCTTACTGGTCTGCAACCTTCTGGACACCTCAGTGGGGAAAAACACAGCTCCAGGAAGGCCAATTCTTCAAGCAGGTACAGCTGCTTTTGTACCAACTCAGGGAGAAGAAAGTGTTTAGCCTGAATCCTGAACCAGACTTGCAGGCTCAAAGGGGAACAAGAGAAATAGACATACCAAAAGCCCGTGACAGCTGCTGTCTTGGGCAGTCTTGAAAAAGAACAACCTACTAAAAACTGTTACTCAGCCTGTATCTAAATATTATTTTGCCCATGTATCTCCTTCCCCATTACATTTAAAAAAACTCACACTTGGACTTTGTAGGACACTGGAGAGACCAAGAAAGCAGGGTTGCAGGACCTACAGTAGTGTGGGGCTGATCAGCTTCCAAGTCGGAAAGGGTATACAGAAATACAGACACAAACACTTTCACAATAACCTCCAAAGGTTGAACAAAAGGAATTTAACGTAAGGTCACTGGTTTTCCGTTCAAAAACACTGGTGTTTTAAGGACAAGCACAACCAGCACGGAAGCAACCATGCCCATAAGGGTAGTCAGTCACATGCTGTCTTTCATAAAGACTCAACAGAAGGACAGCAAAAATTGCTGATACAAATTAAAATGGTGTTTCTGAAACAAATGGATTCTGATGTTTACGCTGCAGAAGTACTTCCTTATCTAACACTCCTAGGGTTCACTTCGACACCAAACCCCTTTGCTCTAGAGAGGTAGACAAGGTGATCACATCCGAGTACACCCGTGATTATTCTGTCCAGGTTGCCTAGACCACAGCCTCTCTGAGAGCAGCTAACAGATTTGTGATTTGACTCTTCCCAGTATTGATGTCTTTTCAATTACCTACTTACTACTCACTAATCACAAAGAGCTCTTTTATTTGCTTGAAACCTCTCTACTTCAGTAGCAAAGGATTTCTGCAACTTAAATATACTGCATGCAGCTGAATACACTCTATTTCTACTTCTGCCTTTTAGAGACAATGTCTGTCAATTACTTGTCAGTTGTGTCCAAATTGACATTCTTCCTCTGAGTACCTGATACGTCAGTTGGTGCTAAAAAGCAACTTTATGTACACATGCCGTATGGAAGTTCTGAAATCAGGTAAGAATACAAGGTTAAATGGTGTCTCAGCATATCATAGGACAGAAAAGATGAAAAAATCAAATACTTATCAAAGTTTTACCTGGGGCTAGTGCAAGGGAACAATGCACACCCCTATGTGACCTCACCTTAACCAGGAATGCTTTTCTCCATCCTACAGATCTCTGTGACAGGACATTAGGCGTTATCTAAAAGCCCTCAAGGACCCTTTAGGATGGGAACTACACAGTGAATTCCATACCATTCCAAATCAGGAGTATATGATACTTCTACTAGAAAACGAGACTTGTGTAAGAGCTTTCCACTGCAATTAAGAGTTGCTTGGACAAGCTTTTTTTGTTCTGGAAAGAGAAAACGATATGCAAGAGACAGTCACTCCTTGCTCTTACTGCTACAGAGAAAATCAATGTTGACCTCCTTCTATCAAGATAAACAACTAAAAGAAACAGACACAGTGGCATCCCACACCACTTCTGAACCTGAAGGGTAACTGATACAGCTACAGGGCTCTTCTGGGAGTTCATAGGCTACCAGGCAGCTTGCATCAAGATTCAATAGAGCATAATAAGCTCTCCTGAGTTGACCTCAGGTTTAAAGGGACTATCACTCTGGGGAGGAAAAGGAGGAAGGAAACTTCGGTGCAGTGCCAAGATTAACAGCAAGCAGTTTTACGCCTCATTTGGCTTCTAAATAATGCCGTGTAGCTGCTACATTGCAAGCAACTGCCTTGCTGAAACAATGCAGGTATAGGTCAAGTGCTGAAGAACTAGACATGGACCTTCCTGGTGAAGGTGGTCAGGGCTACCCAGCAAGCACCCAGGTCAAATCACAGAATGGTATGGGTTTCAAGGGACCTTTGAAGGTCATCTAGACCAATCCTCCTTGCAATAAGCAGGACCATCTACTACATCAGGTTGCTTAGAGCCCTGTCCAGCCTGATCTTGAATGTTTCTGGGGATGGGGCATCTACCACCTCTCTGGGTAACCTGTTCCAGGTTTTCACCACCCACATAGCAAAAACTTTCTTCCGTGTATCTAGACCGCATCTACTGTCTTTTAGTTTAAAGCCATTAGCCCTTGCCGTATCACAACAGGCCCTAGTAAAAAGGTCGTCTTGAGGTACAACCATTATTAGGACACTCTGTGAAAAAAACCCTCACACTAGCAAAGCCTCTTTATCATGGACAAATAGAAGAGGAATAATAAAGAGACAAAAGAACTTAACAAAACTTGGTTTTACAATATATAATATAAAAGAAGAAAAATATTAAGCATGTATTTTGTGAAGTTGAGTCCATGTTACAGATCTAACTCCACTACCACCATCAAAAAGATAAGCAGGAGAAAATGTCCCTTGACTGATGCATGCCAAATACACAGTAATTTGAAAAGAAGATGTAACAATAATATGCCAACCAGCTTATTTACAAATATTGCATTTCAGCCTGTCTTCTACAGCAGTCTTCTGGGAGAAGTAGTAAATATTCAGGAAGCATTCATTCAAGCATTTTTTTTAACCCACACCGATGTAAAACCCCCAACATCTGCAACTACCACCAAAGAATGATTTTCTAAAATTGGATTCTGATGGGGTTTTTTTTCCCCTGTGTTCTCCAGAACTCCCAACCAAACCAACCACATCAAATTCTCCTTCCCTGCTTCCCAATCTTATTCCCATTTGTTAAAACACTTGAGCCACTTGTAACAACATTCCTTAAAAGCTAATTCTCTGAGGCAGTCACACAAAGATCCCTCAGACATTTCTGAGAGCTGAATGAGACCGGGGGATTTATTATTCTAAGGCAAGTTAAGCAGTAACCAAACCTTGATGGTCTTTGTCTCACACTTAGTTGGACCTTCCATTGCTTGCTGGGCAGGGAACAGGGGTAGGGAAAGAAAGTAAACAAACAAGAGGTTGTGTCCCAGTACAGAAGTACTTCAGTGGCAGAAAAATGAGATGCTGCTGTTGTGTGTTCAAAGTACAAAGTGTCCAGTACAGAACAGATTATCAGAAGCATGGTTAGGGGGACTTAGTGTAACCCAAGTACCCTTTTATTCCTCTCTTCTACTTTCAGTTCATGAGGAAATGACCCAAATAACCACCCGCACACAGCTGAATCCAGCAGCCACAGGGAGACACTCAAGTCAGCAGGCAACTGCAACACCTGCTTGCCCAAGCAGAGACCTCTTCAAGCACCACAACCGTCCCATTAACTATCACAACTCATGAACACAGCTGCTATCCACATCCTGAACTACAAAGCCAAGTTTTATTTTTAGCATAGAAAGCTTCAGGAGAAGCTGATGACCTAAACCAGCATTTTTCCATTCTAGACAACCTGGCTTTAAGAACAAAAGCACACAAGAAAGTTTCATGAGCAGCCCGTCAACCCTAAGGAAAAACAAGCATAGCAAACGCCCAGCTTCAGTAAAACCACGTTCAATATACTATCATTTCCATTTAGTTTGCAAAGAACAGTTATACAGAAAACACATACACACTTCTAGGGCAAACTTAAGAGGTAAAAAATTTGTAATACAGCTTCAATGCCAACCTAACATGGGAAAGTAAAACTTGACATTTCACACCCAATCAAAGAGGTTTTGTTTTCACTGTTACTCTGTTTTGTGTTGGGTGTGGGTGTCCCCATGTCTGTCCATCCCCTGTCCCCCGTCCCCCGCCTTTTTTTTTGAACATGTATCTCAGAGTAGAAACATAAGGGAATGTGGGAAAGAGAGGGTCTGCATTTGGTACAGTTGCCAAAACCTTACCAGTGGAACAAATCATTTCCCCTGCAAACCATAAAAACCATAAGCTTGTTCAGAAGACTGATCCATGAAGTCTTGTTTTGCAACATCATGACCTGGACCCAGTCTAGAACACTGAATACAGGTGATAATGATTAATAATAGTGGAAAAAATATTCTCAGGGTGAACAAAAAGAATGATCTGAGACTGGATGCAATCATGGCATGGTTGTGACTCTGTGGGCCTTTACTTGACACTGGGAAGGAAACACTACTCTCAGGAATGAAAGTTTCCATGAAACATCTGCTGAAAAATTATTATCTGACAGTTTGATTTATTATCAAATGATACAGACTCTGATGAGGTTTAACAGTTGCCACCTTCTCTAGATGAAATCCAGGAGGTTAAAGTAAAAAACAACAACTCACCATCTCATTTCTGTAATATACTGAATATTGATGTACTAGAAGCAACTACCAGAAAAAAAATCCCACCAGTGTTCCCTCCTACATTGGACCTTTTCATAAAGAAATAATAAATAATCTGAAAGGAGAGAAGGGAGATTAAGAAAATAAACTTTCCACACATTCTCTAAATGATTACCATTTGCTTTTTGCTCTGTTATGGTTTTTAAGCAAATGCCAAGTTCAATATTTACTTCGACAGAGCCTGCACGCAAAACGACGTCTCCCATATGGCAGACTTCACTTGCACAGCAGACCCAGGATTAATGAAACTTAGATGACCACGTCAGGGAGGACAACACTGTCCAGAAAGAATAGCACAATCCAGTATTTTCAAAACATAGTCATTACAGCTCAGCATGGATAACGCAGAAGACACTTTGCAGCTAAATACAGCAACACTGAACTGCAAACAGCTTTTGAGTGCTGACAACCACTCTCAGATAAATTCTACTGCTCAGCAACAATAGTTAATTTTATGTGCAAACTATTAGATAAAATTTATGTGTTGGGGCAGGTAAAGAACAGGGACTGGTAAAAGAACAAAAAAACCCCACAATGACATCCACAACTAATGCCAGTGGAAGCATTAATAAGTTTAAATGCAGGATTTTTACCATGCAAAGGCAAAGGAACAAATGCTATTTTTAACAATGAATTATATTTAGAGCACATTCACAAAAGAAGCCGTCACAAATGTTTACAGCTCTAACACTCTGAATTGTTTCCCAGTTGGATTTATCATCCCCCCAAGGGTCCTTGCAAAGATACCTATATCATCTGACTCTGTTCCTTTTCCCATGCTACAATGACTGATTGCCAGCGTACTGCAACAGTAGTAGTTGCTAATTCCTAGCAATATCATTTCTATCTATGTGTCCCTTTACCGCGGGTTCTGGGAGCAATTATTTCTTACTATTTCACTGGCAACTTCCTATGTATTGGACAAGTTTTTTTCACCTAAGTTATACCTCTCAAGATGAAAAGTATGTGGGGAAGAGGAAGTGTGTAGTAAGCCTAACAGCATTATCATCTAGACAAAGCAAATATAAGGAAAACAAGCGGCTGGCTGATTTCTCTCTATCCAATTCATGTAACTTCAAAATACTGTTTCAGACTTTCCTGTCCTACCCCCTGTATAGGTTTCCACAACATAAAGGAATTTGTAAAGCTTTCTAGAATACAAAGAAGGGAAGCAGATCTGCTTCACAGGTTCCCAAGTCTACACAATGTGTTCCCATAAATGTGCTTTTAGTCAGAGAAGTCTGTAAGGTACATGATTCTGATTTTACAGCCGTGTTTCCTTTGACTTTTGGATATGGCTCTTTAAGGCATTTGCAGTGTTTTACTACTTCTCCAGTAAGTTTCTGATCTCCTTCCCGTTTTTTCCCTTTCTGTCATCTTTTCCCAAGCGGATAATACACTTCGTCTTCTCATCAGTTTAACTTCTTAATGCCTTAGTTGCATCCTATTATCTTCTTTAATGTTGATTCATCTTTCAGACCTTTTAAAAACAATCTCTTAAGCATGAAGTCTTGTGCGAGAGAAAGTCACAGGGCATCTGAAAGCAAGTACTTTATTAATTACCATAATAAATAAATTTGAGTTATTACCATCAGCTGAAGTCCTGCCCTCAGATTTTTTTTACTTTGAAATCCTATGCTTTTAATGCAATGACTTTATTCTCTGGACACAATAAGCAAGCAAATTCTTAAGGTGCAGCAATCAACAGAGGCTAAACACAGCCCCTTCCCTAGACAGAGAAGCTTTAGTATTTTCCCAGTAAGATGCAATTGCTGTAAAAACATTGGTGGCGTACAGAGAGTTCTTCTTCAGTATGACACACGGTACAGTTTTCTGACAGGACTGATACCAATCAGTTGGCCCGCTATGTTACTGCAAGGCTTCCAGGTAATGACACACAAGTAAGAATATCTAGTAGTATTTAAAGAATGCAAATAACTGCTCTTCAAAAGACAGACTATCCACAGCTGCCCATAGCAGGGACTTTTCAAAGGAGATGAAACTTTGCCTTTGAGCGGCTACAAAAGCCTTGGTGATGACTAACACGATTGAAGGATTACAATACCAACAAGCCACTACTGTACTACACCATGTTCAATAGTAATAAATTTGTGCCATTATCCCAAGACAGGGAAAAGGCAATGTGTGCTTTACTCACCCTTACAAGGCTTGGAGCAATACATGAGCATGGTATCTTGACATTCTTGAGGCACTTCTCATGAGACATGAAGTTGCAAACTGTGGAAATAAAATAAGAACCGTGAGCAAATCTTCACAAATAAGGGATTTTGTGGGAAACAAAACAAAAAATGATATGGAGTCAAACACAATTAGGAACATATCTTTTTAATCACACTTGCTCTCCCCTAGGTTTGAGGATGTACATGACTGCCACACTTCAGGCAGCGTGTGAACTCCATCTCACTTTGTTACTAAGGCATTGGCAATGGAAAAAGAAGGAGGGTTTAAACCAATACATTACAGGCCTACAGCGAGTCATGCCCTCCCACACCTTCTCCCCATAAGCACCACAATGAGCTCTTAAATTTCAAAATATATTTTAAACAATCTAAAGTCCAAAACAGCTTCTTCGATGTAGCCAAAGCAGACACACACATTTGAAAGTAAACTTATTCTACAAGCTAATGCGTGTGACAGGAATAAATGAGAGAAACCACAGTACTGTTACACACTGAGACTAATGGACGAAGGATACTAAATTAAAGGTCACCATTTGCATGCAGCTTTGAAAGTCAAGAGCAACTAATTATTGCTTCTACTGTGGAAGCACAGGTTTAGAATTCCACCTGATCTCCACAAAGTACGCTTTTAAGCAAGACAGCATTCGAAAAAATCCGTTCTCATCGGGATCATATTTTCCACAGCTTCTTACCATGGATTTACATGATGTTAAGCTGTTCAAAGAAAACAAGGCACTCTTTATTCCATTCCCACCACCCTGCATTAATGAGGAGCTAGTAAGCTGTGCAGCTACAGCTTTAGAGTCCCTCTTATTTCAGAACTACCCTTAGCAGTTCCAGCGCAAAGTCTTACACAGGTGCTCAGGCTCTGACCTCGTGTGGAAGCACAGACCTCTCCCCGTGCCTGCTTGTTGCTGTACACAGGAGGTTTTCACACATGCCTGCTTTTCAGAAGCATGCTGTACTGCTTCCTAAGTTTCACCAGAAATGGAGAAAACCCCTATGCACTTCAAGCTTCCCATCTGCGGGCCATTGCCACCAAAAGCAGACCATTTTCCTTTCCTCTCTTCTCCCTTCTCCAGCTCATTGACTTCCGATTTCACAACACTGCTGCCTCCCATGCCAACTCAAGCATTAAAATCCAGATCCACTTCTCTGTGATTTACCGCTAGTCCATGCCAAGCAACCTTTCCTTTTATCTGGCACAAAAAGAACGATAACCTCTTTCACACTGGCGCTCATCTTAATGCAAGCAGCAGGCAAACATTTGTTTTTCATTAGTCTGCAAATCAAAAAGAAGTAGCACTGCAAGTCACCGCTGCGTATAAACACATTATTATTCATCATCCATGGTTGAACACAGAGTGATTACTGCATTGATGAAAGGAAGTGGGAACGGAGCAGATCCAAACCTTCTGCTGGGTGCTGTGCAGTATTAAGTGCATCTCTAAGGTTGATAGCATTCGTGACTAAATAAGGCAGGTAAGGGGTGGAAACAGTCAATGAAGGTATAATAAACCAGATTCTCAGAGCTGAAAATGCAGATGCCCAAGACAGTTGCACGCAGTCACTATGGAGGAAGGAGCAGACAGCCCATCAGCACATAAGAGACCAAAGAGAACAAAGGGATTGTCCAGGCAGAGGAAACATGCATCTCCTATTCCAGAACACAGGTATGACCCCACACGGAGAACTGGTGAATTCTTTATCACACTTATGTATATTAGAACAACATGGATGTTGATGGACATAACCTACTCTCTCCTCAGGTCTCCACAACACGTCTATGGATGCTTTCAGAAGGGTCAGCTAGTTGCTGTGAGAACAAGTCTGTAAAGGTTGCAGGAGAGATGCTCCCTGCCCACTACTAGCTAGTCTGAAATGTACCATACATGCCCTGCCACTGACAGAAGACATCTGCCCCAGTCTTTTCCCTGTCTCAGGTGGTGCCTGAAGCTCAGCTGAACCTGTCTAGGTCAGGAGGGCTGGCCCCTGCAGGCAGAAGCATGGCGACAAAGGTTCCCACAGCTCCAACCCACAAAAGGCATCAATATGAAGCTTCAAATACAAATAGGCAGCTGTCAAGAACTTCATAAAGGGGTGAGAACTTGTCAAGGAGAAAGCATCAGTGAGTAATGAAATTCAGTGAAATGGCGCAGTTTTCCTTTGTTTTTCTGGTTCAGAAGCAGGCAAACTAGAAAGCAAAGCACAGAGCAAGACACTACAGACTGCTCCCATAAATTTTATGATCGGCAAGAAGCAGCTGGCAACTGAGGTCTGCAAGACCAGTATCTCCAAGTGGCTACTGGCTTTAAGTGCACATACAGTAACTCAATACACAGGTTAACCAAGCCCTACACAAACGTCTCAGGGAATTCAGAAGGCTCCGAATCAGCCAACAGATGTGAAGCTCCTTCCATGGGCAAGAATCTTGAGAGATGATGTCCATTTATTCAGACAACTCAAGTTGTGAGTTGTGCCTGAACATAATACCACTCAGTTTTCTCTTTGTGGTGACAGAAGCAGCAAAATACGGCCCTGCATAAAGACAGCATCCCATGGTTCAGCTGAGGAAACATCTCGTGGCACAGAAAAATAATACTGAAGACTTATTCAAACCAGCAATTTCAGAAAAGCGGTAAACCAAAAAGTGAATAAAGGTTTCATGCAAGGAGAAAAACAGGAAGGTGCATAAAGCTTTTAACTGCTTGACTGCATATCAAGAAAGACAACACAAAATAATGAATTTCCAAAAATTTTGTGGAAAAGATTGAAGTATTTGCAAAAAAACAATTAAGAAATATCAAGAGACAAATGGCAGGAGATCAGTAGGGTCCAAACAGAGACTGTAACATTCTCCACAGAAGATTTTCACACGTTTTTCAGTAGGTACTCACACATCCCTCCTCTGCCTGTCACATGCTTCAGATTTGGCAGGGAGGATGCACACGCTCCAGCTACATTTCTTTTTCCTGTCCCACAGAATTCCTCAGGGGGTGCACTAACTCTTACAAGGCACCATTTTGCTTCTCTTTTCAACGCTCCCCAAAGAAAGGGGGGGTGGGGGGGGAGGGGCGCAGAAATGGCAGCAGGCCAAACTGAAGTATGAACAGTACTGGGGGGTGTGAATTCTAAATTTGTGTCAGTAGCACTGGAGAGGGAATGCAATTAAGCCTGAAGTTCTGACAGCCAGGAGAGGTTTGGTGTTTTTTAAGGGATGGTCTTTCACCAGGAAAAACAAGCCAGAAGATGCTGCATGAAGTTTCAGAATACGAAATGCAAAATTTGAGGTAAAATCATTTAGCAGAAGAAGACAGGCTGTTCTATTTATAGGCAGAAGATTTCTCCATACAAACTCAGTGATGAGCCACCAGCAGATGCATCTATGGATTGTCTAAGTCACAACAAAGCAATTTCAAATGCAGCTTTCAGATACTGTATACAAAAGTGATGGTTTCACTAAGGTGTGAAAGGCAGGAGCACTCAGTGCATCCTTTAGTTAAGCATTTTCAGCACTACCAAAAGTACCTAACAGTATGGATGAAGGGAGAGACAAACACTTGAGGTGTATTGGAAGAAAACAGTGCCTGCAACCTTCACATTGGACTTTCAATACAAGGCATCCATATCCAGGTTTAAACTGAATGAAGCTATAGCATATTGAGGGAAAATGAAGAGAGGCAATTTCCAGATACACTGACAGAATCCACAAAACATGTACCTGCAGATTTGGGGGACTTTTCATGGTCTCTCTGAGCACCTAACTATATGGTCAGGTGTACAGCAGCAACAATATTTGACAATTTTCCCTTGTTCCCCTCCTCTATTCAATAATAAATTACTTCAATTATATGAAAAATTAGATATTCCCAAAGCACAGCAAGAAGCCAGGTGGCCATCAGGCACCACAGGACTGCTCCATGCCCACACCAACCATGAGATGTGGCTTTACAGTGGTCTTTGCCCAAGTGCCTTCACTTCCTAGGGTTACTTCCCCAGTCACATTTTGTTCGACTTGGTAATTTAATAAAGAAAAAGGCAATATATATGTACAGCAACACCCAGTGAATATACAGCCAGCCACTCTCCAACATACACTTGCAAGGAAATATAAAACATCTCCCTCAGCTGTCCCTAGGAAGGCAGGACATAAAAGCTGGGCCCTGCAGAGGGACCTAGGCAGGCTGGAGCGATGGGCCCAGGCCAGTGGTGTGAGGTTCAGCAGGGCTCAGTGCCGGGTCCTGCCCTTGGGTCACACCAGCCCCACGCAGCGCTACAGGCTGGGGCAGAGCGGCTGGAAAGGGCCTGGTGGGAAAGGGCCTGGGGGTGCTGGGTGACGGCCGGCTGGGCAGGAGCCAGCAGTGTGCCCAGGGGGCCCAGGCGGCCAGCAGCACCCTGGCCGGTGTCCCCAGCAGGGTGGCCAGCAGGACCAGGGCAGTGACCGTCCCCCTGCACTGGGCACTGCTGAGGCCGCCCCTCGAACCCTGTGTTCAGGTCTGGGCCCCTCTCTGCAAGGGGGACGTAGAGGGGCTGCAGCGTGTCCAGAGACGGGCAGCGGGGCTGGGGAAGGGGCTGGGGCACAGGTCTTGTGGGGAGCCGCTGAGGGGGCTGGGGGTGTTCAGTCTGGAGGCTCAGGGGGGACCTTGCTGCTCTCTACAGCTGCCTGACAGGAGGCTGTGGGCGGGTGGGGGTCGGTCTCTTCTCCCAAGTAAGAAGCGACAGGACAAGAGGAAACAGCCTCAAGTTGCACCAGGGGAGGTTTAGATTGGAGATCATGAAAACTTTCTTCACTGAAAGTGTGGTGAAGCATTGGAACAGGCTGCCCAGGGAGGTGGTGGAATCACCATCCCTGGGGGTATTTAAAAAACATGTAGAAGCGGTGCTTAGGCGTGTGGTTTAGTGATGGGCTTGGCAGTGATGGGTTAACAGTTGGACCTCATGATTCTATGATCGCTATAACTCATGAGCTGTGCAACACTTGTTAGCAAAGCAACAGCTATTTACACCCTCCAATATGCCACACTTTTTCCAAATAACCCTTTTTCTCTGTCCTCAAGACAGACTTCAAAGCAGAATCCAAAAGCTGAAAGAAGAAAAAGGTGGATTATGTCCTGTGCAGACTCTAGCAATGTGTCTGTGTCCCACACAAATGATGGCTGGGTGAGAATTGCCCAAGAAATACCAAATTTAACACATCATCTTCTCCTATGCATGACAAGACCATCCAGTCCTGAGGAAAATCCTAGGTGGTGTTGAAAATTACTTTTGTTTCCACTCTGAGGAGATACTCATCACAATCCAGTTTTGCTGTTTTTCAAGCAAATTTATTTGTAAATTTTTATTTTAACATTTTAACTTTAACAATTGTATTTATAAATCTAATTTTACATTTGCTAAACACTTAAAAACAGAGCTACTAAATTGCTCTCCAAGGAGGATCACGGAATGTCAACAAAAAGACCAAAATGGATTTGATTCTCTTCTGGAAGTCTGATCATTTTAACACATGACTGACTGTGCACCTATTCACAGGTGGGTTCTTAAGGCAAGAGCACTTCTCTCATTTCAGTAAGGACTTATTCTGAGCTTAACAAATGCACCTGCAAAGTAAATTGCAATTTCTCCTCCAACTGTCTGTTGTCTGGATTTGTTGACCTGCCAGTAGCCTTCTGCCCCTCTGCCGCTGCTTCTTACATCTCAATTAAGTTGCACCAGTTCCAGAAGCCACAGCAACACCCACTCCTTCTTCCAAAAAATCCCTCCTTTTATGTTCACTGCAAGGTGCCACAACCTATGGGTTTTGCAGGACATGGTCTGGTACTTAGAAAGGAACCACCATCACCCTTCATTGCCACAGGTCACATTCAGGACTCTTGAAGAGAGGTCTTGTACCTGAAGACAGAGGCAAGTTCCAGCAGCTGAGTGCTCCTTCCATGCAAACCTGAGATGCACTGGCACACCGCAGACCAACAGCAAACTCCAGTGACTACCAAGAAACAACACAGTGTTTTGGCCCGCTGCCTGTCACAGAGCCAGTACTAGGAAAATTTCATACCCTGACATTAAGTGACAACACCACAAGTCCTCAGTATTGACTGGATGACTTGGAAAACAATAGTTTCTTGTTGTTCATTGTCATCTGTGAGTGCTGTAACTCACTCGCATTTTGTCACCTGCAGAAGCTGTAATTCCCAGCAAGGGCCTGCAAAAGTTTATTCTAATCTTTTCAGAAAGGTTATAGATTACTGAATGGCCTAGCTGACTAAAGGGTTTGTTCCTGTTTTTAAAACAAACCACTAGCGCAGCCAGGAATGGCCTAGTAACTCAGAATTGTTTTCCCAGCTATGAGTGCATAATAAATTTTTCATTTCTGGAAAACTTTAAGTGCAATGCATTAAAGAACATACTCAGCTCATTAATGGGAACATAAATAAAACTAAATGAAAAGCAGTAATTCTCTAGGGCATCTTGTTAAATGTAAGACTTGGAAGTCATCCCTGTCTTGGAGAGTTTACTGACTGGATGGCCTGATATATGTAGACGTATTACATAAATGAAAAATCTCTACAATCCTCTACAAAAAGCCCTATAAATTTACACAGATTACATGGAAGAATTACAAGGCTGATTAAAAAAAAAAAAAAAAAGGGGGAAAGAAAAAGCCTTCCTGAATATCTAAAGCTGCATGATACTCCTATGGACTCACCAGCAGTTCAGCCACTGTGCAGACAGTATGCACACACCGTGAGTTCATATAGCAGCATAGAAGTGGCTTTTGTGTCACCCTTCCCCGTTCTTTTACTAATAATGTCTAGCGTTCAATTTGCCTTTTTTTCATACACACTGGGCACGCATTTCCCTAGATGCATCATTACAACTCCTAACTTCGTTTCTTGCCTGAACTGTAAAAGCTGACCCAAGGCTCATCGATTTGTGAGAATTTCCCCCCGACCCCTGCCATACACATCACTTTATGTTCATAGACCCCAGGCAATAAAATGGTAGATTTAATACTGAGGAGTTCTTTTTTCCAGTAGCAGGTGTCTGCAAATGTTACAGATGATCCCTATCCAAACCATGTCATCTTTAAAAGGTTATCTTCAAAAAAACATGAAACACAGTAGATGGAGAAACATGGACAAAGTCTTCATCAGGTATTTAAATGCAACTTTACTCCTCCTGCCCTGAACTGGAATATCTCTCTGTACTCACACATATTTTAGGCTCGAAAATTTTAAGTATTCCTTTTAAGAATCAAATATGTTTATAAATAGCTTCCCAGACCAGATGCAGGCGGGACAATTGTGTTCTCCCCACCTTCAACTTTACAGCAGCTTTCATTCTTTATCATAAGCCCCCACACCCTGAGATTCTCACTCCTTTTTCACACAACAACCTCCAACTCATCACTGCATTTTCAACATCAAATACGGCTCATCTGTAATCAAGTTTTCTTTTTCCATCTGAACAAATCCCAGCAGCTACAAGGAGTGTCATCTTCTGTTGACTGAAGGCAAGCAGGTCTCTGAAAAAACAGGACCATGCCTCTTAACAATCCCATCACGTGTTTAAAGACTTAGCCATGGGAACACTGCAACAGGCCCCAAGAGAGGGGCAATTGTTTGAAGAGAAGGGGTACCCAAAAAATCCAGCTCCTTACAGATGGCAAAAGGATAAGTTCACAGAATTGTACTTTGTGATAACTCTGGTCTGAGACCACATTGCTAGCGGATGGGTTGAAGAGCCACCTGCCTCCTGGCTGCAGACTCCAGGGTGCTGAACACCAGGAGTATGATGACAGTGTTGCTATTTCTCCAGCAAACTGCTGGGATTAGGTGGACTCCTTGGGAAGGTGACAGAACAGGCACTTTTTACACTACCACATGCCTGATGCAACAGGCCACCAACTTCAGCAAGAAATCAGAACCATCAAGTTTAGGAGCAGTCTCAGGGCAGCACAAAGGATATGTGGTGCAGTTTCAAACTTTGTGCTTCGCAGTAAACGTGACTATGTTCTAAATGCAACAGGCACTACAGAAAGCAAAATGGCTCATGCCATTTTACTCCAGAGGTGTAATTCACTCCAGCAGGGTGAATTTTTCAATTCCTTTTCACTACTTTCAGTAATTTTCATTGTCATTAACTCCAGTAGGGAGCACTACTGTTAAGAGTGCAGCACATCTAACTACATAGTCTGAAGAGTTACAGTCAGACCCTCACATGCTGTAATTCAGTACAACTGCTTTCAGCCTGCTAAAACACAACAATTTACAGAAGCCAAGATTCTTTTACTTCAAGTCAATATACCAGATTAAAAACAAGATATATGTTACATGGTCTCACTTACACCGAGATTAAGGAATGGAACAGGGATAGGAAAGAATGAGTAAGGGTAAATTACCCACTCAAAAATGTTCCCAGGCTTCCTGTAAAGTTTAGTGATAAGAAGAGACATCCATCAGTACTTCTGGCAACAACAATATTTCTCTTAAACAGACACAATTATTACAAATCTTTGTTCTGTATGTCACCAATTTATATCAGGCAACATCAATCCTGAAGAAGAGGGAGTATCTGAATTTGCCTATGCTACATCAAGCCATTATTGCAACCTATTCTGCAACTAGAGGCATTTCCTCTCCCTGAAGTCAGAGCTACTCTTCAGAATATGAATGTTCCTTAGAATGACGAAATGTTGTCCTACTTTTGACACCAAGCCTGACAATGATACAAATTCAGCAATTAACAGAAGTCTCAGCATCTATCAAAGCAAATGACTATGGGAATTCAGAGGTTTTGCATGATTTGCTCCTGAGAAGACAACTGCTGGGAAGAAAAATATGAGGACATTCCTGAGCCCAAAGGATGAGGTGAGCACTGGAATTTCTATCCCCTTATTCTCAGATCTGCAAACCGAAACTCATTCCAAACAGAAAAATATAAGTAGTAACAACTCTGCTCAACTGATGTCAAACAGTCAAATGTTATAGTTCAGATGGTGTGTTATTTCTCTGCCACATAGCTACACTGTCAAAATAATTTCTACAAAAATATTTACTACTTTAGGCATGAATCTCAGTGTGTCTCTGATATAACTATAATGAAAGCACATAAGTAACACATTAATTGTTACAGAAAACTGAGTAGCAAGTAACCTCATGAGCTCAGCTAGTCTGTATTCCTGACAAATGGCAGCCAAACCTGCTCCAAACACCCACCCAGGAGAGACGACCCACAGCCTCCGAACACAGCCAACTCTACATCCTCCAAAGTCCCTACAGCTATGAACCTGGTGCTTGATGTCCAAACCAAACCTCCCTTCTCACAACTTCGTTCCAGTATTTCTTGCCCTGTGTACTCAAGCCATGAAGAACTGTTTATTTCCATTTCTCTTTCAACTATTTCTGCAGCTAGGTAGGTACCTTCGTGAAGCAAGGTGCTGCTTATTTTAACAAGTCAGATGATTATTTTGGACAGTTAATGAATGCAGACCAGAAAGAACAGCAAAAAAAACACGTAGTGTGGCAAAACCTACACATTATTTCCAGTGTTATTCTTACACCTCCCCTCACAAACAGAAAGAAAAAAGAAAAAAGAGAGTGCTCAGGAAGTGAAAAAAACCAGCTCCTTTTTAAAGACCTCTGGAAATCACTGCTAGAATAAGAGAATATGAGATGTTCTCTTATTACCCCTGTTATTAAGAAAGAGGAAGCAAATATTTGTTCAGTCCAACCACTTTCCCCAGGGTTACCCTGAAACAAAGCAGGGTCCTCTGCCTTCTGGTGGATCACCATCTAGCCCAGAACCTGGGAAGAACTCAAAATTCCCATTTTGTTTACCAGCATTCATGGAGATGTCTTAGCTTCCACCTCTGTTCTGCCAGGGCTCACAGTCATGAAACAGTAACACTGGTTTATAAAGAGGCTGGTTACAAGCACTTGGGGAAGGAAGACAGGTACAGAAGTAGCACTTAACATGGAACAATCAGCTTGTACTTTAATAAAAGTACACCCATACAGACCGTGGCAGAGTGCACTGTACGCTCACTACAGGAGGCATAGCTACTGCAGCATATCTAGGAGGAGGAGAAAGGACAACTGTCTACAGATGGACAGAACAAACCAAACAAAAAATCTAGCAAAGCCAGGGAGTAAACCAAAGCTTTAAAGCTATTATGCAGGACAACAATAAGAGTCTCTACTTTCCAAACAATGAATCAGTGGGACTTAAAGGGTATATCAACACCAAGATAATTCAGGCAAAGTCAGTCTATCAAAAGAAAGTAGGTTATTTCCTCCTCTTTTCCACAGCACATGCCTGACATGACAGAAGCCAAAATACAGGCTTAATCATACAGTGCCTCTGCCCTTTAGGAGCTTTTTCACTCACTTCTGAAGTCATCCCCCATCCTGGAAGCCAACTATTTTGTTCAGCTGAACGGCCTTTGCATTCACTGAATAAATCCATTGATAATTAGAAGACAATAGCTCTGAGGAAATGCCCACAAGCTAAGCAGTCATAGATTGGAGAAAAAGATTTGTATTTTTTTTTAATCTCAATGGTTCAAAATTATTATATAAAACATGCTGTTATCAGACTGCTTATGCGGACAGTACCATTCCAGCTGACGGAGGAGATGCTGATTTCATGAGTAACTTAAAAGCAACATTCTCTTTTCACTAGAATTTTGTGGGACTTAACTTTCACATTTGTTACACAGTTTTGAGTTCCTTTTCCACTGTAGCAGCTTGCCAACACAGACACATTTAGCTTTTTTGTTTAGGACTCTGACCACAGCCAGACTGAATATTGTGACTATTTGCTGAAAGGAATGCTGGATGCAGTACATGGACCTTGCCAGCTTATTTCCCAATTCAGCAGAACCATGCAAAGACCTGTACATTCTCTCAGACAAATGCACAACCTAGTTTAAGTTTAGAAGGCTGTTAAGCAATGCTTCATAAATGTCACCAGGAAAACTGTCACTAAAGAAGCCCTGGTCTTCACAGAACATTTCAAACAGCAAGACAGAAATGGAAAAATCTCTGAAAGCTTTAAGAAGTCAGGTGTTAAAAACATCCTCCTCTCTCACTGTGGTGAGAAACCTTGGGCCTTTGCTCGTCTTACAGTTCAGTAAAACCCGCATTGTGGATACTCTTCCTCTGAAAGTCCAGAAGAGATGAGAAACCTGTTCGGCTTTTCCAAGTATTTACTGTGGATTACATTGTACTTTGTATTTCCAGAACTGTCTACATGACAGCGAGCTCTATTTGTAGGTATAGTTACCCCCAAAAAATGTTTTTATAACTTCTGAGCTCTGTGATTTCAAGGCGGCATATTTGAATTCTTATTCATTTGTATTTCAGGTATGCTGTTAGGAAATAACATAGCAACAAGTCAAGCAAAAACAAGACAAGCTACTAAATAACAAAACAGTCAAATGAGTTCAATGATATATCTGAACTGTCAATCACAACAGCACCAATTTGGTTGCAGTAGGTTTGCTTGAATAGTGGTAGCTTTAAAGCCCCATGGCTACCCTAAGAACCTCTTACTCTCCCTTCAGTAAGGCTTCAAATATTCTGAAGTCTATCAATAAACTCTATCTTGCTTTTCCATCTTCCCTGGTACAGTAAGCCCAATACTGTCAAATGAACAGCACTGCACCCGTCAGAAAAGCACCTTCCACTGCCTTCCATCTCTGACCAAGCAGGTTTCCTAAATCCTGCTAACCAGATGAAGCTAGAGTACCTACAGCTAGAGAGACAACAAAGGCACCTACACTCTGTGCTCAGTTCTACCAGTGCTTTGCACTCCAAAGAGCAAATAACAACTGCACAAGGAAGCTATACCACAGTAGCAGAAGTAGCCACCTCCATTTTGTCAACAGGCTTTTCTACATCATTACCATACTCAGCAGAAAACCCTAGACACCCTGCCAGCTGTGCCTACAGAAACAAGAGGGGTCCTCCCTCTCCACTTTACATGCTGCAGTATGGCAAATAACAGTATGGACTCACTTAATGGTCACATCTAGAGAGGAGCTGTCAACAGCATAATGTCCAGATGGGGACCAGTGATGATCCTCAGGGGTCCGTACTGGGACCAGTACTGTTACAGAGACAGTGGGATTGAGTGCACCATCAGCAAGTTTGCAGATGACACCAAGCTGAGTGATGCGGTTGATTCACTGGAGGGAAGGGATGCCTTCCAGAGGGACCTTGACAGGACTGAGGAGGGAGCCCATGTGAACTTCATGAGGTTCAGCAAGGACAACTGCAAGGCCCTGCACCTGGGCCAGGGCAAGCCACAGTGTCAGTACAGGCTGGGGGATGAAGGGATTGAGAGCAGCCCTGTCAAGAAAAACTTGGGGGTACTGGTGGGTGAAAAAATGGACACGCGCTGGCAATGTGCACTCATAGCCCAGAAAACCAGCCATGTCCTGGCCTCTACAAAAAGAAGCGTGGCCAGCAGGTTGAGGGAGGTGATTCTGCCCCTCTGCTCTGCTCCGGTGAGACTCCACCTGGAGTCCTGCATCCAGCTCTGGAGTCCTCAGCACAGGAAAGGCGTGGACCTGTTGGAGCAGGTCCAGAGGACAGCCACAAAAATTACCAGAGGGTTAGAGCACCTCTCCTGTGAGGAAAGGCTGAGAGAGTTGGGGTTGTTCAGCCTGGAGAAGAGAAGGCTTCAGGGAGACCTTATCGTGGCCTTTCAAAGGGGGCTTATAAAAATGATGGGGACAGACTTTTTAGCATGGCTGTTGCAATAGAACAAGGGATAATGGTTTTAAACTAAAAGAGGGTAGATTTAGACTAGCTACAAGGAAGAAATCTTTTATGATGAGGTTGGCAAAACCCTGGAACAGGTTGGCCAGGGAAGTTGTGAATCCCCCACCCATGGAAACATTCAAGATCAGGCTGGACAGGGCTCTGATCAACCTGATCTAGTAGATATCTCTGCTCATGACATGGTGTGTCTGTGTTTGGACTAGATGACCTGTAAAGGTCCCTTCCAACCCAAACTATTCTATGATTCTATGTGAAAGGAGAGTTCTGCGTAGACTTTACTTTCTCCCTTTTGAAAGACATCTGGATCAGACTTCACACCTGTGAAATGAAGGTGGACACAGAATTTAAAAGATGTGTTATTTTAGCATAGAACAGCTCCCCAACATCAAAAGCTTTTTCTTCTTCGAAGAGATGGAAGACGGCTAGTGCAAAACTCACATCCAGACCCAGAAATCACCTACAACTTCTCTTCTTGAGGATTAGGTCAAAGACAGGACAGTACCTGGGACAAGGCACTGGTTCACTGATGGAAACCCAGAAATCTCCAAGAAGGTTTTAACATCAGGAGAGAGCTCAGCAACTCATCTCCTGACAGTTCCCAAAGAAAAATCCTCCAGAGCAAGAGGCATCCCACTCACAACATGGAATTGCACAGGGAGCCTGGAGGGACACAGTTTTTGCCCTCTGTTCACTGAGTTTGTTCTTTCCACTGTGTGGTTCTAGCATAGTGATGCACACTACTGGGAAGTCACATCCACCATGCAACAGCCACAGACCATTGGGATGGCTGCGACTCTCCTTTCAGCAAGGAGGAATTGCCAGCCCGCAATCTTAGGTGACTAGCAGTGGTACTTAATTACGCTCAAGACAGGGATCCTGAAATGGAATTGTCTCTGAACCACAGAGATCTGTGTGAGGGCAAACAATTAAGCACCCCAGTAGCTCTTTTGTACAGGCCAGAGGATGAAGGTTGCCCATACAAGCCAGATTGCCAGGATCATGTAACATAGTCTGGCTTTTTGCAAGGTCTTCCAGACTGCAATATTTACATAGCTAGAACTGATCAAGTCAGCTTGAAATCTGACAGAAAAACCTCTGACCACCCTCACTGCACCTGCAGTGAAAGGCTATAGCTCCTAACATCCTTCAAGGGAGAAGAGAGGTCTTCCAATGACACCCCACTCAAAATTTCCATGTGATGCCACAAGGGTAAGAAAAAACATCAAATACCAGATACCACTAAAGACAAGCCTCTTGAAGACACTTAAACACTCATCTTTTCCCCTGGTTCTACCTTTAAGCTGGAGCCTTTTTTGTCTTCTGCTCAGATTGCCCATGCAATCAACTGAACCATAGATAAAAACCAGTGGCCAGAGCAGAGAGGTGCCAGCTCTGCAGCATCTGTAAGTGAAATAGGACAGCAGGGGCAGAGAAGCATGTAATGGTTAAAAACAGAGGAGTGACAACAAAGACCCAGCCAGACCACAGAACCATCTACTTTAGGACATGCACACCAGTGTCATGAATGCTAAAGACATGGTACTTAACTCCCTGCAGCTGTTGTGTGCAACTGCTTCTGCAATTCACTGCTCTGAGGGTGATGCTTTACAAAGAGAAACTTTGTCAATTGTTTATCAGCACCCTCCAGCTGACTCACAGCTACTGGTCAAAACAAAGAGCTATAGCTTACAGTATTCAGAACAGAGTAACACAACAAAACCCACAAGCAAGACTGATCCAGCCCTCAATTTTAAGGAAAATCCACTAAAACAATTTGACATTTACTGCAAGTGTCCGTAAAACGAAAACTTCATCATGCTTAGGCAACCCACATAAACACTGCAGGTTTCTACCCCTCACATACGTTGACCTACTATCACTGGTTGCCCAGTACAGCACACAGAACTCCACATACCACATTGTCAATGTCATACTTCAATAGTTTCTGAAAAGCCAGGTGGACAACACAGATGTCTCCTACAAAAATCAGTCCCGTTAACACTTCTGCAATTTTAGACATATTCATGCCAAAATGGCTCCTCACTTATAAAAGGGAAATAACAGTAGCACATCTTCAACTTTGAAAAAAGAAGAATTTGAGTTACTTACATAAACAGGGCAGATCACAGCAGAATTTAATGCACTGTGGGACTTCATAATCCATGATGGCGTTTTGGCAGAAAACTGTGATCTTGTTGCATTTGCCTGGAATCCCTCGCAATATTCAAAGATGTGGAGATAATTCTCAACACTACAACATTCAGAGCAGCTTCAATGTAGTCCTGCACCTGTGGAGTGCATCACCAGGGACACACAACACACACCTCACATGCATCCCGTGCACACAGAGCCTCAATGAATTTGCTCAGTGCTCAGGGTGGGGGGAGATGGGACCCAAGAATTCCCTCCAAAACACATAATCCTTCGAATGAATCAAGGAAGGAGTGACAGGCAGCATTTTACAAAAACCCAGCCCCTGCCTCTCAGTTATGCAACCAGTAAGCAGGAGGGTTGCAATCCCTAGGGAGTGCACTTCCTTCCACCTTGCTGCTTAAAAACTGCACACAGAACATAAAAACGTAATAAAAAATCCTGAAGAGACTAGAATAAAAAACACTGCTAATCTTGGCTACAATAGCACCCACCTATCTCCACAGCACAGTGTAATTTTAAAAGAAACACTGAGTACAATCAAAATGTAGGCCAAATTATTAACACACGTAACCCTAAAATAAGTGTTCTTCCTCTTTTAATTTGGGTAATCCCAGCATTATTTAGGGCATCTCAACACTTCCTATCACCACAAAACAAAACAAGTGAAGGAAAAAAAACCACTCACACACAAAAACACCTCCAGTTGCCATGGCAACCTCTACCTCTAATTCCTATAGGGCTTCATTTCCAAGCTGCATCACAGACAGAAGTGTACAAAACTACAGGATTTGAGTGAAAAAGCGAGCTGGAAAGAAAAGGAAAAAAAAGAAAAGAAAAAAAAAGGCAAAAAGCAAAGAAACAGGGTCCTGTGCCAGCAGCAGGGTAAGAACACTCACTGTCTTCTTCAGTACAGTTGCTATGAGGGTATTGACATGGTCAGGAAACTAAAGGTAAATGATTCATACAGTGGTGAACCGGAGGAAAATCAAACATTCGCAAGGTACTCCAGAAAGGCTAGCAAACTAAGGTGCTATTTATTTTTTGAATCACCATTCTTAATCTTACTACAAATGCCAAGCATTTCAAAAAGATTCCTGTTAAGAAAGAGCAAGGATTTCAATTCCACCACTTAGGCTTCAGTCATTGGAGACTCAGGAATATACTCACCTGGAATTTAAGCAACAGTCTCTTTCACATGAGTAAGATCATATATAATTCATAGAAGCTGAGCATTTACATCTATTTGGAGAACAGAAGCCTGCAGTGTCAAGTTATATAGACCACTTATGAGTACACCAGAACTTCCAAGGTGCAATAGCTCTGTTCACAAATCAGTAAAATTCAAGATTTACCCCTGAGAAACTGTAAGTTGTTCCTAAAGAGGGACCAAATGATCTCAGGGTTTATTTTGGTTTGTTGTTGTTTGGTGTGAGTTTTTTAATCAATCAGACTGGCAGGGCAAGTTTTTGTATCACTTGCTCTTAATTTATTATGTAATATAATCAGCTATTAATTTATACACATGAATTACCAACGCATACGTAAAGGTTCTTAAGGATTCCCATGAGACCATGCTTCCCATATTTACAAAAAAGGTTACAGTGACCAAAAGTACTGAATAAGTATAATATATCTCCATTATCTTTCCAAACTTGGGAAAAGGAAGAGGAGGATGATTTATTTTTTAAATAATCTATTTGTTCCTCCTGAAGAAACAATGGTCAAATCAGAAATACACTAGCTTCAAAAAATCTCAAGGTACTTGCCAGACAGGAACTATTCTGGAGCAAAGAGAATATAAGAGGAACGGAGTAAGAGAGGTCAAAACCAGAATGGACACGATACTTAGCTCTTTTGAAGGACATTTTTAACATGACAGTATTTTTACCTCCTACTTTGGCCTATTTCTGAAAAAGGGTTTAGCTATGGAGGTTTTATAGTCTCAGCTGCTGTTGGGAATATGCATCGCTGGTTAACTGTCTTCTTCACAAGAGAAACTACAGGCATGTAAGTCAACAGCACCGAAACCAAAACAGGAATCTTCTCACTTGTTTTTGTTTTTAAGGTTACATCTCTTCTTTCACACCTCCTTATTTTGGGTCACATGCTTAGTTTCTCACTTAGCACCTTCTCTTTGCAAAGTGAAGTCTCCCCAGCATCCAGGCAGAGGGCTGGAGCACCAAATATAATTGCAAGCACAATTTTTCTCAAGTTTCAACCCCTTCTAGGGAAAAGGGGTTGTGATAACCTTTTGGAAGGGCTGCTATTACCACCAAATGACAACTTTCCAGCAGTAAGCACAGACACACTGCCTCACAGCTCACGTGCACACCTGCCAAGCACAACTGTTCCAGTGTGGGGACCACCACTATATCCAACAGTATCCGTGGCCACCCAAAATTTATGGATCAATTTGCATAAGTGTCTTGAGAATTTTAAATTCTCCAAACATTTAATTTGTGAATATCCAAGAAGTCTGAAATCAGCTTTTCCAGTCCTCCTTATCAACATGTGAGAAGAGGTTTAATGTGAAAAAGTTTTCCTAGGCCACGCTACTCAGCCCACACCTTTCTGTCAAGTCTAAGGGCTCCTTTCTATATGAGATACATTCCAGGATTGCTAGTCCTAATCAGTTTCCCATGAAAATTTGTCTGTGTGATGATTTACACTCACTCTCGCATCCTAACTAGATTCTGAATAAAATCTTTCACCTCGCAAAACGCATTTTTTTATTCTGAAAGAGAGCACACAGTCTCAAACACAAGTAGCCTTTTTCTACTTTATGTTCAGACCCTTCCCTTATGCCCTCTTCAGGCTTAGAGGAATCTTAGCAATTTCCTTGTATTCTTCTGCCTTCTTTTGAAGCTCCCAACCATGCAATGGTTTCAGCACTGAGGAAGTATTTTTGTTTGGAACTCTTAAGGAACTGGTTAGTGGAGTAATCTTATGCTCACTGGTTAACAAGGTGTACCAGTTATTATCTCCACGTGCTGTAGAGAAAGTACTGCAGAAAAAGGACAGGCTCATTTCCTGAATTACATCATAGCAAACCAAGACATTAAAATGTGACACATTCTGTCAAGGAGAAAGAAATGCAATGAGGAACAGAGATTTTTTTGCTACATATTCTTGCACTTATACTGCAAATATTATTTCATAGCCACTGTAAACTAATGCTATGTGCAGAACACCGCAGTGCTCCTATTTTAACACCTGAAGTTCAGATCATTCAGTTTCTCCCAAGCACGTTTGTTTAGCAAAGTATTCAGAATGTCTGCAGCAGTCTTCTGTATGTAAAACCTCCAGGGATGGATTTAATTGTGGTCAAATACAGTAATTTTTATTCTCACTATTAGTTGCTTTAGCTCTTAAACAACATTATTTTTACATAGCAAGTGGCATGACATATAATACAAGTGGTATTTAAAAAGAAACCAAGCAGGTGAGCAATATCAGCATATGACATTCATAATCCTAAATATACTTCCAAGCTAATCACTCATATTTAATTTTAAAGAGGGAAAAAGCAACAAACATAGAAAAACACAAATACATGTGTTCTTTGCATGTATACATGTATGTGAGTATATATGTATGAATACATATATACATACACATGCACACACCCACATTCTTCCAGAACCAAGTGAATAAAAATATTTAAATGAAAACAGGAAGTGAAATTAGGGGTTGCCTGTACTCTAGTGAATAACAGACTTCCACAAGTGAAATAACCGTAGGCAACAATATGGTTTAAAAGGAAAAATACTGTGGTGGCACATTTAGAAAAAAAGAAGTAGGCTTCCACTAAGTTCCTTATCACACTGTGACGTACAAATGTTAGTTTTTGCTCTCTGCTTTGGAGCGTTTCCTATAAAGCTTCTCTCAAAACTGAAAGGTGCTATTAAACAAAAAACAAACAAAAAAAAGTGGGGGTGGGGTGTGTGTGTGTGTGTAGAGAAATCCAACACCAAAAGCACAGGAAGTGATCAGCACATACTATTGTATGGTTTAGAAAGGTCTATCTGCTATACATACATCCTGTTCTTTTCCCACTGGAGCCGAGTTAAATTAAATAAATGAATGTAACTTAGCCACTTGTTTTCAACAGATGTTGCAAAAGCAGTTTCATCAAAGGGATTTTCCCCAGCCAGCTCAGAATGGACCTAATGAGCAACAAGTACCCCAGAAGGAAGACAGTTTGAGCTGATGAAATGCAGTATTAGAAACAACTCTGGAAGAAACTAATGACATAAACAAAAAGCAAAGGTCATCCAGGGACAGCCTGATTCAAAGGTAATTCACAGCTTCTACCTGAGAAAATTGCTCCAAAATCAAGAACAGAACCAGGCTTCTATGGGATACTAAGCAGAAACGCAACGTTATGGACAAGTTACAAAGAGCGTGTAATCAAAGAGGGGAAAACAGACAAGCAACGGGACCCTGCCCAGAGGGAACCCCTGGGAAACAGTGCAGTAAAATTATCCCGGAACGTGGAATTCAGAACAAGACGGGGTGGGGCGGGGTGGGGGCGTGTTTATCAGCAGAAACATTTGTCATAAACTGCCACGAGGAGATTGAAAACTAAAAATCTTGCATGTCATCCTCCATTGCACTGTAAGTGCCAGACCCCACTTTAACATCAGCACCTACACTTGGGTAATAAATATCTATTGTACATAACACATCCCCTGTTAGAAAGCAATTGTCAATGCAAAGTATCCTTAATGGGCTTATTTCACATGGAAAAACCCAGGATACATTTTCAGGAAAACACTGAAATAAAAGTAACATCACCACTAAAGAAAAAAACTGCTTATGACTAAAACTGGAGGAGGACAGAGTAACCTCATAGAGACGTGTGCTGCTGAGTAAGATGCACTACACCCCATTTCAATACCAACTTCTACATCTATAAAGAAGGAATGAACACTACCTCTAGTGAAAGGGGAAGTGTTACCCAAATGTACTAGTTCGTAAAAAGAAACCAAACCTGAACCAGGGCATGTATCAGCACTAGCTAATGCACACAAACATCACAGAAAATAGGAACATGCGTGTGCTACTCCACCCTTGAAGTACTGGGGTCACTTCTGATTGAAATGCTACCAAAGTTTTAAAGAAAATGCTGTTAGGTGGCTCAGTACAATTCTTAAAAAAGATTTTACAGAGAAAGCCTTAGAGTTCAACATACTTTGTTTATCAGAAAGAAATAACTAGTCAAGCATTTCTATCCCACACAACTGTGAGAAAGAATAAAAGGCTTTTTAGACTCCTAGCACAGGACTGCAAGAACTATGGTCCACAGGAAACTTACCAAAGGAAGACCGAAAAATTTTGTGCAAGATTAAAAGAATGAGAGTATTAGCCTAGAAAATGGCCGAGGAACACCTGAACATATTAAGTCTAAGCAACAGTAGATGAAAGATCATCTTGAAAGGAAACCTGCAGAGTGCCAAAGGCAGCCACTCCACACTGTGATGGATTGATGAGCACCTTCCTTATAGCTTTTGCCATTTATCACTGAGTCAGACTGAGGCAGTAACACAGATGGTAAGTGAAAGTGCTGTGCAAAGCCTGTTACTGGATTACTGGCTGTAACACTTTCTACAGTAAGTTATTTACTACCTAACCGAGTTTCTGGCCTGAGATTTGGGACAACACTATCAACACAAAATATAGCTTCCAGCTACAAAAGCTGCGTGTGTACTTGCAAAGCTCCCTGTCCTTTCCTCTGCATCACTGATGGTGACAATGATATTTTCCTCCAAAGCACTGTCAGAGGGAGGTGGGGAAAAGAAACGTGTACATTCTTTTAGTACAAAACGGATTATCCTGCAAATCCAGACTGGTAAGTAAACTGCATCTTTCACTGGGTCAGTCAATGCCCCAAACATTTTCCCCCAACATATATGTCAGCTTGACCACAATTCAGCCAAGGTTTCAGGGTTTCTTTGGGGGAATGTTTTTTGGTGCGTATGTGTGTGTGTCCCCAGTTTTTGTGTTCATTCCCAAGATGGATCCAGAGTCACATGGCTCAATCTAAGTTTTAAATACAGCAAAGTCATATCCACATCCTGTCCAAAGTCCTATCAAAAACATCTCAGTCACAAACTCACACTGCATGTCAACAACAAACAGCTCACTGTTGTATGGAAAGACCCCACCACTGATGAGGAACCCAGTAAAGAATGAAGCCAGCAAGTCTTGAAAATAAAACTAATTGTGGAATAGAAGCAAGGTTTTACTGCAGTTTTACCTTGTTGCAGCATTTTTAGTTCAACATGCACCAAAAGCAAGCCAAGCTCACTAGAAGGAAGAATTTGTTTTCCTTGTGCACTGTAAACATTAAGACTTTTCTGGGGAATCTCACACATCATCCACTTCCTTCAAAACTCAGCAGGGTCAAGGATGTTCCAGCTGCCTGTCCCTACTACTGAACTAACTGGAAAGGGTGAGAGCTCAAAGGGATTGCTCCTCCTCCCTTTATTCCCTGCTACTATTTCCATAGCCCTACAAACTCTCTGTTGGTCTAACTCCCAGCTTTAAACTGAAATACACTTTCCCTATCTGACTCCAATTACTTAGAACAGTTTTGAAATGAAGTAGACTCCATTCAAAACATGTTCAGAATACGCATAGGTAGCCTGCTGCAGAGATACTGTCTGAGTATCTCCAGGTTCTCCTACGTCACCGAGGCACAACATGGCTTGCCAATGTCCGGGACATACCTGTATGAATCACAGCAGCCTTATGGCTGCCTTGCTAAGTCAGATATTTATGGCATAAACATCACTCCAATTCACAGTTTACATATTATTCTGGAAAAGCTGCAGTGTTGCCAGCCAACATTAACCCAGATTAGGAAAAACAACAATTTCTGCATCTGGGAACAGGTTTGGGGGTTCTGCTTAGAATACAAAGCCTAAAAACCAACCAAACAAAAACCCTCCAAAGATACAAAAACAGAAAACAAGGATGCTATTTCCCAAAGCATTATTTGAGTTAGTGCTTTCATATCAAGACAAGTACTCTAGATGCCTAAATTACATTTCCCTAGTAAAAACAGACACAAACCATACCAAAAAGTCCATGACAGTTGCTTCCAATAAACGTTCTAATGAAAGATAGATATATAGATATATATATAAAACCTAAAAATGGCTTAAAATTCTGTTACATTTGCTAACCAACTTGCTTATTACTCAAACCCCTTACATTTCAACCTTTGGCTAAAAAAAACCAAACTGAGTTCACATTAGAAAGATTTATAGCACTGGAAATGCAGCCCCCAAAATGTACAGATTCACAGTTCTTCCTAGATTTCTTTTTTTTAAGTCTTTACAGAAAAAAGAAAAAGCACTGTGAGAAGAAAAGTGTTTACTGGTGGCTAAAATAAATCCTAAACTCCAAATTAAAATATCTACTAGCCATTTTTTTAGTGTATGAAATTGGTTCTCCTGTGCACAACCAGTGAGAATTCAACTCTCTTTATCTCTTACATTAACTTCATATATATATAGTATTTTTAAGATGCACACACAGCGTCTTATGCTGCCTCTTCTTTGCCAAATCTGAGGAAATTCAAATCCACTGAAACTGAAATGACCAGTCTTGGGAAAGCAAGAGCAATATAAAAGAGTAATTGTGTTACAATCCAAACATCACTTACTCTTTCACACTTATCAAAGAAAGTGACAGCTACAAAGAGTAAAGTGGCAAGAAAAATATAGTCTTCTACAACGCCTATACAGGAAACAAATTTGCGGCCAGGGGCGGAGGAGAGACACATAGCTGCAAGCCTGGCTGACCAAGATTACAGCAAATGTGTGCACAAAAGCTTAACACAGTGACATCTTCAGACCCAACTGGACACCTAATCCACGTAGGAAGACTACTGCCTTTCCTGTAAAATTTATTTTATGAAAGTACCTTGACAATCTCGCAAAAGAGCTGCAATTCTCCCAGAAGTACCTGGAGGTGGAAGCAGTATCTTCCTTTAAAAGACAGTGATTAGATCTGGGACACTTCGTGCCTTGTACAGAGAGCATCTCTTCTATGTGAAAGGGAAAGACCACTTATATTGGCCCCTGCACTGCCAGAAATGTCTTGAGAATTCATTATACCTTCTTGTATTTTTGCTACACAGTCATGTAAGCCACATAGGCATGTGCCAGTTCACTGAGCAGGATAAGTCTACTGAAAAACTCCATAGACCTGATCATTCACATCTAGAAGATGCCATTTTCCGAGGATCAAAAGCACCATCACAATTAGAAGTCAAATCCAGGTCAATTAGGCCACAAAACTGATAGAAGAATTATTTACTTTTTAAAAAAAGATATGTAAGTATCTGTAACAAAAATCAAGAAAGAATTTGGAAAACAGAGGATGTTAATAAAGTCTTACAAATAAGTAAGAAGACATGGCCTTGAGAGAAGGAACAGATACCATAAGTATGTCAAGCTGGGACCATGTTAACCAGACCAAACAAAAAATTACTCGAACTATGTGTGAACGATCCTAATTTACATATTAAAAGATCCACCCTGGAGCACAGGAATCTGCCTACTAACAAAGCCCCCTCCCCAAAGAACATAAAAGAAGAATGCTGTACCTTTAAATGGATTCAAGGCTCATAAGAATCAATGAGAATTAAGTGAGACTAAATGAAATGGTAAACAATTGTTCAAAGTGTGTAAAATGCCTTACCACGTGCGAAGAAGGGGCTAGCTTCGTGGATTTACCACTAAGCACCCATGTCTGCACATACGTGCGACACATGGTGTCTCAGTTCTTGTGTGTGAACAGCTCTTACACATCAGGTGAAGAACTGAAATTTGGGATAACACAACTACGCAAAATGGTGATAGGCAGAGGCTTCCTCCCACCTCCTCCTTTTTAACTGATGGAATCTTATCATCAGCATGCTCAGTTCCCTTCTGAGCTTCAAAACAGAAAGTTTCCATCAAGACCAGCTTCATGGAATGTCAACACAAACAGCACCAGGAAACTGAGTATCTGAAGCCATGGATTTGGAACAGAAACCATTGCAAATTCACCTAGAAAAAGGCCACTTGACAGCTTCATTTTGAAGTCTGTAGATGGTTTCTCAAAACGAGTCCAAAAGACAACATCAGCTCAGCTGCAATTACACCCACAATCCTAGACTCTCTGGGGAGAAGAAAAAGGAGATAGCAATTATCCACAAAGTTTTCCACTCTACTGCAAACATTTCCTTCACTAAAAGCAGGGTGAAGTTACTTTATTTTTCATCAGCCTGGCACTCCTACAGATAACCTTTTATATTACTTTCTAAAGAACATTGGTCAAACTCCATTAATTAAAGCAAATGTGACAAGGAGTAATTATTAAGCAAAATTTACTTAAAATATCATATTAGCTTTTATTAAATAACTCTGAAAGAATGGGCTGACAAGCTGTTCAACAAGGTACAAGGGTGTACACATGCCTGTGAAAAGCAGCCACCATCTGCAAATGACCGACCCATCAGGTACTTTTGGAATTTGTTGCCTAGTCGTAAGTTGTTGGAAAAGACAAACATGACACTGAGCACAGCTGGTTGACAACAGGGAAACAAAAAAAATTAGTTCTTCACCCAAAGGAGGCACTGATGTGCAAGGTAACATATTACAGGGGTTTTGCCCACGCTCGGAGCTGGGAATGTTACAGGTAATGAAGACTTAAGGTATTTTTTCTCTCTCTCATTACCCCTCACACAACTTGTTTGGGGTAGAGGTTCCAGATGTAGGTCTAAAAGATACCTTAACTGCACAGCTTGGAAGTGCCTCATTAGCACACCGTAAAGATCCTTACCCAGAATTCAGCCTGAAAAGCCAAAGGAGAAAAACAATTCCAGACCACAAACTGTCAGCAGCTTTCAAACTAGGAAAAGATCCTAAATTCAAGTTACAGCTATGCACCACCTTTACGAACCTAGTATGTGAACAGGAAAAAAAGTGAGACATCCTGGACAAAAGCTTTTCACACATTTTCTTACCTGTTAACACACCAAAGCTGCCCAGCTCTTCAAGTAACAATACTGGCACCTGAACGTCCACTTTTGTTACTCCAACAATCTGCCTTTTCTTAAGTCATCATATAATTAAAAATTATAAAAGATTAGCTTTGTGCATTTTCACAACTTAAATTTTCACTCGACTTTGGGGCTTTTTTGCTGTAAGGGTAGGCAGTGACCTTCTGCTACACAGACAGAATTACACACCTCTCAGCACAATTTTAAGCAAATATAAAACCGTTCTTGCAAGACTTTTTTTGCACCACACGGGAACATGACTTCCACCGAACTTCATCCTGCACCCTCTTCACCCACAACCACGACAAAAGGAAGAAGCTATTTCAAGAATCACAGGGTACTTGCTCTACACCCAGGGCGTTGTTTGATACCACCCAAACAATGAGGCTCTTGTACAAGCCGACTCCTCCAGGCACGGTCTTGGGTGATGCAGCCCAAGCCATCCAGGCTGCATATGCTCAGGAAGACATCAAGGTGTTGTCTGCGGGTTTTTTTGTTTGTTTATTTTGGTTTGTTTTTTTTTAAAGCAGGACATGGAGAACCCCTCTTTTCCCTTATGACACCACTTGGTTTCGCTGTGCCAGAACACAACAAAATTTCGTCATCTCCAGGAACCTCAGCTGCCACGGGGGCCAGCAAGCAGACCTAGCAATTCCTTCTCCCCTCCCTGGCGTTAGCCCAGGTGTAAAATGTTCAAAATCCACGTAGGCTGCAGCTCCTCCGTGCCATCAGGCACCACGGCAGGTAGGGGCACCCCCGGGATGGCTCCACTGCGGCCACCGAGCAGCCCGGCGGGCACCGGCGGGTCCGTCACCGGGTGGGCAAGGGCAGCGCTGGGTCACGGCGAACACCCGTGTCACTGCACAGCACCGCACCGCTGAGGTTTGATTATCATTGTTAGAACTGCTGCTATTAGTATTATTACCAGATTTTTTTATTATTAGAATTTTTTATCATTATAGTTTATAATTAGAATTATTATTGTTAGACTTACTCTCGTTCGGATTCATTGCTAGAATGGTTATTAGTAGTGGAATTTTTAGTATTATCGCTGGTTTCGGACGCACTGTTAGGATTTTTAGTATTATTGCTGTCGTTAGACTTCATTATTAGAATTTATTATTATAGAATTTTTATTATTACTATTGTTAGATTTTTTTAGTAGAACGCACTATTTTTATTATTATAATTTTTACCAGCAGTATTTTTTCCCTCCCCCCGCCCCACCTCGCCCAGGACGCGGCGGCCGCTCCCGGCAGGTCCCGCAGACCGACGGCCGCCCCGGGCAGCCCGGCGGCGCGGCGCCCGGCCTGGCCCCCCGCCGCCCCCTTACCCTCGCACTGGTAGCCGGCCAGCCCCCAGATGAAGTCGGTGCAGTAGTGGCAGAAGGTGGGCTTGGTGAGGGTCACCCTGCGGAAGCTGTGGCCCGGCGGGCCGCTCCCCGCCAACACCGCGGCGCGGCCCCGGCCGCCCAGCAGCGGGCTGGAGCCCGGGCTGCCGCCGCTCAGCGAGCGCGTCCCGTCCGCCATGCCCGCTCCTCGCGGCACGGCATCGGCCGCCGCTCGCCCTCGCTTCCGCCCCAGGCGGCGGCGGCGGCGGCGGCGGTGGGGGCGGGCGGGGGCGGCGCCCCAGTCAGGGCCTGGGCGGGCGGCGCTGCACTGCCGCCTGCCGGCCGCGCCGCGGGCCCCTGCGGTCCGCCCCGAGGGGACGCCGCAGCCGCCCGCCGGTCCCCCTGGCGCGGGCGGCGCTTCCCCAGGGCCGGCGCCGCGCTGCCCGTGAGGCCTCGGCGTGTGCCGGGGTGTCCGCGGCCCCGCCGGGCGGGAGCTGCGCGCAGGGCGCGGGGGCTCAGGTGAAGGGTGCGGAGGAACGAGCTGCTCGGCGGCGGCCTCGGCGGTAACGCACCGGAGGGCGAGGGGCGCCCCTCAGCGCCCGGCGCCGGGGCCCGGCAGTCGGTGGCAAAGCCGCAGGAGGAAAAGCTGCCTGTCAGAAGGTCTCACCGCAGGCAGGCGGCGGGCTCAGCTTGCGGCTTGAAACTGTGAGGCTCGAGGAGACCTCCCGTTTCTTACCGCGACACCAAACCGGAGAGTTGCGCTACCCCCCAGCCCCGTGCCATTTTGGAACGCGTAAAGCTCCATCTCGTGACATTTTTTGATGATGTCTTGGCAGAAGATGGGTTTGCTGTCGGTTTTGCCTTCCGCTCTCAACATCTCAGCCTTTATGAGGAAAGATAAAGGGTTCTGCCTAGCAGTCTCTCTGTAACACAGATTTTTGTCCTCTGTATTCACTTCACCTTGTTGCTGGTTTTGCAAACATTAACACACTCTGATGTTTCCACGTTGCTAGTCTCCTCCTCTGCCTCTGAACTGCCTCTGTTTCTTTGACGGTTACTACATCAGGCAAAGTATCGTGGCTGGAGTAGGCTGGGACAGGAAAGGATGCTGTGTCTTTAGATTTTGTGTCTACAGATGCATGTTGTTCACATCTCCGCTTGTCTGATTGTGTCCCAGATCTCAGCTTCATATTAAGTGAGCATCTCCACTGAGCTATCTGAAACAACATCCCACTGAGCTATCTGAAACAACATCCCACTGAGCTATCTGAAACAACATCCAGGAACCTCCATTAAGCCATGGAAGACAAGAAAAGAGTAGTTTAAATTTTCATCCCTGACTCTGATGTAATTGTATTGCGGTGAAAGGTTTAATAAACCACCCTGTGGTCCTGTAGACCAGCACTGAAGTCCTTCTAAAGTTAAGTAGCATCTCCTAGTTTTTACCAATCTTACTTTATATCTCCTTTCCATGTTGTTAACATAAGCATACTTATGATCAGGAGCAAGGAGGATTTGACCAGTTCAAAGAGAAACAGGGACTAAAGAAGGCATGGTATATCTTTTTATGGTTGGAGAAAGGGCAAGCAGATAGATATAAAAGCTTTGAAATATTTCTAATTGCTCCTACAACATGATTTAGCAAACATACCTAATATACTATAAAGCTTTATGGAGTCTCAAATATACAAGAGGCTGGGGAAGAGAGAAGCAGTGTGAAATGAAACCTCTTCCCTTGACATATACCTGCTGAATACAATGAATGAGCCAAAGTCCATAATGGCAGGCCCCATCTTCCACAAACTCATCCTTAGTTTGATCTTCATGAATATCACAGAACAAGGCCTCTTGGAACACATTTCTGAGGACATGGAGGAGAAGGCAATGATTAGGAACAGTCAGTATGGATTTGCCAAGGGTCAGTGATGCCTGACCAACCCGACATGACATTAATTTACCCATGACCAAATAGGTGGATCTGTGTAGGAGGGTATAGCAGTGGAACCTTGACTTTAGCGAGGTTTATTACATGGTCTCCCACACTGTTCTTCTATCCCAGCTGGAATATTATGGTCCATCATAGGTGGACAACTGGATGCGAAAAAAACCTGGTTGGATGGTTGAGCCCAGTGGGTGGGAGTTAATGGGTCATACCCGAACTCTGCTTGGAGGCCCGTAGTGGGAGGAGTACTGCAGGGGTCTGTCCTGGGGCCTGTTGCGTTTAGCATCATTATCAACAATATGAAGAAGGTGACTAAGAGCATTATTATCGGTTTTGCACACAACGCCAAACCAAGGGGAACAGTCATTACATGCCATCCAGGAGGGAAGTGGACTGGCAGGAGAAATGAGAGGCAGGCAGGGGGGCAGCACTGTAGAAAAGGTCCTAGGTGTCTCACTGGACAATGAAGCCGTCCACCCTGGCAGCAACCAGGGCCAAGAGCATCCTGGGCTCAGCCACTAGGCTGAGAGAAGGGATTACCCATGTCTCTCCAGCACTCATTAGAGTACTGCACCCAGGTTTGGCCCACGCCAAAGGAAGCACGTTGTCAAACTGAAGCAAGTTCAGCAGAGGGCCACCAGGATGGTCAGGGGCTGGAGCACTTATCCTGTAAGGAGAGGTTGAGGGAGCTGGACTTACTCAGCCCAAAAAAAGACAGCTTTAGGGGGAATCTCATAGCAGCACCCTAGTACTGACACAGAGGTTTTCAAGAAGATGGAGCAACGCTCTTTACAGTGGTGCTTGCTGGGAGGACAAGAGACAAAGGGCAGGACTTCAAACAAGGCATTCAGGCTGGGTATAAGGTGGAACCTTTTCACCTCAACGGCAGCCAAGCAGAGAAGCAGGTTACCTGGAGAACTTATGCCATCTTCATCCTTGGAAGTTTTCAAGACATGGTTGGATAAGCCAAGACCAACCTGGTCTGACCTTATGGATGACCCAACTTTGAGCTGGAAAATTAAACTATGTGATGTCCTGATGATCCTATGATTGAAAATGTCACACTCAACCATTTCAAATGTGAATGGACCTCGATACACAAAGAAATACTCTCTCTTTTAGAGATCTAGCTTATCTTGTCAGTTGGTATGAGCTGACATAGTTCCTTGACTTTTATCTCTGTGTGCACCAGGTGAGAGTGCAGACATTTACAGAGGACACCTGAATTCAGAGACTACAGGTACATTTAAATTCCTGTTGAACATGGAGAAAGGGAAACTGAAACTTGCAAAAGCAGTCTTTTTGCATGCTGACTGCTTGCCTCAATTCCCACATTGTCTATTTCTGTGCTTTCAAACTAGCTGAGTTTGACTGTACCATTCAAAAGTTGTGATTAGATTAGAAGTGCCAGCATTTTTTTAGATGGAGCTCAGTGCTGTTGCCAGATTTCTTCTCTGGGACTTTCCTCATTCAGGAGAGGAAGCTCCTTCCCTATGTGCTTAGCCCATGCCATCATATTCTCACCTAGCTATACAGACCTCTACTCTTGCTTTTCTTCAAGAACTTGTCTACAAAGCATCTTGTCTCACCTGTTCCATTGGCCTGGCCTGCCTTTCTTTTCAACATAGACTGTCTTTATTTTGTATGGATCTAATAGTCCTTCCCCTTTCAAGAGACAGAGGCCACAGAGTTGGAAAGCTGAAACGCACGTGAACAAATCTTTCCCTTGATGGAGGAAATATATAGACCTTCCTTTTAAGGGCATCAGAAGCTGGTCCTGTTTCAAAAGCCTGAGGAAGTAATCAATACATCCTTTTACAGAGATGTGAACATGCATTCACTTAACAAGTAATTCAGATACATTACTGCATCATCTTCATGGCAGGGTAGTCACAGGGTTTCCTTGCTAGAAATTACCTGTGGAATCGTGGGTTTTATTGTTAAGGTGTAAATGAGCATGTGAGATTTTGGCTATTTGTAAATAGCTGACTCCCCAGATACGTATTTATGTGCTGTAACGTATAGGTATGTGTGACCTATACTTGTGATTTAACTTCCCTTCTTATCTCTGAGCAACAAGTCTAACGAGTCAAAACAACCTAGACTGTCTGATGATTGTCTTCAGCTGAGCCTGCCACCACCTCTGCTGCCAGCAGCCATGGAATGTGGCAGCAGTTGAAGACTAGCCATCCTTCCATTTCACTTGTGTGGTGGGGATGTGGTCCTAGACATTGGAAAAGAATGAGGTGAAGAATTATTGCCCAAGCTGTCACATTCATAAATGCGACAGCTCACTAGAGGGATTTGATACCTGTTTCTGACTCAGAGCTGGTTAACTGCAAGGTTTCTACTGCTTTTATGTCTGCACCCAGGATACCCGTCCAAAAACAGAAGAATGATAAGATAGCAATCCCACTTTAGGAAGCAATTGCAGCATTTGGTGGGGGTTTTTGGCCTTTTGGGAATTTTTTTGTTTAACCTATCAATCTGTTCTTTATAAGGAGGATATATACTGATCTTTGTAAAAAAGTGATAGTTAAAGTCTTTTTGAAGAAGGAACAGCAGTTTGCATAAGCCAAGGAGGATGGAGTTACATGCAACTAGTGCAACTGTCTGCACTCTCATATTGGCAGGAAGCTGTGCGGCTAAAAAGAACAAAGGCAGGTCCTGGTTTAGAAGTTTCAAACCAGAAAACAGCCAGACTAGAGAAGCAGTTGGAGGTGGCTGGCTCATAGCAAAGCATGCAAAAGGGTGGCTGCTGGTCAGGGTCACAGTTACAGTCACAGCCCTAGTGATGTGAAGCTGGAACATACTTATCACAAGTCAGGCAAGTAAGTGGTTTCCTCTGACAGCTCTGCTGGGACAGAATCACCACCTGTTTTAAGCAGCAGTGCATTCTTGGCTGGCAGCTTACTGTGGTAAAGCTGTGATAATTTGTCTGGGTCAGGCTGTGTGAGGGGGGCATCCTCCAGAAACCGTAGTCAATAGCCAACTTTATATTCAGATCTGCTTTGGAACTCATTTCAGATAACCCCATGTCATCAACAGTCAAAGCACATTACGGGGAAAAAAACACCTTGGTGAATGCTATTAATCTAAATTCTCATGGGTAAATATCCTGGAGCATTTCCACTTCAGAAGATTTTGTGGAATTCCAGTGAGCCTTCAATTCAGACATTCCCATGTACCCTAGCATTGATTGACTACTTACATCCATGATAGGTGAAGAAGTAATTTCCACCTTTATACTTTAATTGTAAAATCTAGAGCTGACAGAGATCAAAGGTTTGCCTCTCTGAAATATTGCTCGGTGGCTCTTCCAGTCTTTCTATATATATCTATAAGTACATATATGTATATAAATGTATAAAATTATGAGATATCCATCATGTCTCAATGGACTGTTTCAAAAGATCTGCATAAACCTCCAAGCTGCAGTAAATATGAGGGTTTTGTTCACAGAGGAATTTTTGCTCTGCAGACTGGTAGAAGAAAGACCAAACAAAGTGGAACAAACTGCCACTTCTTAGATACGTGTGTTTTTTTTTAATGAAGGAGTGCCACACAGATGAAAACAGGCAAAATGCTAAAAGCATCCATTTTCTATGTTTTATGGCAAGATTAGTAAAAAGAGTCAAAATTTAATGCCTCTGAAGAGATCGTTTACTTAGTTTTATAGCCAGCTAAATATTTTGCAGTACTTGGTAGGCTATAACCTCATTAAACTCAGGTATTACAACTCTAGGGCAGGCAATACAGGAAAATCCTCATTTTTACAAGTTTCCTGGCTTGGTAGAGGTATATTCTGTAAATCAAGCAAGCTTTACACCTTGGATCTTCTGAATCTTCTGTAACTTTCTTGTACTTTGTATTTCTAGGGATGTTCTCTCTATGACAGATAGAAGAGTGCAAGTTCTGGTACATCACACCAGTTTATGTACAGAATTAAACGAGTACTATGTGCTGTCAATATCACATCATATTTTTACCCTTTGAGTAATACAGTAAATTTCATTAGTCCCTCCTTGACACTCAGTAAAATGAAATCCAGTTACTCAACTCCTTCATGAAGCAATTTATTTGTAAGCAAGCTGCAAAAAAATTACAATAATCAATCAGGTCAGAACCAGGCACAGGGAGGATATATAAGTAGAGGGTGGAAAGCAGGTGGACCCACACTATTCTCAGTGGTGGCTAGTGAAAAGATGAGGGGCAATGGGCACAAATTGAAATAAAGAAAATTCCATTTACATCCAAGAAAAAGCTTTGTTTTACTGTAAGGGTGGTCAAAGACTAGAACAAGCTGTCCAGAGAGGTTATGGACTCTCTATCCTTGAAAATACTCAAACCCCAAGTGGACACAGCCCTAAGTCACCTGCTTTAGGTGACTCTACTTTGAGCAGTGGGTGGGATAGATGACCCCATGGGTGCCTACCAGCCTCTGTGGCCCTGTGAGGCAGGTTTGACAGCAAAGACAGTCAAGACTGGTAGTCCTTCTGTTGACTGGGGCTCATACTGCAGCAGTGGGACCAAATGTGGCAGCCTAAAACAGGTAGAAGGAGCTTCTTGAAAAAGTGGACTCTCCTGGCCATCGGGTTTCCTGGTTTATTGAAGAGCTCCAAGCACTCTCCTCCACTTGCAGAACAGGAGTGGGAGCCATTAGCTTCCCAAATGCCAGATCAGCTTGCTAAATTTCTTTTTCTGTATAAAGTTTTGTTGTTGGTGAGGTGAGAAATCCAATGGTATGCCATCTCACAGCAGAGTTTCAAGCAGGAGCCTTTCTGAGCTTAGCTGGATCTTCTGTGTCATTGACTTCTATTTTCTGAATTTCTTTCCATACCACTAGGCATTGAAAGACAGGTGTGACATGAAGTATATGTGGAGGTAGAAAAGGAAAATTTAAAATAAACTGTGGCTTCTGTGAACAAAATTTAAAACACAGGCAGGGCTTTTTGAATGTATCCTACTGTGGGCAGCCAGTCAGAAGAGCAGGCTTGGGGGGGAGGGGCGGGGGGGGGGGGGCAGGGGATTGGTTTGATTTGGTTTAAACTAGCACATCAGTATTTGGAAATTGAGGGATAATCTTGTAGAAATAGCTCATGAAGTTGAGCTTCCTAGGCAGAAGTTTCAGATTTTTAGCTTTTTCATCTCTCCATAATTTAAGTTGGTGATGTCTGAACCTAAAGCAAATCCTGATGTTTATTTGATATCTTTTTTGCAAAAATCTCACAACTGAAGAGACAAGGAAAATATTAGGTCACATTTGTGCACTCTGACCTGCAATGGAAAGCAGAAGAGAAATGCTACTTCTCAAACCTACACTACAAAAAAGTATTAATAAGTACCTAGCGTTTAATTAGTTTTCTTTTTTGCTTCATTGTAGCTCTACAGCTTACTTCCTGGGAAAAAAAAAAAAGTCTTTAAAACAATTGTTCTGATCACACTAGAAATAAATCAAGTGCAGACTTGTTGGTCATAAGCACCAACAACTGCCCTTGAGTAAGAGAAGCAAAACCTCAGACATGGAGAGCCAACACAAAGTTCTGGTGTAGTTTCAAGTTATGCAGTAAGATAGCTGGTATGTCTTTCAATATTTGATTTGATTCTTTATATAGCCAGATTAAGAGATTATACTTTTTCAGATAAAGGTTATAATAAAGAACACACTAGACTACACACGCTTTAAAAAAAATGGAGAATTAAAATGTTTATCCTCTTGAACTCCAGAGAATAAATTATATTATATATCAATATTTATATATAAAATATACCACTCCACACATGGTTACAGAGACTTAGATCAAAAGCAAGAGCTTCAGTTTAAATACATCCATCTCCTCTGGTGAAGAAACCTACAGCGGTAACATCAATAATACAGCTTTATTTTAACAAAATCATTATAGTCAACATAAGTGTTTAATAAAGAGGTAGAGACACTTATCACAGGTAGACATAAATGCAGAAATCCTACAATATTTTAGCATTTACACTTGTTATCTTGGGAGCTTCTCTGGTTGTGCTAACAAAATTGATACTTTTAAATAGTATGCTGTCTCAGAGCTGAAAGGGAAAACAACCCGTGTAACAACAGAGACAGCTTAAAAGGCTGAAGCTTTATGTCCACTCAGCTAGCAAATAAGATGATATGACAGCCAAGGTATTTGTGCTCCAAATCCACTGATTTTTAACATTTAGTCACTTATTTCCAGCTCTTGCGTTTCAGCACAAATAACTTCCTGACAAAGAATATTAGGGATTTTCTCAGAGTTAAGGAATCACTCATCTGGGGGTAAAAAACCCAAACCCAAACAAACCAAACCCAAAAACCAACTAGGGTTTAATTTATTTATTGTACAGCTTGTTAGTTTAGTTTATTTAATCATGTTTTGTCTCTGAACCTAGGGAACACGTAAGCGAATGGAGTAGCTAACTCAGTGCATTCTGAACTGCAAAATAAGCAGAAACACCCATGTATAAAATAACAGATTGCTGTTTAGGTTTGGTAAGAGTTGTGCACACTGAATAAAAGTTTTCCATGTAGCACAAGTCTGAAGTTGCTAAAACTGCATTGCAGCTTCTGTTTCTGCACTCTAAACATGCGTCAGAAAACCAGTATATAAACCACCATTTAATAACGCCTTGTTTCTCTTTACGTCTGATTGAACCTGTCAGCCCACAGGATGCATCCACTCCTTCACCAGCAAGAAAATAAGGAAACACCACCTGTGTGCCCATGTCCTTCATCCTAGACTCCAGAGTGATGTGGTCATGCAGGAGGTGCTCCTTCGGCAGTGTCACTGGTGCACACATGGATGACAGGGGGTGATGGTCCAAGGGCTGGACAAAAGCATCCCAGATCTAAGGCCTTGGCAAGCAGCAGACCCCCTGAGACAGGAAGTCTGGTCAGCAAAAGCAGTCTCCGGCCACCGCCATCACTCTGTCCTCACGAGGGGGCATGTGTTTCAGGCTCCGATGCCTTTCCTGACCAAACTTGTTCCTGCTTACCTGTTCTCAGGGTGTTGCTCCCGAGTGCCCTCTGGTCACATCTGCATGATCAAAAGGATCCTGCTGCCAGGAATCACAAGCTCCCAACAGTCCCACCTTGGGGGTCCCAACCCGTGACAAAGTCAAGCTGCTCTTATGCAGCCATCACAGCTGAATTACTAAGAGAAGTCATCACTGTGGACTTAACTGTGACTAAATTATGACCAATTTATAATTAATTGATGATTGAATGATAATTAAGTAGTAATCAAATGGTGATTAAGCAATAATTGAATGGTAATTAAACTGGTTTGATGAGGATTTGACAATGATTTAAGTGATGATTTAAATAGTGATTGGATGGCAGTCAGACAGTCTACTACTTACTACACTTTCAGTACTTAAGCTACAGTTGGCTATATAAATGTTGCTAGCATACAATACACTTTTAGGTCTAATATAAAACATCACTTACCTTGTTACAGATACCAGATGCTGGGTAAGGAATCTCTCAGCCTCGAGGAGTAACCCCGAGGGGCGTCCCTGCTGAAAGTGAGGTCAGTCAGCTGCCATGCAGGAGAGCTCAACAGGCTCAGGGGGGCTACAGGTATCTATAGCATGAAGTGATCGACTCGTAGTCAGCCATACGTGGTGTATGTGCAGGATGCAGCCATAGCAATTCTAGTTTTGCCTAGTCCCAGCTCAGGCTGGTACTGCTAGCCCCATGTAAGACATGGCCTCAGCTCCTGGGCTCTGAGAATGGCCTGGCACTGTTCTCATGGTGCGCACAGCAGGGCCTGCTTGTTGGCAATGCCTGAACCAAGTGCTGTTCACTCAGTCAGAGTGGGCACAGCCATCACAGCAGCACCGGGCCCCAGCTCTTGCCTTTGCACAAACATCTCCTTGGAAAGACCCTGTTGCTCTCCTGCTTATCCTCCCTGATGCTACGTGGTGTGTTGGCCTTCTTCCATAGCTTCTGCACCAGGTTGCCCTGTACCTCTGCCAGACCCTGCCCTCTGATGGGTAAGGCCAGTGTCACCCCAGACCTGGCCCTGGGGAGGGACACCAGGCACCCCCTATAACCCCACACCTAGAGGGACCCATGCCTTCCTTCTGGAGCAGCATTTGGTCTGATGCTAAGGGGTGTGCTATCAGGCTAGCTCCAGCTGTCCTGTACAGTCTTCCAGCAGTATTTCTGTGCCCCCTTGGTGTCCCCTGTTAGGCTACTGCTGTGCTAAAGGACAGCCACCCCCCACCCCCACCACCACACCCCCAGCCTGACCACTGCTCTCTGGTCTAGCTGAACAGGAGCAAATAACGGAACCACTGACTCGGAGCTGCTGTGCTACATAATGAGGAAAACACAAGCAAGAGCAGAAGACTATACCTACGAACAACAGAAAACTGGTCTATTAAGTGCAAAGTCCCTGTTTGCTCCCCCTGGTTACCATTACATTTCCTTCTTCTACTCTGTAATAGAGTAAGTCTGTGACAAAAATGGGCCCTGCTCAGTGCAGTACAGGCTTGACTCATGGGAAGATACATACTGTGAATGCTGATGCAAGTACTGGTTTTGTAGGTGTTTATTTCATTGAATAATGCAGATAGGAGGGGGTCTCTGGAGCTCAGAGCAGGGACAACCTCAAAGGTATATCTAACTTTGGTATTGAAGCAGTTCTCTGCTTTCTCCCAGCAGGGCCATTGACCTGCTCTTTTGCCTTGTTATGCAGACAACTTTACAATTTTCTCAGTTCAGGCCTTTGGGAAAAGTGTGACTTTTCCAATCTGTCCTGCAAGAAAAACAAAAATCTGCTCGTGTGCTCTATGACATAACTTGTCAGGACCAACAGGTGGTCATGAATGTAGTACAGAAACTTCCAAGGTGTGCAGGGCAGATGATGGTTTGGGCAACAGCATATCTTGGAGGGTCAGGCAGAGAAGGCCATGTGGAAGCAGCCAACATCCTTAAATTCCCCAGAGGCCAGAGGAAATGAACACCCAACATCAAAATGGGTCCACAGCGATCCTGACCCTTCACATAGCCAGATGGGGACAGGCACCAGCACCTCCAGCAGTAAAGACACAACAGGCCTGGAAGCAGCTCCTGGGAGAGAAGCCGACAGCTCCTCTGCACAGCCCCAACCCAGTCATCCACTGCAGGTGTCAGCCAGTGCAAGGCTGGTTATGGGATAAAAAAGCCATGAACCCTGCAGTTTCCCATCACAGACCACTGGCATCATGAAAATCTCTGCATTGGAGTCCAGCCTGGCTTTCCCTTAGAGACCACCAAAACAGAGCCATTGCTTCTTAGCCCAGGGATTTCCTTACAAACCACTGCACTGGCCCTAGGTGCTGCTCCTGGCAACACCTCTGGCTGTTGTGGACTCCCAGGTGTCATGTCAGTTTCTTCTTCTTCCATAAGCACTGTTTAGCTGATCAGAGAATCAGTTCAGCTTGAGTATTTCTGTAAGTTGGACTCAACCTCAAAAATACTTCAGTCTCTAGACAATGCCATTGCAGGTGCTTGGGATCTTTTTTCCTATCCGAAGCACTCATGCTACACTCCCTTCTTCACTATACAAATATAATAACTGTTTTGTTTGTGTGGGGTTTTTTTAAAGCAAAGCAGCTTATTACATCTTCCTGGAAGGCTCCCCTGCTCCCAGATGCCCACTCAGAAAACACTGGAATATAAGTAATTTTCGCTTCCTCCTGAAAGCTTAAGAGGTTAAAGTTACCAATAAATACTTGAATGCATTATTCATTATTCATTAAGAAGAATTTCGAAGATTAAAGACACATCAAATAGTTGCTGAGGTTTGGCAGTTTAATTCTAAATTAGTTTCACAGGGAAAAAAATGAGTTTTCAACACCTCCTTCCTGTGTGTTAGCATTATCTTCAGGTTGAGAAAGCAGAATTCAGGGTGGGATTTTACGACAGCTTGCCATTTGCCTAGGGGTTTAGCCAGAGGAAAAAGAATGTGAAATAACAGGGTGTAGTGTTAAAGCGCAGCAGATACTCATTAACTTTAATGCGAATGCTTAGTCCAGAACTAGGATTCTGTAACCCAGGTAAGTTTTCTTTGCAAATGGACTAAACGAAGTATTGCCAGTGTAATTTTTACTGTGGAACAAGATCATCCAGGGGTGGAATAGCCCCTTTCAGTCATTACCCTCCAAATAACACATTTACAAAATCTCATAAAAGGCAAAATTACACAAGAGCTGCATCAGGCCGATACTAAATGCTATTAGAAGGCGGACATTTAAAAAGAGGCTTAGCTTTAGTGTATGTTGAAAGCACCACAAAATTAAATCTGGCTGTTTAGGAGCTGTTTGCATAGGGAACATGACCAAAGCATCTCATCAGTGTTTAGTAAATAGATTTTCAGTGGTTGTGGTCAGTTAAGGTACTGTATTTAAAAAAAAAAAAAAGTGAATGGGTTTTCACTGATGGAAATTAAGCATTCAGCGGCTGGTAGCATTCAGACTAACATTTCATAGTAAGTTCCATTGGGTAGATTGCTCTTGGCACAACCACAGCTTTTGATTAAGGTTTGTGGTGAATAAGGCAGTCTATTCACTGAGAGATCAACAATGGAGGTCAACTTTTTGCACACAGAGCAGTAGTAGAGGTTTAGCCACTCTTGCGGCATTTTAAATGTTGTGCTAAGAAGCAGGACAAAAAGAAACACTAATCTCTGTTTCCTTCCCTACGTTATCCTCACCTGCTGTGTTCAGTGGGTACACTGTTGGTTAGTGCAACCACTGCAGGAGATCCGAATGAAGGCTTACTTGTACAGAAAGATCTGGACTACATGCAAAGGGGCAAAAAAGACAACTTTTAAAATAGAAATAGTATCACAGTGCCTGGTGTGAGATGTAATTGAGCTCTATGTTCTCACTTTTGCTAAGTGTCAGGGTATATCCCTCATGATGCATTATTCTCTGACCCCAAATGCAGGAGGATACATCAGAGAAACATCCATCCTGATTGTGCCAATGATCTGGTCTGGTCAGGAATCCTTGGAAGAAACTAAGTGGAAGATTCTTGAATTGTGACAACTGTTTTTATTCACGATGTTAACTTCCTACAGGAAAAATGAGAAACCAAAAAGCAAAGTACTAGTACAAACATTTGGGGAAAAATAGGCAATATCCAACTTTTAATTGAAAAGTAGTTAAGAACAGTTGATCAGGCATAAAGATAAGCAAAATGTTATGGACAAACACAGCCTACCATTAGGGTGTAGCAAAGGAATTGCTACTGCTTTTCTCTGCCTCTTTAATGCTCTTTGAGCAAAACAAGTATGTATAGGCAGTGTAAAATACAGACCTCTTTTCAAGAAGCATATTCTCTACTGCTTTCTATAATGTGCCAGCTGCTTTTACAGCTATGATTAAGTGTTTGCTTTTGATGCAGGTGGCAAATAGTTAATTTCAAAGTGACAGCAGAATGTTCCCATTTTCACACTTTGGAGAAATTATTAGAACTTACATCAGAAGTTCTCCTGACATGAATATGGAAATCGGGAATAACAGGAGAGACAGACAGACTGGAAAATGATGAGTTTCAGGTTGAAAACAAGTTTTTCTATCACCTCCCCTACTGTAGAGAGATCAGTAAGATTTATTTCCAAATGCTTCCTTGTCTTCCTCTTCCTTCATCTCCATATACTTAGGAAGCAGAAAAGAATGGTGAGCCTTAGTTCTTAGCTTTTGCACTGAACCTGGCTCTACTTTCCTCTCAGTTCAGGAAGGAAAAGTTTGGCACAACCTTACACTATCACTGAGTTGTCCAAGGGTAAAAATGGTATTTTGCAAATAAGGCCTAAATAAGCACTGAAACTATTATCAGCAGGTGGATTAAATATGCACATAGATGAATAACACCTAAGGAAAGTGAAATATTCCCTGTTCTTGTACCTTTCATCAGTAATGTCGTAGTTTGTATTTGTTATTAGAGCAAGACTACAACTGCTCCATTTAAGAACAATTATTATCCACAGGAACTCCAAGAGGATATATGTGAAAGCAGAACCTTTGCTAAGGTAATAAGACATGTCCAGATGTTTTTCCCCCCTCAGAAATTAGCAACCAGGGATACAGGGAGAACACTGTCCTTTCTACTTACTGAAGTCTTGTGCTGTTTGACCACTGCTAGTGTGTGGAGGCAGTAGGAAAGACAGCTGTCTGCCCCCCGATTTAGGGCCGAGGCGCTATTCTCCCCCCACAGGCTTACAGTAAGTTTTGCACATTATTTTGCATAAGTCCCTCACTGCAGGGCTACAGTGTTGTCTGAGTGGTCTATAAAAATGAAAAGTGACAGTATGCCTCGTTTCGTGTAAGTCCGAACAGCTCTGCTAAAAGCTGGGCAGCTGCTGCAGCGTGGATCTGATCAAGTCGAGCTCCAGACTTCAAGTATTTAGCCAGTTCAAAGATAGTTCAGTATTTGCTGAATGAATTATTTTGAGCCCTTTCCATCCTTTATGGCTAGTGTATTAACCCTTGCAGAATCTATCCAGAAATTAACCTATATTTCTATGATAACAGTATTACTTACAAATTGTTTCCTACTCATTTTACTAACAATGCCTGTCGAGTTTCAACACATTTTCTTTTTGCCCCATTTTCCTCTTTTTCTAACCTGCTTTTATTATCAAAGCAATCATCCTGACTTGTTCTCACACTCTTTATTTGGAGGATCGTTACATGATGTTTATTTTTCTTAACAATCTTACTGCAATTAACTGCAAAATCATCTTAATTTGACTGCAAATGACCAAACTGTTCTGACACCACCCTTGCGTTCCCATCAGACTTTATGTCAAACTGCTTTTACCTAATTTCTACCAGTGACAGCTTTAAAATTTCCATCCCATGTTATTTAAGGCATCCAACAAATTTAGGACTCATATTAACCTTCTCTGCAAAGCAGAAATAATTCTAAAATTTGAGGTGTGGCCATCACCTCTGTTTGTAAAAATTACAGACAAGACAGCATAACAAAGACAATCTGCTCCGCAGCTTAACTTGCACAATGCTTCACGGAACTCTGAAGGGCAGATTCAGAAATTGTTTTCCTCTATCTGGAGCTACAGACAGACATATTTAGTGAAACATCTAGGCCTCCACCAGCCTGGGTTAATACAGCATTTAAGACTAGCGACTGCACTGATTTCAGCTGCATTGCTAAAATATGTCACAATGGTTCCCTCTTCTCCCTGACTTCAGGAGTAACTGATGTTTGAAAATGATTGTTTCTTAAGAGGAAAAGGCACATGATTTTTCAAGTTTGTATGCTTTTATTCACTTGTGAAAACAGCATATCACTTTGGCTAAATCCTCACAATTATGCAGCTCTTCTAAGCTTTTCTTAAATACCAGTTAATCCTAACCCAGAATTTGCTTGTGTTTACACATCAAGTCCAGAATTTTGAACATGAAGTTGTTCCCACATTGCAGGAAAAATGTAAACTAAAGCAAAGACAGTGTTACTGTTTCTCCTTCCTATTCCTGTAAGAAACCTCCTTGCTATTGGAGTAACTCCTGAATTGTAAGCTACAAAAAAGAAATTCACCATCAACTTACTACTTAGAAGTGAGAGAACTCACTGGAATAGTCCCCACAGGAAGTGGATAAACCAAGTTCTGGATGTCTAGGCAACTACAAATTAATTACTAGTCAGTACAGGGAATGGAAGGATAGTGCTGTAGTGAATGCTAAAGGCTGTATGTTTACCAGTCACCAAATGCATGACAGTGAGCATGTAGTAGGCAACAGATGCCTCTCAGGTAGGGGTTAGTCATTCTGTGCAAGTTCTTTAGGCTAGTATAGCAGCAGAGTGAAAACCGGTAGCTCAGACTGGCCACATGATGCACAGTATAGCAGCCTGGGCTACAGAGTTTGTTTCTTCTACCAACTTTCTGCGTTAGTTTACTCCCCACTTCATCCCCTTTCAGCTGTATCAGATGAATAATATTTTCTGTAAAGAGTCCTGAGCTCAGTAAGGCAGTGTTACTGCAACAGCAACCAGGAACAGCACAGATCCAGCCTGTGTGCAAGAGTATTGTACACTGCAATACCAATACAACATTGGTTATACACCAATATCTTAAAGAAAATTTTGAATATGGGTTGGTTTAGGGTGAGCATGCCCAAGAATCTAGTCCATGTTAAAGTCCTCTGTGCCATTCCAGCTATGCAGGAAGATCTACTGGTGGCCAGCAAGACTTCTGCATTTACTGCAAGTGACATCATTAATAGGGACAGGAATTACCCTCCCAGTTCTGTGCTGCGCACAGTTTTTCTTTCTGGTGCTCAGTACAGCGACTATAAGCTGATCAGAGATTATCCACTTCTAAAGAAATTCTGCAAAAGCATTATGTAGTCTGGTATTGAAGGCAGAGTGCTGACAGTCAAGTGACAGCAGTTTTATTTGTCTCAGTCTCAATTTATGCTTTGATTTTAGGTACATAATCCGGTTCTCAACTCCCTTTTCTTCAATTCACGCAGCAGAGTTAAACAAGTTCTTTTATTCTGCAAGAGAACTGTATGGTTCCTTGACAGTACCCCCGTGTGGATTTCGACTCGAAAGCAAAATCAGGGTCTGAACTCCCAAGTCGATGCCCTCTTACTGGTAGTGGGTGACGCCAAGCCTCCGCTGAACCCCATTTAACCAGTAGATGGCAGAACTTAAAGCTTTGTTTTGATACTGGAGCTGAACTATGAACTATGAACTTCAATAAGCATTACTGCAATTATATCAGTTGAAGACTCATTTAAAGAAAGATTTAAGTAAATCAGTGCCAAGACTAGAGGCAAATAATGTTTATTAAAGTATGCTGACCACAGAGATTCCTTTAGAGGAGGCGTATTCATCTAATTAAAGAAGCAGCAAGCCCGCACTGATTTAAATATCCAGAACCTGCTCTGCTCTTTCTAACTGATCTTCTGAAAGACGCCAGATTCTCTTTTCAGACTTGTACAGTGATGATTTGAACAGCTTAAAACAGTTAAGTGTATATGACTGATGATGAAATCTGGTCATTAACTCCTTTGTGAGCTGCCAAAGAGATTTGTTTTCCTATACTCGGGACAGGCTGTAGGCCTGTAACACACAAGCCTCACCAGTTCCCAAACTCATTCACAGATGACTCCTGGAGTGAAACGCTTTTACCGAGTGCTGAATTCTTCGAAATCATTAATTTGTATCGTGCACTGCAGAACATACTATGCTATACGTTATATATAACATGGTATATTATATACAAGGTGGTGCTTGTGGGGACACAGCACTCCAGTGCAAGCCTCATCAGGTGATGTCATTTTTTTTGCAGATAACCAGGAAAAGCAGGAGGACACATGCAGACTGTGCTACTACGGAACACTTCTTTGGGTTGACTGCTTCCAAGGGCAAACAGCTCTGGGTACTCTAGGCTGACAGCTCTAGTTCATTGTCTCCCTCTCATCCCAGACCGAGACAGATTGCAGCAATCCTGTGATTGCTGCAACCTCAGTGATCAGCTAAAACTCCATGGAGGATTAGCACAACACAGTCTACTAACTGCAGTATGTTAAGGCTTTATTGGCTGTAATGAGCTGAATGCAGTCCCCTGGGAATGCCAAGAATTTGTAACTTCTTGATAGGATCAGAGTGAAATATGTTTAGGAGTGCAACAGTTAAGTCAGCTAGGGATTGAACAGACATGATACACTCCATGGACTGCCAGGATAATGCTTAGTTAATAACCGAAAAGAACACTCTAGAAGGAATCTAAGGTTAGATCAAGCCTCTTGTACATGGATTTGTCCAGTAAAACAGAAAGGATAAAGGACTGACACATAGTTCCTCATCTGCTGTGAAACAATTCAATGAAAAACCCCTAAAAAACAGGAAGTCACAAGCACTGGGATACTCATGACTACAACATGAGAAGCATTGTTGCTCCCATTTGCATCCATCCTCACTGCAAGAACTGAAAATCATTTCCTTTAACCCTGATTCAGCACAATGCATGGTTGCCCAAGAAAATTGTTGGACATCCTTGCAATCTGATATTAAAATCAAGAACCCATTTCAGTAAACATCTTCCTTACAAATAATGGCCCTAAGGTACTACTCATCTCCTAGCAGTCTTGGAAAAGAAACAAACCCACCAACTTTTAATCACCTGCTAAATAAGCCACATTATTGTAAACTCAGCCCTGCTGAGAAGAATAACAGCTTCAAATACCCATGCTGCAAGCACTAGCTTGCAATAACCTTCAGACAGCATTACCATAAACCCTTGAATGAACAGCATACTTTCCAATCCCACAATGGCCTGTGTGTCCTTAAATATAATGAGCAGATGCTGCAGCAGTGCTGCCTCTCTGTGCTGAGAAATCTTCCATCCCACCTGCAACCTCGGGGGCCACCCCCGCAAACATAAAAGAAAATACAAATCTTGCAGATACTCGCTGGGAGAAGTCAGAGCTGATGAATGGATTTCCCGTTTCTGTTGCTGACCTGCTATTTCACTAGTCTTTGCTCTTTGCCCAAGAGTTTTTAGCTCACTCAGATTTTGCGGCAATTGCTTTGGTATCTAGGTATGAAAGATTTTATTCGCGATTCAAAACTCTGTGATGCATGTTGGCCTTGGAAGTCTGTTCTGTTAGAAACAACAGCACAAATCACAATCCTTTTTTGTTTTAAAGTGAGTGACCCAAAGAGTTATTGCAGGACTTTATCTCACCAAGGGGAACTTGCTGAAACACTTTCATTACTAGTAAATAAACATACAAAAATTAAAAATTCTATCTGTTAATAAAAATCTAAGGCTCTAAGTAAAGCACTACGAGGTTTTAGAAATGTTCTGGCTTGTCACACCACCAGAGCCATCTAGTATTTTGTGGTGTCCTGAAGAAAACATGGGCCTCCTCCTTCAACTGCCGGACTACAAATGTCTTTATTCTAAAAAACCTCAGTCTTGTGAACCTCACTGGCTGAAGGTTTGAAAAGTGTATTATGAATGAATGTCCAGTTTCATGTCTGTCCAACTTAACCATTTCTTAAGACAAATCATGTCCTAAAAACATGGTCAATTCTAAAACAAAGAACTCAGATGCACATGAATTACTTCATGAGATATTTTTGCTCAACAGAAAACAGCCCAACCTGGAAAAGAATTTGAATGATAACTCAAAAGTATGATATGTTGTATATGACAGGACACTTAGAGGTAGCAAGTCAGAGGATAGTAGGTGTAACTACAGAGGGGCCCTAGAAGTCTTAACTGTACCTGTATAATCAGTACCAGGTGTGCCAAAGCCAGGATTTCAGTATTTGGTTAAAAAACCCAGAAAACCCTACACAATATATCTTGTTTGTTAGTTCCCAAGATCCTACCACTGATTCTCCCTGGTCTGCCAGTTCCAGCTGGACAGGGTGCAGGCAGGAGGATCTACTGTGCAGGAACCCAACCACAGCCCACCAGGAGAGCAGCCTCGGGTATTTTCTAGGTTTCATCTTTCTGAGCAAAGAAAAGCACTGCCATTTTCACTCCTTATGTCAGCATGCTTACCTCACACCTGCAGCTCAGCAGCAAAGCTGGGAAGCAGCCCTGTTTGCTCTTAGCCTGAGCTTTCCTCTAGGGAAAAAACCCAACACATTACACATCTTCTTCTCCTCTAGCTCCAACTCTCAGCGGCTGGCACATCTCCTAGCCACTGCTCTCCAAGACCTTCTCCAGACTCGTAACACACATCTGCTGGCTTTCCACACAACTCCCCCTTCCTATTTATCTAATGATTTTCCTGGAATTAGATGTTTTTCAATGTATTCAGGCCCAGACCATACACTGTGCTGTTGTGGGTGCGCTGGGCACTGGAAGCCAGGCCACATCTCTCTGCTGTGGGGGTGATGCTAATTAGGTCCTGCAGGACACCCTGTACTCTGACGTTGTTCTGCAGTACTGGCGTCACGATATTGATCTCTCCTGGTTTATAAGTAACACGCTGTTTCGCCAGCGGCCGGCCCAGCCATCTCTCCCCCAGGCCGCCGAGTAGTGCCCGGGGACGCCTCTCCCATCGCACGGCCACGGGGCAGCAAGCGACCTTGCACCAGACCCCATCGTTCCCAGTGCCGGGGCGCCCGGACCCGGGCCCCAGCAGTGCGCAGGGCGCTCCCGGCACCGACACCGCACAGCAGGGCCCGGGGGCGCCGGCCCCCGCTTTGCGGCGCCCGCTGCCGCCACGGCTCGGCCGGCAGCGCAGCCCCGACCCAGCTTCGGGCCCGGTACCAGCACCATGCCCGCCGCCCGCGCTCGGCGCTGCCCCTCCGCACAGACCCGCCTGCCCCCTAACAGGCAGCGGCTCCTGCGAACCAGCCCACGCCGCGGCTGAGGGCAGGACGGGGAAATACATCCGCCCCCCGTGCCCCGCCCCCCGTGCCCCGCCCCGCCAATGCCACCGCGGCCGGCCTTGGGGGCGGAGCCAGCCCGCTCGCAGTTCCTCTCTGCCTGCGCCCGGCGGCAGCGGTCAGCAAGCGGCGGCGGCGCGCTCCTCCTCGGTCCGCGGTGAGTGCGGGCTCCGGCCGGGCGCGGCCGCCCTGGGGCCGCTTCCCCTGCCGCGGCAGCGCCGGGCCCCGCCAGCCGCGGGGGAAGCTGGGGGCCGAGGGGCGCGCCGCGGGAGAGCCGCGGCGGGTGCGGGCCCGGGCGGATCGCCGTGCGGTGGGCCGGGCCCCGGTGCAGGGGCCGCAGGCGGGGTTCTGGAGCGGGCCGGTGCTGCGGGGGGAGGGCGGCCCCGGCAAAGCGGCCCTGCGGGCGGCACGGGGCCGGGGAGCCGAGCGGCTGGCCAGGCCCTGCCCGGCTGGAGCCCGGCCTCATCGGGAGCCGGGTACGGGAACAGGCAGTTGCAGAGCTGAGAAAGAAGAAAGATTTGGGTAGAGGGGGAGAGCAGAAATGGGAGAGGAGGTGTGCTGCCATATCTTTATCTAGGCAAAGATTTTTCGTTAATTTCATGCTGGGACAACTCCAGCCTTTGTTGGTGTTTCAGTAGCACCAAGTGGCAGCGGGCTGTGCATGGTGCCTGTGTGGAGCGTGCGGCAGCCCGGCTGTGCTGCAATAAAGTAACAGAACTGCAACATCGGTAAGGTAAGGCAGGGAAGGGATGGGAGAAAAGCATAGGAAGGTGAAGCCTGTGTTAATGCAAAGTGACGGGTTTTACTAGTTCGGGGGTTTGGGGCAACAAAAATCGTGTGTTTTGCGTTCATGGGACCGGCAGCAGGGGCAGGTGCTCAGTAACAGCAGCAGTCACGGAGGCTGGTAGTGCAGGTGCAGGTACTCGCGTTGTGGCCTAACCTGGCAGAGGGCTGTGGCAGTGGAGATGCCCTGTTTCAGAATCTGGACTAGGTGTGTGTTTGGATTAGTCCTTGTGTATCTGTTCAGTGCATTGCTGTGTTTCATAACACCACCACAGTTCCTTCTTACTTTTTAACTGGTGGTTGTACTTTGATATTTGGTTTCCAGCTCTAAAGCTACCACAGGGGTGGGGTGGGGGAAGATGGCGAGGTCAGGTCTTCAGTATTCTTTACTATCAGCAGAAAACTAGGTCTAAAACATAGGATTCTCTCTCCAAACAATTGGAATTGAATTAATATCTCCAAGCACTCGTTGCTGTTACTATTGTTCAGACTGGCTCTATCAATCCAATATACTGAAGTAAAGGAAGACCACCCTAGAGAAGTATTAACACTGGAATGTTTATTTGGTATTGCTTTGCTTAAAAGCAATTGTGCTCCATCAGAATGTCCTAATAAACTTCTGGGGATTGTTACTTCTTCAAAGAAAGTAGAAGGAATTTATAATGTGCATAGAGTAGGAAGTGCAGCTGACTCTCGGGCCCTCCAGGATCAGTGGTGTGTGTGAGGAGTTACTAAGAAAACTGTCGATACTTTAATCATCCTGGGCTTTGTAAGATAGAGGAAATTCCTGGAGAAGTTTTCAGTGAATGATGGAATCTGCTCACTTAGCAGTGCTTTGCAGAGTCTATCATGCAGAACTGCTGCTGAACTGAAGACTGTAGGGCTTTCAAACTGCATTTTTGTTGTCATACCAGATTTGTAATTTAGCATGTTTCTTTCTCTCTGGCTCCCTTTAGCCAGAGGATAATATATTCCCATTTGATATTATTAAATTAAAATGGTGGAAGAGATGAAACAATCATTGCAGAAAACCAGAGGAGAAATACTAATAATACTTAAACAGTAAGAATAGCAGCAAATCTCTTTTGCTAGTATTTTCTGACATAGACTCTCACTGTAGGATTTCATCGCATATTAGCTTGAATTTTTTTCCCTCCTTGAAGTAACAGTCTACTTAAGATCACTGGAAGGTTATGGTTTGAAGAGTGGTCCCTTTCCTTTTCTGAAACAGAGAGATGGTAAAAAGGAGTCTTAATTTCCAGTCTGCTCTGTTTGTGTGAATAGAAGCTAAGAATTTTTCAGGCTTCTTGCCTTCAGTGCTGCCTTAGGGAGTGGTTAGTTCAGAAAATTTCCTCTAGGTATTTGGCACTTCCTCGCAGGAATTGGGACATCCCACGACTCTAGCTAGGGTCAGGACTCTAGAAGCTTGTGAAGGAGGGTGTTTGGTTTTGCTTGATTGTTTGGTGTTGGGGTTTTTTGGGTTTTCTTTTTGTTTCTCCCTCCAAGCTTTTTGTGGAAAATGGTTCTGAAAAAGACAGTTGAATTAAAACTATTTTGTGGAACTTAATTTGCCTTCCCAGGGAGCTTGGCCAGTAAATTCTGGTAATGGCTAGTTGGAATTGATGAAATCTTGTCAGATAGGCACTCATTCTGCTTACAGGCTGAAGCCATGGGTGTTTGAAAGCCAGATTCATCTGTGCAAATAGTTGAATAGCTACTGTGATTATAGGCTGCAATTTTTGTTGTGAGAAAATTATCTTTCGTTATTTCCAGAGCACAAATTCAGGATTGGTCTTGAAATGGCATGAGAAGTTAGAACTTTTTCCCCGTGATGCCAGATCTATTTCACAACAGCAGTAATCCTCACATCAGTTCTTCATCCTGAAAGGACTTCTTCTACCTACGTATCTTTAATAGCTCTGAAATAGTTAAGATAGCAAGTTACCAAAAGAAGTTTTAGGGGTACAGAGCTGGTACAGCGGTAATGGTGTGAGTAGAGGGCTGACTCACAATAGCCCTGTTTTGTTTCCCTTTCCCACGCACCTCTGCAGTGTTCCTCCTCCCCTTCACATGAGCCTTTTGAAAGAAACGGATCAATACTGAGATGTATTTTAATCCTGCCTGTTGAAATTGACACCAAATTTCAGACTGAACCTTTGTACACACTTACAGTCTGTACTCCAGAATACTTAGTGCTTCCGTGTTAACTTACCGGTGTGAATGTGTTTCTGTGAGTTACACTGGATTTTATTTTTTTTACTAACACTGAAAGCTGGTTCTTTGTTAAAATTGGTCCATGCTGCATATTTGTTAATGAACAGTCTAAGACTGCTAACATAGGAGAAATGAGCAGCAAGTTTGTTCTGTGGTAGGAAGTAGGTTAAAGTTCAGAGTTGCTCTTTCAGGGGGAAAAGAAAAAAAGAAAAATCAAGGCTTCATTTTTCAGAGTTCTGTAGCCTCCAGATAAGCTTCCCTGTATTCTCAGGCATAATACTGCTCATTTTTCTGCAGCGAAAAGAAAATTAATCTCTACTTTTTAACTGGGACACACAGTGGTGAGTCTGCTGACACAGCATTCCCTCAAACTTAATGCCTGCAATCTGGATTTTGTTAACTGTAAGTATAGCTTGCATCCCAGAAGCTGTCTGAGGTATACTAGATGCCTGTGCTCGCCCAGATCACCAAAAGCTGGTGAGTTGTGTACGAGAGAAGTGTTTTGACTGTCCCATAAGCAGTAAGTGAACTAATAGTGTTGAAGTAAGGGAGGAGGTAGCATTTGGCTTTCTGGAGGGATGACCCAAGGGAGGGTAATATCCACATCTTGGGAACTGCACATGCTTCTAAACTTCCAGCTCACTTACAGCCAGAGTTAATTTAATACCTAAAGGTTTGATTTCACAGGCTTAATCTCTGAACTAAATCTTCAGTTCCCATATGTGCAACACAGCGCTGCTAACGAAGTAAACTGGTCAAAATGCTTATGACAGCCCGTGAAATACACAAATTATAGAAATACGCACTTAAAAACCTGTCCAGTGCACTGGAAGTGTAGCACATCATGGCTCTGAATAACTCAGTATTTTAGCATTGCAGTTCTAGGCATCAGAAGAAAGCAGTCAAGTCTGCAATCCAGAGTCCTGATTGTGTTCCAGTAGAGTTCCTTGAGTGTTGAAGTTGAAAGGGGTCCCCGAAACTTTGCTTAGAGAGCGTTTATTAAAACTTCCTTTACATATTACTGCATTTTCTTCCAGTGTGCAATAATGGTGTAGTTTATAGTTGCTCAGTCATCAGATGGCTAGTGGGCTTCTCTTTAAGAATCTGTATGTAATGATGGACTTCTGCTGGAGAAACACAAAGATTCTTTGTCAAATATCTTCACTGTTAGCACTGAAATCTTGCTACTGACTGCTTACAGCAATGCAGCACTGTGCATTTCTTATATTATCTGTCACATGTGGAATAAGTGTTAAATAGAGCTTCTCTCAATCAAAACAAGAAACAGTGTCTATTGCAACAGTAGTTGTGTGCATCCACAAGTAATTATAGCTAGATACATTATAAAACAAGACTTTGCTTGTTCTGGTAGTGGTGTTGAACGCTGTCCAAATGCTGGGGGCATTTGTGTTTTGAGTTGGGTTTTTTTTGGTGAGGGGGTGTGCTTGGTTGTGGTTTGGGTTTTGTTTGTTTTTTTTGGTTGTGGGGTTTTTTAAATTTTGTTTGCCAGGTGGTTTTTTTTGTATGTGTATGTTTTTGTTGTGTTGTGGTTGTTTGAGCGTCCCCCCCCCCGCCCCCCCCCGAGGGTAACAGAAACATTTTTTTTAGGCTTGGATATTTACTTGGATATTTAAACTACAGTTTCTTTTCCCTACCACGCAAATAGCTGTATTAGTTTTTTTCTAAACTGACTTAAGATATGGATGGATTTACTTACCAAAGTTTTGCTACTGCAGACACCTGACTAATAGTGGAGGGGTTGGACTAATAGTGGAGGGGTTGTCTTTCCATATGAAAAATTCTGACTTCTGGCACCATGCTTAGCATGGATGTTTTCCTTCCTTGCTTTTCAAGCAAATAGACATGCACTGAGCATGCTGCGGTTCCAACAGGACAGAAGTTCCTACTTGCTGGACCTGCTAAGAGATATTTGTTTATGGCTAAGTGATCTATAACTTTGGTAAACTGGAAGTAGTCATCAACATTTTTAATTAAGGCCCATTTCTGAGTAGAATGTGGAACCATAAGAAGAGCTATGTAAGGTGCAGGGATTCATTTTCTGCGGGGGAACTGAGCAACAGCCCTCAGTTTAAGAAGTGCTGTTGAGCTATATATAATTCTTAGTAATGTCACAAAAAGCATGCTCAATATTGTCAATAATTAGAGGTGCTTTCCACATACTTGGTAGCTAAGTACAGATACACATGGGGTGTTGACCAGACTGGACAAAACTAAGGAAAATAAATTGGGGGAGTAGGAGGAGGAACGATAATCACAGTGGAGGGTGGTAAGACGAGATTCAGCATGGGTGGAAAACAGTGTATTTTTCAAGCAAGGCCACGAGTGTTCCCTATGTCCTCTGCCTTGTCAACAGGAGAGGGCTTTTATTGTAGTAGTCTGCCAGCTCACCTCTCCTTTTCCCAGTTTTCAGTTGGAAGTTTCTTCACAGATTTCTTGCAAGTCCAAGCAAGTCTGAGCCTTCCCCCTTTCCTTGATGGCTGATAAAATACCATCTTTGCTTTGCCAGAGTGTAACCTCTTCTAGCATTTCTAGTGTTTTGGTACAGTGTTCAAATTAAACTGCTCCTTTGCTGAGTGTGTGCTTCCCAGTGGTGGCCAAGAATTTACCCACTCTCCAGGAAAAAGGTTTTACTACTTGAAATCTTAGTCAAGCTATTAGGCGTTAAGTTTTGTGAATAGATGTTTGAAATTAACTCTTCCTATTAATAATGTTGGCACCTCTGCATAATTTGGAAGACAACAGCTAAAAAAACAAAGATGGAGTAGAAAAGGCTGTGCTGGAGGCATGTTCTCTTTCCCTGAGTGGAATTAATATGTCTGCACTAAAATGCTGAGTGACTGTGTCTGTTCTGTTCCTACTTTATGGCCTGAAGCTCAGACAGAAGTTGTCTCATCCAGAGGCTTTTTCCCTTTTTTTTTCTGTGGGTCAAACAATATAAATGTGTCCTTGGTGTTGGAGGAAAATGCCAGATCAGTGCTACTGTAGGCTGTACACCTCAGCTTTGTCCCCTGTATAGCCCAAACCAGGACTGCAAACGCAGTCAGCTGATAGATGCTAGACAATAAAAGTTTAATATTAATAAGATTATGCCTGACAGTTCAAAGGAGCTTTTTAGAACAGAAGACCCTGACCTTTAGAAGGCTGAAATGATGGAGATTGTCTATTGTGATTACTCAGAACTGGGACGTATGGAACCTGAAGCAACCATCTTTGAAAGAAGCAGCAAAATGGTGAGGTGATCAAGATACGGAACAACTTGTGAAGCCGACTGTCAAGATAGGAACTGATAGAAGTTTTATTGTGGAATCAAGATATTATGTAATGTTTAGGTAGATACTATAAATATGTGACCGAAAATCTTGTAAGCTTGTCACTCTCTGCGGAGGTGACCCAACACTGCTGGACCGATTAAGACATGCAAACCTAGAGTAACCCATAAGAGTTCGAGTTTCTTCTTTTACACTTGATTTGTCCTCAGACACTGCTGTAATAAATAATAATATTACTAATAAGGAGTCTTTTGTAAACACTCATGTCATGTATGACAGAAAAAGCACAATTTACTGTCAGCATGTATGTTGAAGTGGTGTCTAGAACAGCTCTGGCATCTTCAGATATTCTCTTAGGTATAGCAGGAGGCCAAACAGCATACCTTTTCCCTCTCTACGGTCTGCATGAGATAATTTCTACAAGTGCAAAACTACAAGATATATCAGGATGCTTTCTCAATTCCATTAATTTCAGTAAAATTTCAATTTGTGGAAATTGTTTCAAGTCACATTGCTGCTTTTAAAGGATTCTGAAGTGGAGCCTAGGACCCACAATCAAGAACATGCTTTAAGTAATACCTCAATTACTGAACTGAGTTCTTTTCCAATAGAAGGTGGTGTGATGTCACTCATACTGTATTTATGTTGGATACTCAGAACTAAGTTACATCAATGTAAGATTTGAAATCAACACAAGTGATATGTTTAAATCTCCCATGAATATTCTTTTTTTAAAAAAAAAGTGGGTTTAAGTTACATACTTTAATCCTTTTTTTGTGGAGATCTGCATGAGACTTCAATGTGCTTTAAGAATATTTGATTTAGTTGATTAACTTTTAAGGGAAGAGGGAACATGGAGGGTACAGACACCTTTTTCCTTCTGTCCCCTTGGGCTTGTGCATACTTCCTAGGCACTGATCATCAGATGGTGTGGTCTTCAGGCTGCTGTAGACATCTCTGTATGTAGTACAGCTGGCAGGTGTTTTTACACTGATCTTTTGGTGCTAGTAAGCATTTGAGCTCTCATGGTAAAAGCGAAATTCGTAGACCCACTCAATACAGATGAAATGAGGAACATTGTACTCTGATTTTGCTAGTACAAATGCTTTGTTAAAATATCACAAAGTAAAACTTGCGTTGCCAGAGAAACATGAACTCTCCTGTGTCATATCTAGGGATACAGCCAGTATGGAACAGCTGTTACAGCCAGGGGCTCATTATCTACTCTGAAGCACAAATGTTGCATGAATGAAAACCAGCTTCCTTTTTTTCTATTTGGAAAGTTAGGACCTTGGCCAAATAAATTTGCCCCTCTTGGTATTCACAGTTGGAATCTTTTTGCACTTGCTTCTCAGGGGAAGAGGGAGAAGTGGAGCTTGGGGAGAGAAAAGCCAGAAGTCAGACTTTCTGTGGTGAACTGATGTGCAGTCTGTAGGTGAATTGGAGACGTACCGTGGTGAGAGGTGGAGCTAGGTGCCACAGGGCTAAGCAACTGCATTGATGTAACAAGGTGAATGGAAAACAATGTTGATAAATAGGGAGTGTAGATTTAAAGATGATCAGTATTAGTACCAGCCCAAATGTCAGTGTTCAGAATTGTATTAGTAGGCACAGGAAGGGCTAAAATAAAGCTATTGTTTGTCTGGTACACCTTATATAAGTCATGCAACCCTTTGAGAAGGTTCCACTAATGAGACTGTGCCTTTTTTTTTCTTTTTTTTTTTTTTTAAAAAAAAAACAGCCCTCCCCAGTTGAATCGTTTTCATCTATTTCAGTCAGCTGAAACCCCTAGAGTCCTAGGGCTGTATCCAGAGTTGCACAAACGCTAAAGAATGTGTGTCTGCATAACTGGAGAGGGGGGAATGCCTTGGGCTGGAGTTGCAGCTCTTTTCCAAGGCCAGGATGAGCTCTGTTTGTGTGGGTGGCTGATGACTGTTAACATTAGAAGCCTCATATTCTGTACTTCTGTCTTCCTGAGGGTCACTGTGTGGAATCCTATTTCAGATGTGACCTCCACACAAACAGTTTTGAGGTTGTTGGGCAGAAGATGGAGTGCTTGCTTTATGTGTGATCAGCTATTACTGTGGTCATGTGGCACTGGCCGTGGTCAATGCATGTGACCCTGTGCACTGCACCAGTCCCAGACACAGATGTCAGCTCCCCTGTGTGCTAGCCTGTTGGCATATTTACATTTCAGTGCCTGCAAAACATGAGTAAATATTCTGTGCTGCAATCACAAGTTAATCTGTATCTATCTCAGTGACTACTTAAAAATTTTGGTGTACTCAATCTGTAGAGTATTGTGCGCTCACATCTTTTTGGCAGATCACTAGCTTGAGTTCTGTGCTGTGGCCACTTGGTTTATAATTTGCTGTCTAGAAACAGCAGTCAGTATGACTGAGGCTTCTTGGGCTCTGTGAAATTTGCTACAGCAATGCTGCAAATAGTATTCTTTTTCTAGATCCTTTGCCTCTTTGCAGGGATTTCTAAATGGCTTACCAGGTTGAAAGAGTTGTTCATATCAGTGATCAGGCAGGTGAAAAGAACATGTATTTAGGCCTTGGTTGTCCCACAATTTGGCATACTTGTGTAACTTGCTGATGAAAGCAGGTTTGTACTGAAGTGTCTCATACTGTGAACTAAAAAAGTTGTGTTCAGGGAAGAGGGTGATGTTGGGCAAAGAAATGCTAACAAGTAGTTACTGTCATAGCATCTTGAATTGCTAAAGTGGTTTGCCAGGACACTGGCTTGGGTAGGAAATGTTACGGCTGCAATTTATACTTAAATAAGAGTATGTGAATTGAGTACAGTAGTCTCATTAATGGTCATATCAAAATAATGATCTTCTACTTTAGCTGTTGGGTTATCTCAGCATTTTCTATCTTCAGTTACCCTTAGACTTTCCCATGAGAAGTGGGTATGCATAATATAAAGTTCTCGGCTTGGAAGGCAGAAAATAAAGCTCATCAGGAGCATAGATGGCAAGGAGACGAAGGAAGCAGTTTATTTTGATCATGCTCAATTGTGGAAGCACAGCTTGTTTAGAAGAGAAACAGCTGAGTAGTTTATGCTGTTTAAAGAAGATGACACCTAAAACTTGGTGGGCTTTGTGTGGGATTGGGTATCTGCAGAGCTGGGAAGAGGAATTTCAGAAAATAACTTGTAGGTGGGGACATAAGAGGTGATAGGTTTGGGGTGTGGTGTTTGCAGTCTGTTCATTAGCTTACCTTTCTGCCTTCCCTTGGCATTCAACTTTTTATCTAGAAACTTCCATTGTTTTGTTTGACAGAATTTTGAATTTTTTTCTTTCTTTTGCAGTGTCTTGCTGCTTTACACACTGAACCTCCCTTTGTTACCATTTCTGCTATCTATCCATCTCAGTCTAACCTCTAACTTGGTTGTTGTCTTCAAAATATGTGAAATATGGTTTGTGCTGGAATACTTTACAAATCCCCCATAAATATAATCCACATATTCCCTGAACAGTCAATGGGACTGACAGATGAAACAGCTAATGCAAGGCCAAAGAGTGAATTAATTTGTTTTTAACACAGATGGGACTTTGTGTGTCCCTTTGCACCAGTCTCCAAGGCCTGTCAAAGAATGTGCATCTTATACCTTGGTTTTTTTGTTGTTCTGTGAAAAACTGGGACAAGGGAAGATAATGTTACTTGAAGATAAGAACGGTGCCACGGGTGAACAACAATAGATCTGGAAATCAGGCCTATGTTTTTCTCTCTCCTAAAAAAGTTTTAATCATGTCTGGGAATGTTTCCAGGCACTGGAAGAGGATTGTCCTTACTGTTAAATAGTTAACTCGCTCCTTGGCATGTGTTGGCCTAAGCTGGTGCTCCCAAAGGAGCCCTGGCAGAGTTCAGGTCTTAAGAAGTGTCCTACAAACTGTTCCATTAGGCGGTTTGCATGCAGTTAACCTATTCTGGAGACTGAGAGATATTTCTAGAGTGAATTTGGGCCTGTCTGTGCTAGTTGGCCTTGATATTGGGAATATGTCAGGGTACTTTAGCTTGTATAAGTGAACCCTAAAAGTCCTAGGACCCGGTGGAATGTTCTATCCAGTAAACCATTAGGGTATCCACAAAGAAGAAAAGGTCTCAAACTAGAACTATGTTTACAATAGTCTGCTTTTATTTTTGTGGCAACCCTGATGAATCTTTCAGAAATTGGGAGTGTTACTTGTGTCTCTGATAGTCAGGATTTGTAATCTTAGTCTGTAACACTTTCTGGCTCAAGTAAAATTATCGTGTTTTCTGTTTTGGTTGAATTGTTTTTAGTTTTGAATGCAAGTGCCTGTCTGTTCCACTTTAGACCAAGGCCACTTAAGAAATGGGACCACATTGTGGTGGTGGTTCATGGACATAGAGACACAAAGGGCTGCCTAGAAGCAGCATAAAGAACACTGCAGCCATTGAATTTCCTTTGTAAACTGTGTGGTGTATAAATATTTTTCACAATGCTGTTATCTTCCTGCAGACCGTTTTATCTCTGAGGATGTGTTACAAGTAGCTTTGTAGGGGTAAGGGCATGACCAGCACAGACTGTGCAGTACCTTTTTGTCTGGTACAGACCTTGTATGTGGGATATACACATTGTGGTACTGTGGGCCATGTACTTTGTACGCAGTGCAGATGTTGTGAAAATGGCTCTGATTTTTCTTCTGTGTTTTAGGGACACCAAGGGTCTCGAATAACCATGAGCAACCCTTTTGTACGTATCATGGAGCCGCTGGACCCTAAACAGCCTCTGAAGAAGTTCTTTAATCTGAGCAAATTGGAAGATGTGAGATACGGTACGTTCACAACACAAAGAAAGCATTACATTAATATTGATGAACAGAACTTGAAGAGATTTTGCAACACTGGATGATATTTGGTCTCTGGAGAGAACTGTGAATTCGGAAGATGGTTCTTGGAAACAAAATATTACCAAAAATTTGTTCTGGGAGTTTAGAACTACAGAAATACTGGCACAGGTCACAGTATTCTCTCAATATAGTATGCACACTGTAGTCTTGTTTTCCTTGAGTGCATGAGGAGTACTAGGCCAGACTAGTATGAGCACAAATATATGAGCACAAGTTTTCTCATATGCTGTTATGCTACTGTGAAAGGCTAGAAAGGACTGAACACTGATATGATGGAATCATCCAGAAAGATTGTTCAGCTTTAAAAAGTAGTGGCTAGGAAGTCCTTTCTGAGGAGGTTTTTTTTCCTTATTTCCTCTGACACTTCCAGAATATACTTGGTCATCTTCCATGTGGCACTGGTAAAAATCTTACCATCTCTGCCACTGACTTAGAGAGCAAGTATCTTTAGCTTAGAGGTCTTGATGTTGGGTATTTTTCCTCTTTCAAGAAAGGAACAGGTGATTAAGGAGAAGTCAGGAAGCAAGAGGAGGAACATTTTCTCTGAATGTCAGCAACGCATATCCATTGCAGTGTTTAAATAAGAAATCAATTAATGTTGGACCTAGTGTGTGAGAAGCAGAGATGAGTCTTAAGAAATAGACAAATATATGTGTGGTATTACCAGTTGATCCATTCCAGAAGTAAAAACTCCAGATACTTTAAAGAAAATGGGATGTAATTCTCACTGTCCAGCAGAAAGATGGAATAACTTAACAACAGAAGAATGGGGTGGGTGAGAAAGAAAATTTAAAAAACCCAAACCACCAACAACCAAGAAAACCCATCAAAAAACAACCAAAGCCCGCCCCAAATGATTCTGAATGACTGTGTCCTGAATAATAGTTGGTTGGGGTTTTTTATGATAGCAGTAATGAGGTCTCACTGTGATTAAATTACTTTTGTGTCTTGGGGGCCCTGTGTAGAAAGTTTGGACAAGCTTCTCAAGAGACTTTCAAATGTAAATATTCTGAGACTAAATCGAACAGCTATTATTACAGTGGACCAGGTGAGGAAGGACAGAGAAACTTCTTCCTTTAAACCCATTGCTTGTAGTAAAGCTGTTAGGACTGCTCTAATAATATTTCATGTCGTCTTCTGTAAGCATTTCTATCTTGAAATAAAAGAAGATTAGCAGATGCACATTATTCCTGCCATTCAGTTTCATTCTCCCTCTATTGAGAAGAAGAGACTGCCTAGACCACTACCACTATGCGTTCCAACATGTCAGGCAGAAAATTATGTTTTTCTAGTGCATTTATATGACTATGTTCAGTGGCAAGAGTGAGAGGAAACCGCAGAGAAACAAGGTGAACACAGTATGTTTTCAGAGCGGCATTGCTGTGGAGGGTGGAAGAGCTGTGGAAGAGTCCTTTCAGGAAGAACATCTGCTGTCTTACAGGGACTGAGGTAATAAATCTGCTGGAACAGGTCAGTTAGCAGCAACCTCCTGACAAAGCTGGAGGCTAGAAAAGGGTATGTGATAATTTGGGATAAAGTCTTGTGAGAATATGGGGACAGCATGTGAGGACCTGTCTGCCCCAGGCGTGGAACTCTGCACTTGCTGACATGTACCCTAAGGTAAAAACTGAATTTGTTTCTTGCCTCTTACCCATGCAGCACGCCTGCCATTTTCTATTCGAGTCCTCTTGGAAGCAGCGATCCGTAACTGTGATGAGTTCCTAGTAAAGAAGGGAGATGTTGAGAATATTCTCAACTGGAAAGTGGTGCAACACAAGAATGTTGAAGTGCCGTTCAAGCCTGCAAGAGTTATTCTGCAAGACTTCACGTGAGTGTGATGCTCTCCAAAGCTAGGAAGAGGGGCTCTTGAAAGGGCAGAAATGCTGGGCTTGGGGTGGAGTGATGAGGTGAGGGAAAGAATGGCAGTGAAATGTTTGGAAAGACCGCTTTCACCTTTCCTGGATGTCATGCTGCAGACAGCGCTTGGAGAGGCAAACACTCATGATAAGAGCGTTAAATGAAGCTTTTCTTGGGTGGAGAAATATCTTTATGAAACTCTTCAATATAGAGGGGAAGAAAATGGGATGGCTAAATTGCATCCAAATGAGGCAATTCAGAGTTTAGAGGTTTTGTTGTTGCTTGGGAATAGTGTGGTAGTGTATCTTTCCTGCGCCTCACCCCCCACCCAGGGGCTCTTGCTTTCAGTTCCCTACCCTTTTCAAGTCTCATTTATAACCCATATCATATTTTCTCTTCCAAGTCAGTGTTATTCCAAATACATATTTTTAAAGACTGCTCTACTATTGAAAAAATGAGTGTCTAGTTTTTCCCAGGAAAGCAAATTGAGGTTCATACCTAATGGACTCTGAAAAAACTGGGCCTTGTTATTGCAATGCAGTTAGTCCCCATGTGTCAGTGTGTAATAGTCCCTGGTAGATCTGGAAAGTAATTTTTAAGGTGGAACAGTAGCTTTTAACTGTTTTTAATACAGCATTTGACTTGCAAGTCCACTGTCCTTTGCACGTTTGTCCTCTACCTTTGTAAGAATTTAGTTCACCCACGGTAAGCCCCGTGCTGCTAAGCTGTCAGTTGACTTTATTTTTCAGAACAGTAAAGTCCCTTAGCTATCCTACCTTCTGTTACGCATTTTCCCAAATGTTGGCCAGGTGCTAGAGATCCAGTACAGCTGAACTCTTAAAAGACATTAGGAAAAACTGGCAAAGCCTCAATTGAAAAAAGTGCTGATTTCCTAGTTATATTGTACCTGCTGACTGCTGTTAACATTTTAAAAAGCTGGAGCAAAGAGGAAGCCAAACTTTCAAGCAAATATTTTTTCTTTGTTCCTGCACTTTCTTGCCCCCTACTTTCCTGCTGAGTTTTAAAAATTTGCCTGTAAGTCTTCAGAGCAGCAGCAGTCATGAAAAACGAGCTCTTCAACAGACTGCTGAGAGAGATCTTTTGGAAAAGGCAGCTTCGCCAACTTTCCAGAAACCGTATGACAACTACATTCATGTGTTCTGCATTAGAATTATTGAATTTCCTAGATCTAATCATTCTGTAATCGTCCTGAGCTCTTCTAAGACTGTAGATGGATGTTGTGTCTGTTTCTTTTCAATTGTTCAATGTTTGTAAGCTGGTAAAAGAACTCTTCTAATCCCTTCCTCCCACACCTGCCCTCCCCCAAGTTCACCTAGGTGGCATAACAGTTGTTATGCTGTTGTCCCAGAATATGCATATTCCAAGGAAAATAAACTGCTCTAAATTCCAACATCATGTCAAGGTTACATGATGTGGACCCTTTTTTCTGTTTGTTTTTGGAAACACTCAGGATGGTCAAGCTAAAACTCTGGGAATGACAAGGCCTTTTCTCTTCTTCTTGCATTGTTTCTGATGTATTTAGAAATTGTAATAGCTTCCTTATTAGAGTTGAAAACATAAACTCTTGCTGCTTTGAGCTACTCTTGCAGAAATGTAATGTTTTTGGTGGGTTACTGGACAATGCCAGATTCTTATGAGCGCATTGCAGACAGCTCTTTCTGTCTCAGCAGTCAGCAAAATCAGATAGGCTTGTAGGCAAGAGGGTTTCCCAAAGTGATTGAAAAATGTCATCTAGTACATACCTCTGTAGAAGCTGAGAATGCATGTGCTGAGAAGCACCAGAAGCTTTATTAAAATAAATACAGAAATGTGTATGATCTATTAGGTAAGGCAGGTGTTGAAGTGCCAGAACTTCTAATTACTACTCCTCATTTGCTTATGACTAGACTTGGATTGGAAGTGAAGGATGGGCAAAAGACTCTCATGTGTATTACTTTGACCCTCTGTATAGTTTACATTTCTCACTTAGGAAAGAGGTCTTAATATAGGGATTGAAAAATTATTTTGGATGAATGAGACATACAAACAGAGAAAAAGGTTTGTTAATTTTTAAGTCACTTGAAGTTCAAGGGCTTGCAGGATTGTCACAAGATATGAGAAGGCAGAAATGTGAATGTTGGCCTGTAGCCTGAAAACATGCTGTTTGAATGTCATTTGTGGTAAGGTCTTTTGTCAGTGGTAAGTACAATAATTTGTTAGTAAAGATGAATGGTGCACCTTATTTCTGCCTTTTGTGTTTGTCCAGAGATCTGCCAGACCAGTTAACTGTATTTTCAGAAGTGGATTTATGCTGCAAAGGTGTTTTGTAGTCATGTCCTTTGTAATTTAAGAAATCTGATGCCTTGCTCTGCCAGTTTCACTTGAAGTGTGGAGGGTACCAAACAGCCCTAAGTATGGAGAAGATTCTTTTGTGTTTTGCAAAACTTGGAAGAGACAATCCTTGCTTTAAAATCAGCTAAATACACATAACAAAGTATCAAAGAAAGAACATTGCCTTTTTCCCCCTCTGCCCTTCTTTTTTGAACAGACTGGGGAGGAGAGAGAGGAACAGAGCAAAAGAAGATAAACCAGTTCAAGATCCCAAAGGAATGCTGACTAGAACTAAGTTTCCAGATTCCCCGCCAAGCTTGTTAAACTGCTTCTGTTACTTGATGAATTTTGGTTTTAGCTTTTCGTTCTTACTCAGGATATAGATACATTTCTGTCCCTTCTGCTCTTCTGACTTTGTTTTCCCAAGGGTACTGTCTCTGCCATAGAGTAATGATCCCAAGACTCAGGGTAAGGCTGCAATTTGCTTTGTATAGAATTATTGAATCATTTAGGTTGGAAAAGACCTTTAAGATCGAGTCCAGCAGTTAACCTAACAGTGCAAAGTTGGCTACTAAACCACGTTCCTAAGTGCCCCATCTACATAACTTTTAAATACCTCCAGGGATGGTGACTCAGCTCTTTCCTGAACATATGCAGAGTAGTGTGAAATGGTTCTTTCAAAAAACAATAAAAGATTATGAAGAAAAAACTCAGCATAGGTGGCATTTTTCTGTGCCCAAAAATCACTTGGGCAAGAGTCTGAGTAGTGCTGTACTAGTTATGCTGTCAGTATCGTTCTTGGGGTGATGGTAACGAGTTATATTACTGTTGGCTGAGTTTAGGAGCTTTTAGATAGGACTTTTCTTGAAATGTGGTCAGTATCCTTCGATAGAGCTAGCAGTATGAGCAAAGTTTTTCTAAAACATCTGGTTAGAAGCATTGATTAAATAGTCCTGTATGTAAGCAGTACAAGTATTTTGCATCCTGTACAAATTGCCAAATATGTAGTGAAGTTAAATAGACTTAAGGTGGAATTTTAAAATTCAGCTTTAATGTCTTCAGGCTATATCATGTTTTCTTAATGTTTGATACTGTACTGTAGCCATTGAGACTTGTTCTTTTTCCATGGATGTCGTGATTTAACCCCGGCTGGTAATTAAATGCCACACAGCCACTTGCTCACTCCCCCCCTCACCCAGAATGATGGGGAGGAGAGTTGGAAAGGAATGTAAAACTCGAGATAAGAACAATTTCATAACTGAACTAAAATAAAAATGAAAGAACAATAATAATAACAATAGGAGTTACCATGAAAAAGGAGGGAGAGGAGTAAAATCCAAAGTGGATGGAGAAAAGAAGACAGGTAATGCACAGCACAGCTGATCACCACTTGTTGACTGATGCCCAGCCAGTCCCTGAGCGATGAGCCTTAGCAAACCCCCTGCCGGTTTCTATACTGAACATGACATTCTGTGGTATGGAATATCTCTCTGGCTAGTTCAGGAGAGCTGTCCTGGCTGTGTCCACCCCCCAGTTTCCTGTGCCACTCCAGCCCTCTCACTGGCAGAGCCCAAGGAACTGAAAAGTCCTTGACTTAGTATAAACATCACCCAGCAACAACTCAAACCGTCAGTGTGCTGTCAGCATTGTTCTCACACCAAATCCAAAAAAAAAGCACTGCACCAGCTCCTAAGAAGAAAATTAATTCTATCCCAGCCAGAACCAGGATGATGTGACAGTAGATGTCTCTTCTGTGTCTCAGGATCTCGCTTGGTTTTGTTTTGTTGTTGGTTTTTTCTTTTTTCTTTTCCTAATGGTATCACCTAGCCATTTCTCTTCTGTTTTAGTGGGGTACCTGCTGTGGTTGACTTTGCTGCGATGCGTGATGCTGTGAAGAAACTTGGTGGGAACCCTGAAAAAATCAATCCTATCTGTCCTGTTGACCTAGTGATAGATCACTCCATCCAGGTTGACTTTAACAGACGGTAAGGATACAAAAAACCTCCTAATGGTAATAAGCAAGCCAAATGCAGTTACTGATAATAAAGGTAGTTCCATTGGTGATACTCTTAGCATTTGGACTATAACATCCTAGACTCAAAGTGTTTAAGTTAAACTGTTGTATCAAGTTGCAGTGAATTAGGTGGAGGAGTTTTGATTTTTTTCTGTGGTGCATCTCTCAGCAGCACAAGTCTGAATTAAATGTTAAAGGCTCAGTTCAGACCTGTGGTGATCATAATTTTCCATAATAACACTGCATTATTATTAGTTGCTCAGAAATAGCTTTTTTCCATATGCACTTTTTTGACCCCGTAGGGCTTTTTTCGAAAGGACAAGTGAGAATGTCTCCTTTCTTCCTTATTTATATAAGAACAGACCTAAGCTGCTCTAGCTCAGCTCTAAGGAAATCTTTGCTAGTTCAGTGCCTCCAGGCAGAAGAGCAAAACTGATTAATATGGCCCCTGTAAGCGCAGGAAAAACATAATGCTGTTCAATCCTCAGCATGCTACAAAGAGACAAGTACTCACTAGAGCAAGGGTCTACTGAACTAATCTTCCAAACAGATCCTGCAATTACATGTTTCTCAGTTTCCTTCCACCTTCCAAACTCCAGAAGGTTTTTTTGATCTGCAGTTACCTTGCCTGCTAAAATACTTTGTGTATTTATTGTCCTCTATAGGATATAATTTCAAAGTGGGCCACATAAGTTATAGCAATGCAAAGAAGAAAATTCCTGGAAGGTGGAGATTAAAGAACATAAAGAGCAATTTCTCAGTGCCAATATTTAGAGGTTTCTCTTGAACAAAAGTACTGAACTTCTGAGCAGAAATTGTGAAGCTTGCTGCATAGAGGAATGTTGTCAGATAGTTTTCAAATATAATTTTTTCCTACTTTTTTTTAACTGTGTACTAGTAAGGATATGAATTCTTACTGATGCTGTTTCATAGTTGGCAGGGGAGAAAAGGGCCAAAAATTTTGACTTAACATTGTTGAAAATCAGCTGTCTTTAGCTGTTTTACTAGAGATGCTGTATCTATTCTTAATCTTAACATAACACTAGACAGTTTAGAAACAGACTCAAAAATTAGGAAGACTCATCTAAAGACTGATCTCTGGGGAAATGGGTGTTACAGCATACTCTATTAAACTAAAACCTAACCTTTTTTCTGTTTAATTTGTGTCATATTTTTTAAGGTCTTTGGGAAACAAGACTCTTTGTGAACAAGATATGATTTCTTCTTTACCATAGGACAAAATCAACTATTGTGATTCTTTTTCTGTATTATTTTATTAGTAAGATATATTTTATGTTATCTGTAGTATCTAGGACTTCATTTAGATATTTTTTTACTAATAGTTACTTTTTGTCACAGCTTTTTTTGTATTTCTGTTAGGCTTGCGTGTATGCGGAGAGAACATTGGCCAGGCCTAAGTTAGGCAGCTGATTCAAGTAAAAAGTTGTTAACCCTGTCTGCTTTGAAGCACAGGGGCTTCAGTCAGCCCTTTTTCATCAATGTTAATCTCTTTTTAACTGAAGTTACAGGGGAGTTGTTCTGGTTAGCCTTTGCTTCTTTGCTGATAACCTCTGATTCAGGTGTTGGGAACTTCATATTGCTCTAACACATAGTGTAGCTCTTCCCAAACTACAAGTTTTAGGCCTCTCACATATGTAATATGCAGATTAGCACTCGCATTTGAACCAGACTTAAGGTATTACTTAAGATTTCTTAAATCCTTTTCACTGGTTGGCTGCAGTTTACAGCTACAGTGAGATTAAAAAAATGAGATTGATCAGCATTAACGTTAGGTAATAACTCTTTTCTTACAACCTTTGGGTATATCTGACTAGACATAAATTTAGTGTGGATACTTTTGGATCTGACAGCTGATTATTTTTACTTGTAGATCAGACAGCTTGCAAAAAAATCAGGACCTGGAATTTGAAAGGAACAAAGAAAGATTTGAATTCTTAAAGGTACCAAAAGAACTAATTCTTTGGAATTTGTTTGCATGGAGAAAAGTGCTATGAACAAAAGTTCTTCTAGTGCTCGTATGCATTGAAAATTTTTTACTCCAATTCCTTCTGTTTCAGTGGGGCTCTCAGGCTTTTAAAAACATGAGAATTATTCCGCCAGGCTCTGGGATCATCCATCAAGTGAACTTGGAGTACTTGGCAAGAGTGGTGATGGATCAGGACGGCTACTACTATCCAGACAGTGTGGTGGGCACTGACTCGCACACCACCATGATAGACGGCTTGGGAGTGCTTGGCTGGGGTATGTGCAGTAGTATGTCACGAACAGTCTGTTGACTGACAAAGCTGTGTTTCAGACTGGTGAATTGACCCTGGCTGGCAGGTTAGCCTCCAGCCAGTTGGTCACTCCTGTCAGCAGGATAGGGGAAGAGAATTGGAACAGCGAATGCAGGAAAAAACCTCATGCATTGAGACAAAGTTTAATAAATGAAGGGAGGGGGGAGGGAAGTACCCATAAGCAAGTGGTGCAGAAACCATCACCCACCAGCACACCAAAGCCCAGCCAGTCCTTGGGCAACAGCTACTTTGGAAAAATTCCCCCACCCCCTGCCTCCCAGTTTTAATGCTGAGCATGATGTTAATGTGGCATGGAATATAGAATCATAGAATGGTTTGGGTTGGGAGGGACCATGAAGATCATCTAGTTCCAACCCCTTTGCCATGGGCACAGACACCCTCCACTGGGCCAGGCTGCTCAAAGCCCCATCCAGCCTGGCCTTGAACACCTCCAGGGATGGGGCATCCACAGCTTCTCTGGGCAACCTGTGCCAGTGCCTCACCACTCACAATGAAGAATTTCTTCCTAATACCTAATGTAAATTACCCTCTTTTAGTTTAAAACCATTACGCCTTGTCTGTCACTACACTCCCTGATAGGAGTCCCTCCCCATCTTTCCTGTAAGGCCCCTTTAGGTACTGGAAGGCTGCTGTAAAGTTGTCCTGGAGCCTTCTCTTCTCTAGGTTGAACCTGAACTCCCTCAGCCTGTCTTCATAGGAGAGGTGCTTCAGCCCTCTGAGCATCTTCAGGGCCCTCTGGACTTGCTCCAGCAGGTCCATGTCCTTCTTATGTTGGGGTCCCCAAAGCTTATGTCATGGGCAGACTTGCTGAGGGTGCACTCAATCCCAGTGTCTGTATTGCCAAGAAAGACGTTGAACAGCACTGGTCCCAGTATGGACCCCTGAGGAATGCCACTCATTACCAGGCTCCACTTGGACATTGAGTCATTGACCACAACTCTTTGAGTGTGACCATCCATCCAGTTCCTTATCCACTGGGTGATCTATCTGTCAAATCCATGTTTTTCCAGTTTAGAGACAAGGGTATCATGTGGGATAGTGTCAAGAAACTTTGCACAAGTCCAGGTAGATGGTGTCACTCTTCCCTCATACATCAATGCTGTAACCGTCTCACAGAAGGCCACCAGATTTATCAGGCACAATTTTCCCTTAGTGAAGCCATGTTGGCTGTCACCAATCATCTCCTTATTTTCCATGTGTCTTAGCATAGATTCCAGGAGGATCTCCTCCATGATCTTGCTGGGTGCAGAGGTGAGACTGACTGGGCCATGGTTCCCTGGATCTTCCTTTTTTCTCCCTTTTTGAAAACAGGGGTTACATTTCCCCTTTTCCAGTCAGTGGGAACTTCACTAACAGCCACAACTTCTCAAGTATGATGGATAGTGGCTTAGCCACTTCATCTGCCAGTTCACTTGGGACCCACAGATGCATCTCATCAGGTCACTTAGATGGTCTCAACCTTGATCTTCTCCTATAGTGGCAGTTCTTCATTCTCTCAGTCCCAGCCTTTGCCTTCTGTGACTTGGGCAGTGTGACTGGAGCCGTTGCTGGTGAAGACTGGGGAAAAAAGGTCACTGAGTACCTCAGGCTTCTCCACGTCCCAGATAACCAGGTGTCCTGTTTCCTTCTGGAGAGGGCCTGCATTTTCATTAGTCCTCCTTTTATCACTGATGTACCTGTAGAAGCTTTTCTTGTTGCCCTTGATGTCCCTGTCCAGATCTAATTCTATCAGGGCTTTAGCTTTCCTTACCTGATCCGTGGCTGCTCGGACAGTTTCTCTGTATTCCTCCCAGGCTACCTGTCCTTGCTCCCACCCTCTATAGGCTTCCTTTTCGTGTTTGAGTTTGTCCAGGAGCTCCTTGTTCATCCATGCTGGCCTCCCAGTGTTTTTGCCTGACTTCCTCTGCACTGGGGTGCAGCATTCCTGAGCTTGTAGGAGGTGATCCTTGGATATTAACCAGCTTTCTTGGGCCCCTCTTTCCTCCAGGGCTTTATCCTATGGTAGTCTACAAAGCAGATCCCTGAGGAGGCCAGACTCTGCTGTCCTGAGTCCACGGTAGTATTCTTGCTGTGTACCCTCCTCGCTGTCCTGAGGATGTTGAACTCCACCATTTCATGGGCACTGCAGCCAAGGCTGTCCTTGCACTTCACGTTCTCCACCAGCTCTTCCTTGTTGGTGAGAACAAGGTCCACCATAGTATCTCTCCTCATTGGCTTCTCTGTCACTTGGAGAAGGATGTTACTGTCAGTGCATTCCAAGAATTTCCTGGATTGCCTATGCCCTACTGCGTTATCCCTCCAACAGATACTGTTTCCAACAGAATTATCTTTTTAATTAACATCATTTTGCATAAAATAAATTGGAAATTATTTCTCAGAACTATTGTTAGATTAAATGGGGAAGAGGATAGGAGCAGTGGTTTGGCATGCATAAGCTACTATTACAGGCAGTTTGTTCTAGCTTAGTATTAATTAAGCTAAGCAAAGGTAGAATGAGGTTTGAAAGTGGAAGATATACATGAGAAGGTGTTTCTACAGGCAAAAAGTTATAAAACTGCGGCCTAATGCCAGATTGCTAGTAAACATGGGGTTTTTTAGATTGCATATGACTGACATCTTGATACTTTACCTTATTAAATTAGCAAAATGAAGTAGTCACTTTAATTGCATTCACTCTAATACTGAAGGTGTGCTTACACAAAGGTTCCTAGTTGTTGAAACTGTTGATGTTGGAACTTAACAGATGTAGTGAAGATAGTTCTGTCTTAATAAGTAGCTTTTCTATTAGTATTCTATACTCTTGACTCTAATATTCTTTCTTTCCTTCAAAATAACTTGTAAGTTTTTGTTTGGTGACTAATAGTCATTGAGGTCTGCTTACATTTCGCTCACAGCACGCCGTGTTCAATGCCGTGTCAGTCATTCTTTGTTTATGAATTGCATGTTTAAGTCATTAAATAAAACTTACACATCTGTTACTATAAAAGCCGTGTGTCCTCAGAGTAAGTTACTTCGATTTAGACAATAACCTGTCTAATGGCTGAGGTGTAAGGATGAAGGTATGAAATGGAAAGAAATCAAAAAAGCCCAACCTTGCAGAAATAAGCAAGATGAGGAGTGCCTCAGCAGATAGCTAAGTCCTCTGCCTGACTGCTCTCCTCTTTCACACCTTAAATTGAGGAATCATCAGTCAGTTGTACTTCATGGGTTTATCTTTGGCATGTTACTTACTGTCTTTCTGAATAGTTGGATTATATACTCCTGTTGTGTACAGGTGTTGGTGGCATTGAAGCAGAAGCAGTGATGTTGGGCCAACCGATCAGCATGGTGCTTCCTGAGGTGGTTGGCTATAAGCTGCTGGGAAACCCTCAGCCACTGGTAACATCCACTGACATAGTGCTCACCATTACCAAGGTAATGAACGTGTGTGCCATTTTGCCATTACGGCTGGAAGCTATGCGTAATCTGTAGGACAAAGCCACTGTACTGCATGCTTAGGAGCCCTGTCTGTGCTTCCATGTAGTCATTATGGACTTTTTTTTACACTTTATCATTCTGTGTGGGTTGCAATCAGCTGCCCAAGGACAACTGCAAATTTGATGGGCAAATCACTTTCTCAGAAGCCAGACAAAACAGAGCGGAGAACTGATACAGTGTGGCCTGTTCAAATCCTCACATGCAGACCTGTTGTGGAGCAACAGTGCTTGTAAAAGGGTCTCGTTTCCCTGCCGCCTTAAAAGAAACATGATGTTTTTCTTTCTTGAAGTCCTCACTTAGAATAAGGCAATGTCAAACCTGAAAACAGACAGTAAGTGCTGCAGTCTGATTTCTTTGACCTGCAGGTGTTTGGCGCACATTGTATGTTTATAATATATTTATCCCCTCTGTGGATTGTGACTGAATTAAGAATATTACTGGTTAGCATTATTAAGGGTTTTGGAGGTCAGAAATCTGGTACAGGTTGGTCATGGGATGCTGTCTTTAGACAGAACCTCCAAATGGGGAAAACCAATGCTTTTTTTATGAGTTCATCCACATGTGTGTGTTCATTTACAGTTTGATTCACATACTTGTGTAGTTGGTTCTTCCTGTTTCCCCATCTTCCAGGATTTCCTGGCTAAAGACCTCACACTGTTCTTCTCTCCTTAGAATGTCACGTTGAGAAAAATGCAATTGTTATAAGATAGATTGTAGTTTAAATGAATTGAAGAGCAAGTTTAGAAGGAGTACATCCCTGTACTTACTGTACCTTATTATTGAAACTACATCTGTGTCCTCATCCTTGTGACTGAGTTTACCAAAGCTTTGCAAATGGCTAAAAAGTTGGAAGCTGGATTTCATAATGTACATGACTCTTGTTCACTGCATTTGGCATTTCACTCTGAGAGACATGGAGCAAGAAGTAAAGCCTGTATATTTTACCTAGTGTATAATCAGGTCTTTGACACCTAGCAGTGACACAGGCCCTGTGTTTTTATAACAGCACCTCCGCCAAGTTGGAGTTGTGGGTAAATTCGTGGAGTTTTTTGGTCCTGGTGTAGCCCAGCTGTCAATTGCTGACCGAGCCACCATTGCCAATATGTGTCCAGAGTATGGAGCAACAGCTGCCTATTTCCCAGTGGATGATATTAGCATTGGGTACCTGATACAAACTGGTGAGTGTAAGAAGAGACTACAAGTTAAAGGTGTAATTGAAAGCAGGGACTCCAGATCTATAAGGTGTAGTCAGCAATGGGATTGAATCAAGTGGAGCCTTCTGAGCTTGAGTGCATTTTTTTATCCATACTTACTTATTCGGGCTGTTTTTTGCTCTTAGGGCTATGTTTAGGAAGAGCCGAGTTTTACTTTTATACAGCTAACTGCCTGCTGCTTAGGTTCCTGCTTCTGTCATCTGGATAAGCTAGGTTCGGGCAGCGCTAAGTTTTTGTTCTGCAAAAGCCACTAAGTCTGCTCAATGGCTTTGTTTCCAATGAATCTCTAGTATTTGTGCTGAAAGGGTCTTGTAGTGCAGTGTACAGCACGAACAGTGAAGTAGCCTGTTAAGCATTGATTTGTTTTTCAGTCATACAGTAGTTCCTCAGTTTCATTGCATTCTGTTTTTGCTGTGTCTGGCTTTCACCTTAGGCCGTGATAAAGAGAAAGTTATGTGTACAAAAAGGTATCTTGAGGCTGTGGGAATGCTAAGAGATTTCAAGAACTCCTCTCAGGATCCGGACTTCACACAGGTTAGAAACTATGCTGTTCTCTGGCTCCTTGCTTTATGCCCTGCCCTATTTCAATGTGACATTTGTCAGTTTTTCACAGAAACTAAGAAATAGCCAAAGGACTCCTCGTCCTTTGGCTTGGTTCACACATCTGTCTTAATCTAAGGCCCAGTGGCATAAGTTAGCTGTCTCTTCAGGTGTGAAAGCTTGGGCATAGGTATAGGCTGGCTCTCAACTGAGCTCTAGCTGATGCAGATTCTGCAATTTTGTTCATGTGGTTTTGAGCAGTTCAATCCAGACTCAAACACAGCAATGAAGACAGTGTGGATGTTGTGTGTGTAAGCCTTGTCCCAGTTTTACCCTTGTTCTGTTCAGCGAGTTATTTTACTGTGTGAATCACGACACTTAGAAGCTCTGTGTGGTAACCACAGACCACACAAACAGCTTTCTTTGCAAGAAAACCAAGATCTTACTTGAGTCCAGGAAACTCAAGAATATTCCTGGTTCTCTCCACAGTAAGAATTTACCTTGTAACTTATGTTCAGGTTTGCATGATTATTCAAAAATCTTAGTAAATATGAAAAGATGCAGCATACTATAATAAAAAGTTGAAACATGTCTGAGGAATAGGAAAATAGGATAATCTCTGTTTTATAATATACCGAATGTTTTACCCAAGGCCAAGATGAATAGTCTGCTTTGGTTCATGCCAGTACCAGGATTTCTTCACATCATTGTTCTCTGAAGAGGACCCTGCTGCTAGCATGTGAAAAGACATAATTCTCAAAATCATCTGTATTGTTTAGATGCTTCAGTCATACACTGGACTTTCATAGCTGGGGTATTTTTGAGAGCTGGCAGTCTAAAAGTAGAACTGTTCCTTTCTTCTGATCTTTTCGTTCTCATATGTCTTAGATAATTTCTGCAAACAAACACAGTGTGCGGATTTAGCCATGATTCAGCAGCAGAGGTGGCATATCTGTGGCTTAACTGGCTTCAACTTGTTATGCAGTGCTGAACTGCTCTCACTTCCTCTTCCTGAATAGGTTGTTGAGTTGGATCTCCATACTGTTACACCTTGCTGCAGTGGACCAAAAAGACCTCAGGACAAAGTGGCTGTGTCAGATATGAAGAAGGACTTTGAGACTTGTCTGGGAGCCAAGGTAGGGACTGGGATCATTTGGGCATATAAACTAATGCGCACTTCTGAAAGTTGTCTGGTGTTCAGGAACTACATTTTGGGGTTAACTTGTGTGTTGTTTTGTTATTGAAAAGTAAATGAGGATGTCTGAATGCAGTTTAGAAGATGACATCAACAATGGGTAGTTTAAAACTGGGGTGATGGTTCCGTCACATGAAGGTGTTCATGTCTTATTGAATTAGTAGTTCTTTCTGATTTTAGATCAGTCTTAGACCTAACATGGTTTTGACATGCACTAGGGATTTCTGAATAGGCCACGAAGGGTTTTTTAGTAGAGTGGACCAAGTAGCTGCTACGCTGAGCTCTGTGCTAACTACCCAGCTCTTCAGCTTTCCAAGCAGGTTAAGCCCTCAGCTCCGCAATGGAGTTTTGCATTCAGTACTAAATCTATTCAGCAGATCAGAACTGCATGTGTCTCTGTGACACATGGTAAAGACAGAAAAAAAAGACTTCTCTCTACATCACTCAGTCAAAAATGGTCACTGAAAGAAGAGCAAGATTTTAATTTGAATTAATATGCCCAGACAGTTAAGTTTCCAAAATCAGTTTAAATCCTTGGCTGATAGGGTAATCACCCTTGTTAAAGGCAGTATAGAACTCTCGTGATTTAAATCAACAAACTTAAACGACAGCAGTTCCCAATAATTCTTGTTTTGTTATATGTTCCAAACACCATTACATGACCTTGTGCTTTCAGATCTCCAAACATAATTTTTCATGGTGTGAACAGTGCCTTCTTGCTCCTTGATTTTTTTGAACTGTCAGACAGGCTTTTGCCTTTCAAGTCAGCTCTTAGTGTAAGTTTGAGCTGTTTGATAATGATGGCTTAAAATTTTTTTGTGTTACAGCTAGTATCTCAGGACTAGGTTGTGTAACAAGACTATACGTGGTCAGGAATCTGGAGCATATGGGAGCAAGAAGCATCTGTGCAATCTGAAGAAGGATATATTCATGCAGGAACAAAATACATATTTTGCTGCAAAGGTTGCCTCTTTACCAGTAAACAGATAATAGGATAGACCCCAGAAAAATCGTTTTTGTCTGCCACTTTGACCAGAGATGCAAGGCTTCACCACCAGACCTAAAAATGGAATCATGGATGTGACTGACAGATGCTTCTCATTCATGAAATTCCTAGTTCATACTAATTTCCACTCACAATATTTATATTAACCATATCCTTCTGATTCTTACTTTCTCCTCCTACAGCAAGGATTCAAGGGATTCCAAATTGCCTCAGACCGACACAACAAAATAGTCAAATTTAATTTTGAGGGCTGTGACTTTGAGCTTGCTCATGGTTCAGTAGTGATTGCTGCCATTACAAGCTGTACAAACACCAGTAACCCCTCAGTTATGTTGGGGGCAGGTAAGTTTATTTGCTTAATCTGCAGTAGTTTCTTTCTGACTCTGGCTGTGTGTCCTAAAGACAAATGCAACACCCATGTAATTCTACATGTACAAAGCTGGTTTTGTCATTTGGAGTGCTAAAACTGAGTTTAGTCCCTGAGGGTAGCAGAAGGAATTCTGGAAATGGTAGCTGGAAACATGGATTGAAGAAAATGTATTTTTCCTGCACTAGCTTCTCTACAGGGCAGGCTGGAACTGAATTAACCAGCACCTCTGGCACTTGTTAAATGCACAGAAGCTGTTATATAGAGCTGAGAAGAGGTTATTGAAAATCGGTCACAAGAAGGAGGACAGTGAAAAATGGTCTGTGAAATTAAGTCTATTTAATGGTCTATGAAAGTGCTCTGATCTGACAGCAGAGTACAGAACACACACTTAGCTAGGGAGTGTATGAAGTTGTTACAGCAAGAGTCTGAGGGCAAGTAGGAGGTGAGCAGAGGAGGAAATTTGTGTTCTCAGGGATTGCCATCTTTCAGAGCCTTGTTATTTACATCTTAACTGCATCCAAGAAGTGATCAGAGGTGGGCTTTGTATCCCCCACTTTCTTGCTTATCCCTATTCAAATACTATAAAACATGTAGTCGGAGTTGTTTGTGTTAAATGTCAGGTCAGGAGGTTGTTCATTTTCAATCTGACTAGTCTGAGCAGAAAATTTCTCATTCCAAATGTGTACTTCTGGCAACAAACTAGGAATGCAGAGTCAGCGCAGAGTTCAGTCTATAGCAGACCAGTTCAGTCCTCTTTCCCAGGTGCTTGGCTACATGCTTACATATTTCTTTCTCTCCTCCACAAACTTATACATAGATGTTATCTGTCACTGTAAGATCATCACTACATTAGGGCTTCCAAGTCTGTCAGACTGTTTGTAGGATGCAGGCTTGTTTTCTACAAACACTGGAAGGAAAGTGCAATGGGCAATGCAAGGGCCCTTGACCAGAGAGGATTACTTACTGGCTGAAACCACGTGATTTGTCTCCTTTGTTCCTGTCTGGTGGTGGGAAGATCTTGGCTTGTGGACAACCTCTGACAGATAGTTTGCCAATGTGATATTTGTCACCTGTTGTTGGACTAGCATATGTCTTTGGGTATTCTACAGTACCAGCAGCTCACCCTCTTCCCAGGCACAACAGGTTTTTTAACTTCTAGCGACAGGGACAAGTCCATCATAAGCCAGTCTGTGGGGTGGGAAGGGAAGTGGAGGAGAGGCCTGCTCTATTTCTTACCCTTTGTGAGGAACGCAATTGAATGACGTCTTGCAATTCACTTGCCCTGGACAGGACAGCCAAATCAGCATACATCTTTCTTTAGGTCTGTCCTGGTCATGATCACAGAAATAGAGCTGTATTTCTTCCAAGGATCAAGAAGTAGGTTTCCTCCACAGAGGCTGTCTTTGCTCTGTCCTACTCACCTTAGGTAGGTGTATCCCTCAGTTGTGCCACCTGCTTAGGATACAGTTTCCTCAAGCATTTGGCTTCTAGGTTAATGGCATGCATTTTTTACCCTCATAGCATGGCAGAGGGAATACTGATCTTTCAGCATGCTTGGCCTTATAGCTCTATGGGTTTAAAGTGTAGAATGCTTTGCAGATACAATTTGGTACTTTGCATACATTCAATACTACTTAACACATAGTGGGCTGAAGAACCTAGTCCTAAGGCTCTCAATGTATGCACTCGGATTTAGTGGGCACTCTTACTGTTGCTGCCTTTCCGTCCAGTAGTGCTTATGCTTTGACCTTGACAAGGAGAGGGATAAATTAATTCTTTCAGTCTCCAGTGACTGTACACTAAGTGTTGAGAACCTCCGAGATACCCACAAAAAGCATGGTAATTTGGCTTTTGGAGCAGGCTTTGAAGGGCAAGTAATGTAACGTAGAGTGCTTCCACACTAAGTAATCAAGCTAAAAGAAATCCAAAATACCAATAGTTGTTTCAAACTACCACTGTATGTCCTGTGCATTAAATGATGTGCAGGGATTGTGTGGTTGTGGGGATAGTAAGTGTATGCTGTAGTAGCTTTGACAGCCTAATCTGACTTTACAAAGGTGTTGGACTAAGGTTGCTCGAAGCAACATAAGTTCTGGCGTTTCCTTGCCAGTTTTTAGAGTTTGACTTTGCATTCTTTTCAGAACTGGTATTGGCAGGAAAACAAGCCAGCAGGCTATCAGGCTATCAGATCCTAGGATGAACATTTATTTGTGGTCACATTTTCAAAAGCATCCAAGAGCTCCCATTTCCACAGCTTCCTCTGGCAGCTAAGGAGTCCTAGAAATTTCAGGAATAGGACTGCTTTTTAAAATTCACCTGTCTACCCTTAGGCCTCCAAATCTGTTCATTTTCACACAACACTTAACAAGCAGAAGTCTCCCAATCATGTCTAACAGAGCTGCCAAACAGCTGACAAAGGCAAAACAGTTTGATAACATCTTCCTGTTGGACATCATGTTGGTTCAAATAAGAGCTTATGTATATTTTCTTACCTAAGTGAGTGTGTGAGAAGGAGAATGAGGCATGGGAATATGAAGTTTTGCATAGTTTGCATATCTGCTGCTTCTTTTATGCACATCCTGGGAAGGGGTTGGAGGGGACTTGTTTTCTGAACATTCAGCTATGTATGGACAATTCATTTAAAAGGAAGAAGTTCAGAACAAATGCGTTTCTGGTAATACATACGCTCCACTAAAACATCTTTATGCATGTAGTGGTCAGGCAGCACCTCTGCAACAAGATGTACGTTGTGAGATAGCTTGTTTGTCACAAGGTCCAGAGCTGGCGCTCTCAGAGCCATTTCCTTCTGAGGGCAGCAAGTCATATGTTGGCAGTTATTTCAGCAGTGGATCGCTAGACCACCATAAGAGGGAAGTTAACAATTCTTCATTGCATTTATTGTGACATACTTGTCTTCTGAATTGTGTTCTGAGTTTTGAATGTCTGTCTGGTGCCGCAGTGTGAGTATACCTTGTTGAATGCAACCTCCATCAGCTTTCCAGTGGAGCAGAAATTGCAGGTTGGATCTACAGTTCAACAGAGCACTTGAGCTCTAGCTGTTTTTTTCTCGAGTTAATGCTGTTGGCTTACTGTACCGTTTCATTGCTGAAAATGGAGCCTTTTCTGTTTTTCAGTTATTTAATGATCCTTCTGTTAACCTGTTGATCCACCAGACTGTCACACTTCCAGGAAAAACCGCAATATGCCCTTTGCATTTTTCAGGATTGCTTGCTAAGAAAGCTGTTGAAGCTGGTTTGACAGTGAAGCCATACATTAAAACTAGCCTGTCCCCAGGAAGCGGGGTTGTCACTTACTATCTGAGGGAGAGTGGAGTTATGAGTTACCTTTCCCAACTAGGGTAAGAGTGCTTTCCTTACTGTTGTCTTGTGGCTGCTTAGCTAAAAGCATTGACAGCAAATGATGCAATAGAATAACTATTTCCCTGTACAGCTTAGAAGATATGTCATTTGCTGTGTGGCATGATCCTGTATGAGTTAACTCATTGCTGTTGTGCTGGCTGACTGTGCCAATGAACGAGAAGGTGTGTTGCCTGCTGTAGCTTCTTGAAGACTCATGTTCTTAAGCAGGAAAATGGGCTATTTTTCAAGTCTGATGGTTTTTAAATAGCATAAATGACACTATAGTGTTATTCATCTTGCTAGATAATTCATTCCTAGATATTCATTCTGTGAGCACAGACAGTCACTGCAATGATAAAAATCGAGCATTCTCAAAAATGCTGGTTTTGGCAGCAATTGTTAATACAGTACATCTTCTAAAAGTGACCCTGCCAACTGCTGAGAGGTTAAACATCTTTCTCCAAAATAGCTTTTTGTTCACTGATGGTTTTTGTGCTCTGTCTAGGTTTGACGTGGTGGGTTATGGCTGTATGACATGTATTGGCAATAGTGGACCCCTACCAGAATCTGTTGTTGAGGCCATTACACAGGTATGCAGTTTTTTCCTGTGCAGCATAGGTAAGCTATTCTGAGCTGTGTTATGCTGTGCACTAACTCTTCTCAGCTGTGTGTGAAGCAAATTCAGTCTGTATTCTGAGGTGGGAGGTGCTCTGGGATTGCTTGAAAAGAGGCAGTTCTGTGACTGTCCAGTCATTGATGTTGCAGCACAGTGCATCTCCACAGATCTGCTGGGTATATGGAGTCTGCAAGCACCTCAGCTACCTTTGTCTCAAACTCTCTTACAGGGAGACCTCGTAGCAGTGGGTGTGTTGTCTGGCAATAGGAATTTCGAAGGGCGCGTCCATCCCAACACCCGCGCTAACTACCTAGCCTCCCCACCACTGGTAATAGCCTATGCAATTGCAGGGACTGTTCGGATCGACTTTGAGAAAGAGCCTTTGGGTAAGACAGTATCAGGATGCTTCTTTTCACAGCTTATAGACTAAACTAGTTGGAATTATGCTCTTCAGAAACATTTGTCCTAGGGAGATACGGAGTACCTCTGGGACACAAAGCATGCAATTGTTAAGAAACAGAGCGACAAGGAGTCTGTATGATGGAGAAAGGGGCAAGCCAAGCCTGACCAGTGTGCTAATTAAACAGGGGCACCTTTTCAGTGATAATTGGATGACGGTCTGTCATGAGCAACCTGACCTAGTAGACTTCCTCTGAGCAGGAAGTTCATCTAGACAACCCTCAAAGGTCCTTTCCAATCTAAATTATTCTGGAAGGCCCTTGGAAATCACAAAAGAAGCCATATGTACAGTCATCATCAAGTTTATGAGGCCCTCTTCTGTCAGACCCTTGTAGGTGAAATAAAGTGTGTCTCATGAGTGTTAACAGGGTTAGAAGGAACACATACCTAAAGAACACCATGATAAACTTTTTCTTCCTTAATGGAAAATTTATTCAACAAACATAAAAATACCATTTTCTACAGGAATAAATGCTTCAGGGAAGAAGATTTACCTGAAAGATATCTGGCCAACAAGAAATGAGATTCAAGCTGTTGAGCGTCAGTTTGTTATTCCTGGGATGTTCAAGGAGGTCTACCAAAAAATAGAGGTGAATTAATCCCCTGGACAGTAGTTTGATTGATGTACTGTGCTGTTCTAAAGATGTTAAATAAGTTGGTCTTCATAACAAAATGAACCCCAAACATAATATATATTGTCACAAGAATTTCCCAAAGTGCTTTAAGAAATACACAGGGCTTTTGCTGAAGTCAAATTTGTAGTTTTACCTGGATTCTGAAGTAATTTCCTTGATTCTGAAAACTTAGAAATTGATGGGATGTCTTTGTATGTTTTTCAGACAGTAAACAAGTCTTGGAATGCCTTGGATGCTCCTTCAGATACACTATATACTTGGAATCCTAAGTCAACTTATATCAAGTCTCCACCTTTCTTTGATGGTCTGGTACGTGCACACTTTCCCTTTGAATCAAACAGAAGTGTGTAGTCAAGGTCAAAGGTGAAGGAAAGCCATTTTGAGGGGCCTGGGAGCATCCATCATCATAGCCTGTTGTGGCTTTGGTTCTCAAATGTTTGAATTACAGTATTGTGTTCATTTTAATACAAAGGCATGAGTGAATCTGAAAATTCTAAGGATTCCCTGTCACTTCAGGGCTTTTGAAAAGTCTTTTTCCTTTTAAGGTGAAATACTTTTAAATAGTCACAAAACAAGTGAGGGAAAAGGACAGGAAACAAAACCCACCGTTCTGCCTGCCTGTATTTTGCACCAAATAATTCAGTGTTCAGATTGCTATTTCAGTACTATTTGAAAGAAAATGCAGATTTCAATACATGCAGATGCATAGTAATCCTGTGGGGTTTTTGTCTGCATTCATGCATGTACTACTGGAAGTCTTGGCTAATTTTTTTGTCTCTATTTTCTTCATCTTGAACTTGCTGACAGCCAGCCAGGAAATCACATTTTGTCCAAAACGGGTTCGGGTTTTTTTCTTTCTTCTAACATATAAAAAGGGAGACCTTGTTTTTGGTTTGCACTTTCAAGAAAGGTAAAGGAATTCTGTGGCGTTTTCTAATGATTATGTTTTTATTTATGATGGTTTAGACTTTGGCTCTTCAGACCCCAAAAACAATAGAAGATGCTTATGTCCTGTTGAGTTTTGGGGATTCTGTGACAACTGACCACATATCTCCAGCTGGGAATATAGCAAGAAATAGTCCTGCAGCCCGTTATTTGACCAGCAGAGGGTAAGCACTGCTTCTTGTTACGGACTGGGAAGAGGAAACAAGCCACAACTACTATACCATGTTACAGCCACACATATCTGGTGGTATTTCGCATACGCTTGTATACCTTCATGGATGCCTGGAGAATATATAAAAGAAGAAAGAAAAACATTTCTTTCTCTGCTGTTTCAGCAGCTCTCACCAAGTGTAAGAACTTGCACAGAGTATGTGCATGTCTGTTACACTGGAGAGCTGAAGACTTTTGTATGGACAGAGGGGAGGAAGATAACTTTCAGGCTAATTTACAGTAAGTGTATTCATAAATAAAGGAATAAGGATTTGTGCCCCTAATGAAACAAAATTATCACGGTCCTTATTGCCAAAAATTGTTTTGGTTTTATACTTGCTTCTTCTAGCATGTGCAACTATTTAATAGATCCAGACTGTCAAGAGCTATAGACCAGGGGTCCTCAAACTGTTTAACCAGGGGCCGGCGCAGATGCAGTGGCAGGCAGCCATCTGCGGCTGCTTGGTTTCCCCCCCCCAATCCCTGGCGGGGGGGGGCAGGGGGTTCTGTAAATACCAGGGGCCGGATTGAGGAACCTGGGGGGCCGTATCCAGCCCGCGGGCCATAGTTTGAGGACCCCAGCTATAGAATATCCAGAAATTTAGGTTTCAGTGCAGCTGCAAAAACTGGCAAAGCTATTGTGGTTAGAGTCCAAACTGCTTTGGACTCTAAAATATCAGGCTTTTTCCATGGCCCGTCCATCAGTTTAGTACTCTGGGTTCAACTTAAGGCACGATTAGGACTTGCTGAGTTGCCCTATCCAGTCTTGACAGATAATACTTTTATTCTCTGGTTTAGTACTTCCTACAGCTTCAGTGATCTTTTGAGGAACAGGACTGACATTGTACAAGAAATACATATTCACTAGAACTAGTAATTCTGGAGGGGAAATGGATTAAAACATGATTTGCTGACAACTAACGTCTCTGGACTCTTTGGCCCTGTGCTGTCAGTCACTTTGAAATCTAAATAGCCCTACAGAAATTACAAAACAGATGTACGTCATAGCTGCTGTTTGGATGTAGCCCAGTGCAAACAGTCAATTTTCAGTCACATTCCAGCATATTCTTTGTTTACTGTTTAGGCTGGAGTGTCCCCTTATTCCAATACCTCTACTTGCGGATTAACTTTTTCTTCTGTAGTTCTAATTTGTAGCAGGGATGCTCTGTGCCTTTTAAATGTTTAGCACAGTGGTGTCTCTACCTTTGTTCTAGGTGCTGTGGTAATATAAGTAACAAGGAAGATTTTCAGTAGCCAGCTATTAAGAAAAGAGTTGTATTGTGTCTTCTGACCTAACAGGAACTGTATCCTTGCACCACTATCAGATACCATTTACTAGGGCAAGGGATGACAATACTATGGAAGCTGCTTTCTGTGACCAGGCTGTAGGCATACTTCTATTTTTTTTACTTTATTTTTTTCCTCCAAAAAAAGAATAAAAGTAGAAATATTGGCTAAATGGATGCTACTGCCATGATGGGAACTATGTTCATATCTGCCTTAAAAACATCAGTTCATTAATTTCTTTTTTTAAAGCACAGAGTGCTTCAGTCTAAAAAAAAAACAAAACACGTTTCCTTTTTTTTGTTGGGTTTTTTTTCCCTTAATAGCTTGACTCCTCGAGAGTTCAATTCTTACGGCTCCCGCAGAGGGAATGATGCTGTCATGGCCAGAGGAACATTTGCAAACATTCGCTTGGTGAACAAATTTGTTGATAAACAAGGACCTCAGACTGTCCATTTCCCTTCCGGGGAAACTGTAAGTACACTTGCTCCTCTAAACTAAGGCTCATTGACAGTAGAGTGGATTAGTAGTGGCTTTCCTTCTTACAGCTTAGGTCATTTGCTTAACTGCCTTTTTAGTAAAGCTGATGAGGGGAAGCTGTATTGACCTCGGGAAGCAGGTCAGGCATACCTACTGCTATCAGGCTTAGCACTGGAGGGTATAACCACTGTAAAGTGGTAATGGAAGGTGCAGGTTTGTGCTGGGAATGAGATCAGACCACAAAGAAGCCACAAATCACTGTGATTAATATCCTTAAAGTGCTGCTTGGCAGAAAGTATGGGCTTCAGCTGTTTATGTGGGAACACTTCTTTCCTTGTTTCCCTGGAACCGTGCTTCCACCCCCAAAAAGTGTATTAAGGTGTTGGGCATTTTCATTCCAGCTGGATGTGTTTGATGCTGCAGAAAGATACAAGCAGGCTGGCCATCCTCTGATTGTGCTGGCTGGGAAGGAATACGGTGCAGGAAGTTCCAGAGACTGGGCAGCTAAAGGACCATTCCTCTTGGTGAGTGACTGCAGTAAACCAGAAGGAGGTCAGTACTTAAAAGTGCGTAGTCAAGAAGACTAGCTTATGACTGACGTGCGGAATTAGACTCTATAACTCGAAAGTTATAAAGTAGGTATGTTTGTTGCGCGCAGATGCACGGGGGATCACTCCTTCACAAGCGTGCATGCCCGAAGTGACCAACCATCTCACATTTATACAATGAAACAAATGAATATTCAATTAACACCTATACATATTAGTTACCTAAACCCCGCTTCGTATGTTAATTAGCTTATCAGTCCAGTTTGCTGGAATGTGGTGGTCTTGCAGGTTTGTAGGTGATTCACGTTCTTGTGACCATCTGTGACCATCCGATCTTCTCCAGCAAGGAGTGGTGATTCATGTCCTTGTGGCCATCCGGATCTTCTCCAGCAAGGAGACTTAGCACTCCCTCCCTCTAGATAGCATTGGAATATCTCTCATCCTTTTCTCATTCTTTTTTAAATAGCCCCTTTGTTAGAGGAAGAAGGGTAGGGGTCTCCTCAAAACTGTAGTTGTCTCCTCAGAGCTGTGTGCCTATGTGACCAGACACCACACCCATGACCAGTCACTGTACCCGCATTCCTGGGCAGACATATACAATCACAATCGACGTCCATTGTCCCCATTTCACACTATTTCTCCATATCAATCCCCCCTTTTCTATCAAACTCAGTAAATTCTTTTACTTAAGCAGTCTTCCTAATGATACAAAGCATCACACATAAGTGTTACCCTTTTAAACATTCTCCAAACCCACAAATATAACATAATGGTTAGTATTAAGGAAATTCCTAAACTGATCAAGAAGATCACAATGGGGTGTACCGTAGTGTTAAGAATTCCTGTTGCAGAAGGTGACCAGCCAAAGAGAGTATTCCACCAGTTATGGTTTCCATCCTGTTCTACCTTTTTTCTCACTATTCGGTTTTGATAAATATTTCCCCCTTTTTCTTAACCAAGTTGTCCATCCCTCATAAGAGGTTCGTAAGAAGGGGGAACAGGATGGCTTAGCATCAGAAACATTGACTTGTATTTGTAACTCTATTCTTTCTGGGTTAAACAACATTTGTTGCTGACCTGTATTTCTGATTGTATAAATTTTTGGATTTGGTTTAGTAAGCGTTAATGGGGTTGTTGTAACTGTGGTGGTGGTAGGAACAGTGGTTAGCAGGATTGTTATTTTAATCTTATAAGTCAGAGCTGTTCTTGGGGATTCCTTTCCTAGGCATATTATAAAGATGGGCTTGGTTAAGGTAAAATTGTGCCAACATTCCCGTGAATTAAAGCACATGGTTGTATTTAGAAGGGTAAATTCCTTATCTACCTTTCTGACATTAATCAGGGTGTCTCCCGAAATCTTGGTGTTATCCTTTTCATTATACGTTTGACACCCTACTTTTATCTATCTCCTAATTTTCCCCATAATCGGTCGAATTTATGTACATCCTCCCGGTCCCATTGATTCCTTTGGTATACCTCATTTTCAGAAAAAAACACCATAGCTAGTTTCGTCTTTGAGTCCACCTTTCCCATTATTCCAGTGTGTTTTTTCTGGGCATGATTCCAAGCCCAGTTATCAGGCTCTTGGTTGTAGGCAAGAGAGAGGGTACAAAAAACCACAAATGGTTTAAACCCACTATTGTTCATTTTAAGAATCTAAACGTTCCTCATATATACATATAAAATCTGTTTTGATCAAAAATATCTTTGTTTGAGTTGGGGCTTACTAATAACAAGTTGGGCAAGACTGGCCACTGGCTCGGTCCCAGACTCTTTTGTTCTATATTGTTTGTTGTGGTGCCCTTCCCATATGGTGGATCCATAACCGCTCAGGTTCACTTACTTGCCACCCACATTGTTCCCATTTGTCCGAGTAAATTTGAGTTTCAGTTCTGTTTTATCTGGGGTTACTTTCCACGAAGTTGCAGGGGCTTTCTTGATCCGGGTATGGTGAATCCAAGAATTCTGTCCCTCAACCTTGATTGCAGTGTAGGTGGTGAATAGGACTTGAAAAGGTCCGGTCCACTGTGGTTCCAGGGTTTTATCTGCAAAACACTTAACGTATACATAGTCCCCTGGTCATATATCGTGAACAGGTCCATCCAGACCCCTACTGCGTGTTCCCATCACATGCTTCTCAATTCTTATTAATTGTTTGTTTAGTGCCACCATATAGGAAGTCATTGTTTCTTCACCAGTCTGTGAAGACGTCCCCTTTTGTACCCCATAGGGTCGTCCATATAAAATTTCAAATGGGCTAAGCCCCTCTTTTGCTCTTGGTCTAGTTCGAATTCATGTAAGAGCTAATGGCAAAGACTGGGGCCAAGTTAGATTTGTTTCTTGACCTAGCTTGACAATCTGTTGTTTGATTAGATGATTCATCTTTTCTACCTGGCCACTTGATTGTGGTCGGTGTGGGGTATGTAATTGCCAATCTATTCCTGGATGGTGGCTGATCTGTTGTACTACTCTGGGCACAAAATGTGGTCCTCTCTCCGAGGACATTACCGCTGGGACTCCAAACCTAGGTATTTTCTCTTGGAGTAGTATTTTGGTCACTTCCTGGGCTTTAGCAGTTCTGCACGGGAAGGCTTCTGGCCAACCTGAAAAGGTATCTGTTAGTACCAATAAATATCGATACCCCCCTTTTCTAGGAAGTTCCGAGAAATTGATCTGCCAGTGTTGCCCTGGAACATTTCCTCTACTAATGTTCCCTAGTTTTATTTTATTTGCTTTATTGGGATTATTGCATAAACACATTTCACATTGCTGAGTCACCTGTTTTATTACAGTATACAAGTTTTGTCCTATCAATTTCTGATTTAGACTTTTATATAAAGCATCAGCTCCCCAATGCGTCTTATTAATAATAGGGCTGTGGTCCATATTAAATTGGATGGTACCACTATATGACCATCCCTTAAATAAGTCCACTTACTTAATTTTATTTTATCATTCATGTCCTGAATTACCTTTAAGTTTTCTTTAGAATAGTTTGGCTCTTGATCTGTACTTACAGTTTGGATTTTATCGCCTGGTTAAGGATAATCCCTCATTTCCTACCTCCTCTGTTACTTGTCTGGCCTCATGGTCGGCCAGGCGGGTTCCAATTTCCAAATCAGTGCCTCAGAGTGGGCCATTCCTCACACCAAGGTCTGGCATGGCATATGTTCCCACCGCTCAACGCCTACTGGGTTGCAGCCCACAGCGGAGCTCAAGATTCTTCTTGGTGGCAAACACAGAGGCCAACCCAGTCTTGCCCTTGACTATGGTAGGAGGCACCTGACCAACCTTATTCCTTGTACTTCGTTGTCAATGCAGTTTCATCTGCACATCCCATAACAAGTCCCTGTCATGGCAAAACACACAGATTTACATTAGTAGATCTACTACAGAGTGTATTTTATTTCAGGTTTTCTGCCAATATCCCCACAGCCTTGCTGACCAAGGGATATTGTTTTTATCTGAACTGGGCAAGCCTCCCCCTTATCATTTTTACTGTAACAGGCAAAGCATTTTTCACCTTTCCTGGAATTTATTTTCAGATACACCTGGTTAATACTTCAGGGAGGTCCTCTTTTCCTCTTTTCTGTTGAATGAAAGATAAGCTTAATATTTCAATTACTTGATCATTTTTAACTTTAAGTTTCATTTCTCCTTCTTTAAACGTCTAGATGTTCTAATAAATCTCATCCCAACAAAGATTTCGATGAATTTGGCATTCTTATTTGTTTTCTTAGTTTATACTTTAAAGGTTTCAGGATGTTCTCCTGGTGGCCAGCAGCTCCCACAACTGTAACAAATTATTATTTTTTTTTTTTTTACTGAAGTTTAACAAATAAGTTGGTTTTGTATTCACTAAAATTCCACCTCATACCCATTCCCTGCCCTAAAGGGGCCATTACTGGTCCTGTTGTACTGCAAATGCTGCAGCAATTGGGGTGACATTGTCAGGTCCTTCTGCTCAATTGTCAGGAACAGCAACCCCCTCCTCCCCACCAGCAGGAGGGTTCGGGGCAGAAGATGCTCTTCCTGCTCTGCAGGTTACACAAGCCTGCCTCTGCAGCAGCACTTCTGTTTTGACTCTTTCTTATCCTGAATGTAAATCTGCTCCTTGCTGCTTTAAGTCTGTGTTATTACATATCAGCCTTCGCAGGCAAACAGCAAACATCCTGCCATGCATCCCGCGTGACTCAGTCGCACCTTCGAGGGGGTACGGGGGTTTGTACAAACTCACCCCAATACTTCAACACTTTCACAAGGTCTTTGATTCTACACACACACGCCTCAGGTTTTACATACATCAGTACAAGTTTTTATATCTTAACTCGTGTTTCATTCTGGTTGCTCCACAGAAGGAACCGCAACCTGAGCTTTTAAACACAAAAATTTCAACAAGAACATCTTTCTAGTTTAGGTCTCAGGTTTTTTCCCATCCTTTTCTAGAGCCATAGGATCCCGAGGGGGTACTAATCCACAGTCCTTTTGCCACTCGGGTTTGTCCCGGAGGACGAAGAACATGTCTGCATACGATACTTCGTCCCATTTTCCCTCTCTCCTCAGAAACAACATTAATTGCAGGAGAGTGTTATAATCTAATGTTCCTCCCTCCTGAGGCCATTTCGCATCACTCCCCAATTTATACAAAGGCCACCACTGATTACAATATTTAATCAATTTCCTTCTATTTTCGGTACCACCATGTCCTACGATATCCCTCCAATGTTTTAATATGCAACCCAAGGGCGATTTTTCACAGGGCTTACTCCTTCCATTTCCCATTTTGCAATTTTAATTACTTTGTTTTTCTCCGGCCGCCTTAGCCACCCAAGGTTGGAAACGCGGATAGAGCTCCTTACTCGTTTTGCACTCAAACGCGTGTCTCAAGCACTCTTGCACTCACACTCAGTCAAAATAATTAAGCTATACATGGAAAATCAAAATGTGCATCTCAATCACACCATTCACACTCTCCAGGCAGCCGGCAGTCACACAAGCAGTATGTTATACGGTACCGTGCACCTACGTACAACTTTTAGGAACACTGACAGTTCACAAAGTATGCATTTCAATGAACAATTGCCAAAAAACAAACAGCAAACAAAAAACCAAATTTTTCCTGGTCTTAAGCAGAGTGTTAAGTTTTCCGCTATTTGCCACGAATTACCAGAATATTATTATTTTTCAACATACATTTCATAACTCCAAGTTTTGAACATGTAACAAGACAACACATAGAACAAACAAGACACAGAGCGCTATTTCAGTTGTTGCATTCTAGGAATTCCCCAAATCTTAAGACAACCTAAAGGAAGTTTTTAGCTTCCCCCTTTTTCTTTTTTTTTCTTCTTTTTTTCTTTTTCTTCTTTTTTTTTCCTATGCAAAAGTTTCCCTTTTACTTTTGCTGTGAGGTCCCTCTTGTTCCTGTGAGATTCCGCCTTATTCCGTCCCGCCCCCCGCTTTCCGTCGCGAGGCCTCCGGGCTTTTAGGAATGGCAGTCACCTCGGGTTTGCTCGATCTGCCCCCAAGATCGCTAGCGGCCACCCCTCGGTCAGCAAACCCCCTCCCAAGGTACCTTTCCTCCTGGGGACTACGCTGCGCGCCGGGCGTCTCCGTGCGTCTCACCAGCCGCCCTGTTTCTAAACATACCGTTTTATCCGTGGATCCAGGGGTTCTCTTCTGCTCCCGGGGGAACAGCTGAGAAGAGGAGGCTCCTCCGAGGAAATCTCCCGGGGCGCGCCTAGGAGCGTCCGCTCCGCAGCTGGTCCCTCGGCCGAGCAGAAATCCTCCTGCCTGGCTCGCCAAACTGACGGCGGAATTAGACTCTATAACTCGAAAGTTATAAAGTAGGTATGTTTGTTGCGCGCAGATGCACGGGGGATCGCTCCTCCACAAGCGTGCATGCCCAAAGTGACCAACCATCTCACATTTATACAATGAAACAAATGAATATTCAATTAACGCCTATACATATTCGTTACATAAACCCGCTTCGTATGTTAATTAGCTTATCAGTCCAGTTTGCTGGAATGTGGTGGTCTTGCAGGTTTGTAGGTGATTCATGTCCTTGTGGCCATCCGGATCTTCTCCAGCAAGGAGACTTAGCACTCCCTCCCTCTAGATAGCATTGGAATATCTCTCATCCTTTTCTCATTCTTTTTTAAATAGCCCCTTTGTTAGAGGAAGAAAGGTAGGGGTCTCCTCAAAACTGTAGTTGTCTCCTCAAAGCTGTGTGCCTATGTGACCAGACACCGCACCCATGACCAGTCACCGTACCCGCATTCCTGGGCAGACATATACAATCACGATCGATGTCCATTGTCCCTATTTCACACTATTTCTCCATATCAATGACCAACGTCCTGATTTGCTCATTCTTACTTCTGATAGCCAGAGCTATTTTGAAATCTCAGCTTCCTCCAAGAGTCATAGTAACGTTGCAAAAGCTGGGCAAATATTCCTAGATCCTGTTCAGACTGGAAGTCTTGACTGATCTTCAGCTAGAAATCCAGAAGGCTACACGAGAAAGGCCATTTTCTTTACTTGTGCTTCCCATAACCCAGTAAACCTTGGGTCTCCTTCCAGCTGCCTTCTTCAGCTCACTTAGCAGGGAAGATAGGAAGTGTAGGAGAAAAGTGGTACCAGTGAAAATGAAATTTAGCATGGCTTCAATATGCAGATTGCAGGGATGCTTAACAGTATTGTTATAGGAGCCTAACAGAAATCCGCGTACAGTGGAATTCTTTGCATTCTTTGTCTGCCTATTCTACATTATTTACCAACCTGAACTCTGATTCAAGCTTCCTTGTGGAATTTGTGAAGGCAAAAGTTTTAGGAGAGCTGGTGTGTAAGATTACATTTATCTGTGTTTGGGGGGTGGGTTGAGGGGGTTTGTTCCAGTGGTAATTTTTTTGTCTTTACTGTATTAATATGTAAAAATTCAGAAATTAATTAAACTGCATCCTGGAACTTGTAGTGTAAGAGGGTAACACTTAATTAGCAAGAGTTATGGAAATGCCTAGTGGTGCTTTACTTAAAACATGTTAAAGAAGTATACAGGATTCCCAAGAAAGCAACAGCCTGGCAATCAGATTTCTTTTAAAGATTTTTAAAAGTTAACATATAATCAAGTCATCCTGGACAGTCCACTGTCAGACACGATCTGCTGACCCTGCCAGTAGCTGGTAAATGAAATGGAGGGGGCCACAAATGTACCAATTTCCTTCCCATGAGCACGGAAGACTATCCTGAACCATAAAGATAACTATACCTGTTTTGTATTTCCCAGGGTGTCAAGGCTGTACTTGCTGAAAGCTATGAGAGAATTCATCGAAGCAACTTAGTAGGGATGGGAGTGATTCCTCTGCAGTATTTACCTGGTGAGGATGCAGGGACTTTAAAACTCACTGGACGGGAGCGTTACACGATTGTCATTCCTGAAAAACTAAAACCTCAGATGAAAATTGAGATTAAGGTACGAGACACCAAAGGTCTGAATTTTCTGACTCACTATAATTTCACTCAGAATTAACTGACTCTTCAAACAACTTGCTTTCATATGGCAGTAAGCTTCTCTTACCTAAGGAAGGGAGAATTGTCATGGAGAAGGGGATGAAAACAGTCATTCTAGTAGAGATTTGCTGTGATGGGATATAAAAGCAGCATGACCAAACTCTTTTACTTAGCACAAAGCAGTCCTGTATTTTGGACCAGTCTTTCAAAGTCCACTATAAATTTTTCTGTCTCATTTAAATGTTTGAAGCACAATAGAATGTGAACTGTAACTGTTAAATTAAATACATTAAACTAATTTATTTAAACGAATTTAAAATAATTCATTGACAATTCAACTGACAGAATACTGTTCACTGCAGCCTGACAGAATACTGTTCACTGCAGCATTAAAAGTGAAGTTTAAGTGTACCCAGCATAAAATCTAAACTTCAGGCCCCGTATTTGAAAGACTTCTTTTTGTCTAGCTTTGCCTCTAAACCTATGCCTTTTTTTGAAAAATACTGGCATCTGTGATAAAATTTGGTTTATTCTTGATTAGAACATCTGTAAAACTGACTTAATTAGCCTAATAGCATCAAAGTCTGCTCTTCTACTGCAGTTAGTAAAACAATGTGCTTACTGCATGTTCATTTAATGCAGGTGGTCTCCCTGAATTAGTTTCTAACAATAGGTGTTTACATGTGCCCCATTAGCTGCCCTGAAGCAGAGGAACTATAGGTACCAAAGAGTCGGTCAGTTTACCAGTCAGAGGTGAACATTGTGCATTCATCTCGAAGTACCTGACCAGGGGAGTCTTCAGTAAAATACAAGTATTTTATTCACTTCATGCAGTTGTCTTTGTGCTTTTCTGATTCCCAAATGCTAGGCCTCAAAGAAAGTGAATGAAATTAGTATTGCTGCTGTACCTGAGCCAGAAGAATGACTACATAGGAAAACATCAAGAATTAGCATAACCATTTGAAAGGGTGGTCAGCTCTCATGCCCCTGGGCTTGTATCAGTAAATCTAAATGAGACAGCAAATGCAATGCAAGGAAACTCCATACCGTGTTTATTACAGTTTGTTTTAAAGCACTTTCCTCTTGGGCAGCTGGCTGTAGCCTAGCATGGAAAGAAATACTGATGTTGAGTGCCTGTTCACTTTAACTTTCCATCACAATTCCTTGAGATGGCAAAACTGTCTTAATAGTCCTTATTTTACTATGATGTCATGTAATATGTGGAAGGTTCTGCTGTTTGAATGACTTTCTTTGACCCCAACAGCTGGATACTGGGAAAACCTTTCATGCCATCATGAGATTTGACACTGATGTGGAGCTCACTTACTTCCACAATGGCGGCATTCTGAACTACATGATCCGTAAAATGGCGGCCTAACCATAACGTAAAGCAAAAACGTCCAGGTGCAAGCCTGCCTGCTTCTCGTGAGCACAATGAAACCATGGTAATCATAAATTTGAAAGCGTGAACCATAAAGCGAACATTTTCGTGAATTGTATTAGAAGGCTTGTTTACAATGCTGAATTAATCTGTGTATCAGGAAACTGGACACACTTGTCCAATCGAAGTAAACAGCTTTTATTATCTGTTTCATATGGTGGTTGGCTTCACTTACCTTAGAATACAGTGCAGAAGTCATTAAAATACTGCTGGAATCTGTGGAAGTGTTGAAGATCATGTGCTGATTTTATACATTTCGTCCATTTAGTTTGACTCTGAAGTTAAGTTCTATGCTCATATCATATCAGTGGTGCAAAAATTAACTGACAGTATAAAAAATAATTTTTATTCCTTCCTGATTATCTGATAGTGACTGGCTTTCTTATGCAGTTGACCAGAATCTGAATCTAATACTGAAATTAATTATTTAGCTGTTTATTAATTTTGAAAGCCATTAACTTTGTTGTTAAAAAATGTGGAAAGGTGGAGCTATTGGGGATAATATTTCTAATGCATAAAATTAAATTTATTTTTAAGAAGTTTGGTGGGTTTTGTCGTGTTATCCTCAGTACCGCGACGCAAACAGAGCTTTGACTTTAAACTCCTGTCATTGTCCATGTAGGAGCAAAGTCATACAAGTCTTGCATTCTCATATTTTAATTCATGTTTCTTTGAATAATCTGCATGAGACACGGTGAATACAAATACTGTCAGATACTGACAGTCTTCTGTAACCCAACAGAATACTTCTGTGATGTACTTCTGTCTGTTTTGTATCTTCAGGTAGACAGGCTACCAAAATTTCAAGATCCTTGTCAGCAACTGATAACTGGCAGTTATCAACCAGTGATTACACTGATGCATTCACTGAAGTCAGTGACTGCCCAATCCACAATACCACATGAATCTATCTACAGTGATAACAAATACCCTCTTAAGCACAGATAAACAAGGTTATAGTACTGGTGAAATAAAGTAAAACTAATAATAATTGTAATGAAGAGGAGAGGGAGAGAGAGGAATAAAATCCAAAGGGGAAAAAAACCCAAGTGGTGCACAGTACAATTGCTCACCACCCACTGACCAATGCCCAGCCGGCCTCCCAGCAGTGACCAGTGGTTCCCGGCCCTCTCTCCCCACTTTACATACTGAACATGACGTTCTGTGGTATGGAATATCCCTCTGGCTAGTTCAGGAGAGCTGTCCTGGCTTTGCTCCCTCCCGGCTTCTTGTGCACCTGCTCACAGAGCATGGGAAACTGAAAAGTCCTTGATTTAGAGATTGTTCTCATACTAAATCCAAAACCCAGCACTGTACCAGCTACTAAGAAGAAAACTAATTCTATCCCAGCTAAGACCAGGACAAGTACTAATTCTTACTCCTAGCTGTATTTAGAGCAACAGCCGCAACAACTGAGCGGAGAAACTCCTTCAAAGTATTCTACTATAATTTTAGTGCAGTTGGCTCCAGCCGTATCTAGAAAAAAACAATGAAAATAGTTCTGAAAGAAGTCGGGAGGATTAAGGAGGGGATACATATTGCACTGTACCTGCAACAAGTTATTCTTGCTTGATTACAGCAGAGCTCCTCTAGTGAATCCAGCAAAGGCCCACTAAGGTGTTGCAGGATCTAGAGCATCTCTCTTAGGAGGACAAGCTGAGAGAGCTGGGACTATTTAGCCTGGTGAAGAGAAGGCTCAGGGACATCTCCACTGTTTGTGTACAAATACCTGAATGGAGGGCACAAAGAAGGTGCAGCCAGGCTCTCCTCTGTGATGCTTAATGACAGGGCAAGAAGCAACAGGCACAAGCTGAAACACAGGAGTTTTGCTCTGAACATTAGGACACACTTTTTTACTGGGAGGGTGATGAAGTACTGACTGGAAAAGATTGCCCAGACAGGTTGTGGTGTCTTCATTTGGATATGTTCCAACACTACCTGGTTATGGTCCTGGGCAAACTACTGGAGGTCACAAGATGAGCCCTAGAGGTTCCTCCCAACCACAGTCATTCCGTGATGCTATGAAACATTTTAACAGAAAGCTGTTAATGTGGTCGTAATCTTGAGCGTTATTTAGTAATAAATGTGCAACTTTGGGTTCAGTTTAAAAAAACAGATCAGATATTCTCAAAGGCCAAGTAGAATGCTGGTGTTCTTCCCCACCCTCCCATCTGCACTGCGTACTGAAAGTAGGCTTGTTGTATCAAGTTCAATTTTTATTGATGTATTACCTCATCAACCCTTATTACACTTACTTAGGCTGAACTGCAGAGTTGTTTTAGTCTGGAATCCTTGCCTTCAAACAGTAGGAAAAGACTAAAACACCTCAAATCTCTTAACTTCCCAGTAGTTATTACTGTAAGCTATGAAGCTGAAGAATGATTGTTTTATATACCCAGAGTCCCAAAGTAGATGGCTCTTTCACACAGCGAACTGGTACTCAAGGATTGTGAGTTTCCATGTACTTTTAATTTGAAAGTGCTAAACCAGCCGTTTTCAAAATCCTTGTTCCTAGTGTTTTTGGAGGGGAGCCATTAACCAACCGTAAATCATCTTTATCCATTGTTCTGTGTTTCCTTTTTGGAAGCAGCTATAAGAAGAGCGAAAACTAGGCAAAAACGAAGCACAGAGTATGTTACTGTAGGACAGAGATTCAGGCTTCCTGTACAGTGCATGCAGCTTGCACAGTGAAAGGCATGGAATGGGGTGGAACACAAAGCTGTACTTAAAAAGTTGTTTTGCTTTTAATGCCCCATAACACTTTAAAAGAGCAGATCAAGCCTCACTGACTAGCATTTGGGTAATTTAAATAAATTTTGGACTCTGAGTTAGGTTCCTGTTCAAGGTGGTCTGTTTTCCTCAGAGTTCAGGTGTTTCAGACACCTAATTCTTCTACATACGTACCTTACTACACTATCAAATGCATAAAGTGAGCTGAAAATGTATTTGATCTTGTTTCCAGAAATATTGAAGATTTAACTCATTGAAGATGTGTAGAATCTGCAAGTGCCTTAAAGTGTACAAGTTTAACAATATTTCATAGCTGTGTCTGCAGCAACTTCTGTGTTTCTGAGAGAAATCTGGGATCTGGGTGGGGAGGTGGGGGTTTAAACACGCTGATGCCTAGACTTTGTTCCGATTCTAGATCAACTCTGGCAGGAAATCTGCAGAACTAATACTGGCGTCTGGAGAGATTTCAGATCCCAATCTGTGAGACAGCCCATCAGGGTAAATGCTGATCACCATCTAAATTAAGCCTTCACTTACATTACAGAGCACCGCCTTGTCTCTACTGGGGCTTGTTCACTTAAGCAACACATGGGAAGTGCTTCTCTCAGACTGTTGCAGAAGCATTCTCTATTGAAGATGGATTTAAAAGATGGAGCATCTTCCTTACAGAAAAGTTACTGGACATTGTTAATTTTCTATATACCAAGACGCCTAGAGCATGAAAAGTAATTTTCAAAAAGTTTAGAAGTAGCTGAAGTAGTGCTTAAAGTGTCAGTATGCATAAGCCATGTTGTCAGGTCTGCATGGAGGTACAATCCAACCAGAAGTTACCAGTAATAAAGAAGATTCTGATTCACACAGAAATGCTTGAGGCTGTGGCCTGTCACCTAATATTAGATGTTCAGTTTGTCATTCAACTTGATTTTTTCAGACCAGTATCTTCGTAGCAGCAAAGATGAAGATCTAGCTGCTTAAGCATGTTTGTCCATGCTTATATTAAAACTTGCAGTAAAATATTTCATTAGATAATCTTTTTTAGTGGCCCTAATAGCCCTTTTTAATCTAGCCAGATGCTGATGAGGGGCCTAGCATTTCAAACAGCATAAACAATGAGAATTTTTTATACATGCGTCGTGGTTTAATGTCGGCTGCTCACTCACTGCCCCTCACCCAGAGGGGTAGGGAGGAGAACTGGAAAGGAATGTAAAACTCAAGGGCTGAGATAAGAACGATTTAACAGGTAAAGCAAAAGCCAGGCACCCAAGCAAAGCAGAGCAAGGAATCCATTCACCACTCCCCACGGGCAGGCAGGTGTTCGGCCATCCCCAGGGAAGCCGGGCTCCGTCACGTGTAACGGTTACTTGGGAAGACAAACGCCATAATGCCAGATGTCCCCCCCTTCCTTCTTCTTCCCCCAGTTTATATACTCAGCATGGCGTCATATGGTATGGAATATCCCTTTGGCTAGTTTGGGTGCCCTGGCTGTGTCCCCTCCCCATTTCCCGTGTCCCCTCCCAGTTTCCTGTGCCCCCCCCCAGCCCTCTCGCTGGCAGGGCCCAAGGAACTGAAAAGTCCTTGATTTAGTATAAACATCACCCAGCAACAACTAAAACCATCAGTGAGTGTGCTGTCAGTGTTCTCACATCAGAGCCAGAACAGAGCACTGTACTAGCTACCGAGAAGAAAATTAACCCAGCTGAAACCAGAACAACACGGAAATGATCATCCACTATGTCATCTTAGTGCAGTAGGATGATACATGCATTAAAATGCTGAGTCCAGCTGGACATTTATTCAACATCAGAATTGTTCAAGGAAAATATTTTTCCATTTCTGAAAATCCATTTGTGTCCCAGTTTCAACACTTTCAATGTTCTCTACTGCAAAGCTTTGGATGTTGATCACTGGTAGATTATCAAATGTCTTGTACTTCACTATGATTCCCTAGTAGTGCTGGCAATTAGTATTTTGGCAACACATCTTGCTTTTTTCCTCAAAACAAACTGGACTGGCTTCTGGTGAGGCTTTGTAATGTAACATTCCTTGAACAGGTCTCCTAGGACAGTGATGAGATTCCTGAAGCAACACACGCAGAAGCACTTAATAGTAGAAACCTCATTTTGTCCTGTCATTCCCCTCACAAGTAAACAGTTTCCCTAGTAAGGTGTTTCCTGCCATTTGGAAGGCTCATCTTCCAGCCCCCATGGTTCATTGCTTTTTTCCTCATTCATTAAGTACCAAATACTAGAAAGGCCCATGCGTGGGCTTACCAACATCAAAATTACTATGTATCACCAGTCACCAGCTTACTTGAACTTACTTAGCTTCTCTAAACGCTATGCTTGCATGAACATCCCTCTGCAGAGGAGTAGTGAACTCCATCTGCATTCCAAAAACAGCTGGTAAAAAAAAAAAAAAAAAAAAAGGATTTTCTTGATGAAAAAGGGAAGTGTCGGAAGGCAAGCACTCTGTAATGCTCAGCTGTGACCTGAAGCCCCTTAGCACACCACAACTGTGCTTTTCAGAGCAGCACAAGTAAAATAAGCTTCAAAAGGAGAAATTCAGAACTGGAAAGGCCTGAAGTGCTCAGAAAAGCCTCTTCCATGACCACCAGTTTCCATGTGCAGAGTTTTGGCTTTGTGGGCCAACTCCTCCAAATTCAGGAAGAGTACAATAAAAACATCCCAGTGAGATACAAAGAAGCAATGTGAACTACCTGAACTATGGAAAAAATAGAATTAAAGGGCTACTCTTGTAAAACCATGATTTGCCTTGCCTTTCAAAACTGAAAACTGGCCAAGGAGGGAGATGGTGAACTGATCTCAGTACTTTGTATGGATGATTTTCAGTCAGCAGAAATAGTGGGAGAAACCTCTCAACTGCAGGGAGATTTCCAATAAAATAAAATAACTGTAACTTCTCAATAGTTTCATTCATAATTTCTTCTTTGTAACAGTTGTGTTTCTCGTTCTCAACCACTTCTGGTTCGCTTGTCACAAGGATGCAGCGCTGGCAAGAAAAAAGACAAGGGCAAACACCATCTCTTCCACCTGTCTATGCCTACTGCCTGCCTGCTTTTTGCTGCTGTGACACAGGCAAACTAAGAACTACAAGGATCTCTTACCAGTTTAGAAGTATTCCAGTTAGAAAAGGTGTTCACATTTGCTTTCGAGCTCCCATTCCCCCAAAATCAGGTTTAAAACGGATGTAACCTGTTTCCTTTGCATCTTTAATGGGTTGTTAAGAATAAACACTGTCACCCATACCTGTGAATTCTGGGCCAATTACTTCATTTTAAGACAAAAAATAAGAAAATCACAAGACACAAACCCTAAAAAGACTAAGTACAATGAAGATCACCTCCCATCAAATTATGATGTTAACTACTTGGGTGAGATGATAATATTGTAGATTCTTCCCTGAAAGACACAGGCAGTTTTATGACATTTAGGAATGGTGAAGAGAAACCAGTATTTCGTGTGGCTCTTCATTCCCCTCTACTGGCCGTACTGTAAAATCACCAAGGCTCAAGACCAACGTTTTGACAGACTCCTTAGACAAGCCAGGACAGAAATAGCAAGCCAGGACAGAAATAGGGTTTCCTTTTTTTTTTTTTTTTTTTTTTTTCCTTGAACGTTAGAGGTCTGCACCATGCAAAAGCTTCGGGTACCTGTGAGTAGGTGGGTCGGTAATAAGCCACTAGGCAGGAGCAAGTCTTTAGAAGCCAAAGCGATACATGAAACTCCATTTTGCAGAAGTCCTTTGTAAAATGCCACGGTCAGAACAATTTGTGCTATTTCTGACTACAGCTCTTCTAAGCATACTTATGCTATATGTTTAGTTATCTACTTGAGGGATCAGTCCTCAACTGTTCGATAACCTTGTGTAGCGTGGCTAATTTGCGTGGCATAAGAAAAGTCACACAACATCAAGGACTCGGTTCTGTGAACAAATCTGTCATGTCCAGATGATGTGCCCATCATCTGGGCACAGAGGAGCAACAGCAAGACATGCATGTATTACCAACAGTACTTCAAAAGTGCCATTCAGGAGCATTTTATGCCCATTTCCAGACCAAAATGGGTTTCTAAAGTAATAGCTCTGAATTTTCATAACTCTGACTTGGATCATTTTGGCGACATTACCCAAGTGTTCATACAGTACAACAAGGTTGCGCTCAGAAGTGTCAGCACCTTCGTCAGCGCAGATGTAGCAGTTAGCAGTTTGCTGTCTTTGTTGCTTTTGAATGCATCCAATACACCTTTCTGCATTGGGAGGTTCATATCTACATTACCAAGAAACTGTATCAGGAAAAAACACTGAAGAGTTCCTTGAGCAAGATGCCTGCATTTGCTCTTACTTAAGTGACTAGAAATGAGCATGTCCTCTTGATCTGGAAAAGTACTTTAAGTTTGCACACCCACCTAGCTGTATACTATACCCACTGAGTAGGAATCCTGTTGACATGCCACGGGTATTGTCATCCTGGGAAAAAACATTTCAGACACAACACCTAGCTGATCTTTATTAGAGAGACCCATACAGCCTAGTTATTTTAACCCCAAGCTAACTATTAATTTAATCCATGCATAATTAATTTTGGCTGTAGCTTCTGTTCTACCTTAAAATGTCCTTGTTCCACCAAACACAAAATAAGAGAGGGATCTGTAAAAGGAACAGTGAGAATACCACTAGAAGTAATCACAAGAAGCCATGCCAGTGAACAGTTTCTAAACTTCTTTTGAACTAGCAAAAGAATCCTGCAACAAAGGATCACTGACTATTACTGCCACTTCAACCAAAGATTATGGACAAAAAAGGCAAGCATTTCCTTAGAACTGGTTAAAGGTCTTCTAGATATGGAAGAAAGCATAATGCAAACCTGCATGACCTTCCTCCATTTAAGAGCACAGATGAAGAACACAGGAAAAGTAGAACAAATTTACCAGTGTAGCTGCTGTAGGTCTGGCAACTGGTATTTCTCAGTGCAAACCTGCATGTGTGTTTTTTGATCTCTTTTCCATGACCCATGAACATGTCTGGCTTTATGTGGTAAGTAGAGGGTTTGCGTCTATCCACTTATTCAAAGCCTGGAAAGCAAATCAGGGAGTAAGAACCCTGTCCAGATGATCTAGTTTGGGAGGAGTAGGTAGATCCTGCCCATGCTTGCCTAGACAGTTAATACTTGTGAAAACCAAAAGCAGAAAAGAAGGTGGAACATGTGCGTCAGGAGGGAACATCTATCAATAGGTGAGAGAGCAGGGGTCACAGCCATGATGTCAGATCAAACCATGCCACAGCTGATTTCCACTTTTCCCACTCTTGCAACTTAAAGGCTGGCTAGAGAGCAAGCAGCATTTCACTGCTAAAAAGTATGCTCTTTTCTCTTATAAAACAACAGGTCACTGAATAATACACCTCTGGGATCCAAAGCAAATAAGTTGCTATTTACAAACTGCACTTCCTCACTGCACAGTGAAAGTAGCACCTTCAGACTGCTCTTAGATAAGAACAAAATTCAGCCAAGCTACAGTAGGCTTTTACATCTATAATGGAATGTTGTCAGCTGATGCTTGGTGTTGTTAGTTTGGACTTTATCCCACCTTTTAACTTTTTTCCGGTTTGCAATTCACCCAGCATGTCTAAACCCAAGTATAAAATGGGGGTTGGGACTCTCAGCTGATAAAATCTGTTTACAGTAGCCAGAGACTGTGATACCTTGCAGTAAATGTTTAAGAGCAACTGAAGGCAGTGATTAGCAGCACACTTCAAGGACAAACTTTTTACAGGAGCAAGATATTGGAAGGGAGAAAAAACATCATCCAGCCTAAATCCTCCATCCTAGGCAAGTATGAAATAGGCCGGTGCATCAGAGAAGTCCAGAGAACATCTGCTTCATGAGGTTTTTTTCTTTTTCTTGTTCAAAAACACATGCTAGGGCACAGGTGTCCTTTGGGCTCATAGGAATCCTCTGGGAAACCTATAAATACGTCCTGATGTGCATTCAGTAATAAAGCAAAGCTACCTGGTTATAACGCTGCCACATTGAAGCCAAAAACCTTGCAACACATCTTGTTAAAACTGACTTCAGACCTAAAGTAAAAATCTTGATGGCTCAATGATCAACTATGACTTAGAGCAAGAAGTGATGTAAGACACCACCTCTGTAATGTAGTTTTTAGAAGGAAAAAAAAGACCACCAAAAAAACTCATCCTGTATCAAAGCATCACTGCTTAGGAAGATATAGAAAGATAAATATTTTCTTAGAAAGATCAAATACATACATATATTTCTATTTCAAGATCAAAATGGGAACATTCAAATGCGTTTTCACTTCCCATTTTAGAAGCCTTAAAAAGAAACACCTTACAGCTACTAAGGCATTTGCCTTAGCCAAGAGAAAAGTGTGAGTCTGCGTGTTACAGTGGTATGATTCATCCAGGATGCAAGCAAGCTCTTCCAGCTTGGGATTCTCATCTGATTCATCTTTTGAAAGGGCAGTCAGTTCTGGTTCTTTTTCTGGAAGAAAACAGCAGTGTCTTGAACAATTTGCCTTCTTTAATGCAGAAAACAGAATTCTCACCCAAACCTACTTTCAAATTGTACCCACATTCTCTTTAGCATCTATTTTCATTTTCTACACCATTCTTTCGGATCCAAGAAAAAAAAAATTATTTAAATGTAAAAAAATCCCCCCCGGAAAAAAAAAAAAAAAAGACTCTGAATCTCTCACATTTCATAGCAAACTGACAGAAGAACCTCTGTGACGCACTGTGCACCAGTTCTTGTGAAGGGCACTGCGATTTCTTCTTAGGAAACAAGCGACACTAGAGGGCAGACAGCCCAGTGATTTGAAACTGCTGGGTTTGGTTAGAGAACAGTGCACCCTCTTTAACTTTTAATCAGAAGGGTAAAAGGGCCACCTGCTTCTTTCCCAGAAGTCTGGGGTTTGTCCAGGAGCATTGGGCAGAAGGAGGCTAAGCGGTGCACTGGGCAGTGTATGTTGCCTTATCTAATGCTGCCAGCATCCATGACTGTAGGACCATCCCCCTGTTTGTGGGACACATCCTTACCGACACCGCTGCCTTATCTCCAAGTTGGGCATGTAAGAACCTACTACAGCATCTAGCTGCAATTACTACTACTTCCTTAGCTCCTGCACTAGAAGCTTGCCATCCCAGAAAGTAAGTTCCCCGCTGCCTACCCTAACACTACATTTGCACCCACACAGACTTAGATCTTCTGAAAAGTGCAAAGTTTCATTCACAAAGTGCAGAAAAGCAACCACACAACAACTCTGAAGAAAACACTTGGGTCATCCTACCATAAGCCCTCTTCTCCCTTGCAACTGTCACAGGTATTGTGTGAAATAATACCTTGAAATCTGGCTGTCAGTTGCTTCTCTAACTCTGTATATGGTCCATTTTTTCCATTCGTGAAAAATTCCATTAAGTAGGATAAAGCATCTTTGATGCGGATATCTTCACTGATGATGACAGCATCATTGAATTTCTTCCCAGAGAGAGACATACACATTTAAGCCTCATTTTCCATGGGACAGGAGGTGAACACAAATTTTATTTAGCTAGATTGAGTATTACAAACCTGTGTTGCTCTTCCATTTGCACGACAACACAAGCATTACGAAGTCTCCTCTACACTATATTGGTTTTAGTATGTTAAGACACAACTCTTAAATGTTACACTTTAGCCTGTGTCGAATAAAATGATGAGGTTCAAAACCTGCTCCTAGGTGAACATACCTGTATCAGAAGGAACAGGATGGCTCCACCTCTGTATGGAATGAAAAAGGATATACACTGACCCACAGGTGTTCAGTGCAAATGAAAAGGTCTCTACAGATGCTGCTTTCCTTCTCCTTATTGCTAGTTGTAATAACCTGCATTTCTTCTGGGTGGCAACTATCCAGTGTTCATATTCCTGTGTTCCAAAATCATTCTTGTTGGTTTGGGACACAGGATCTAGTAAAGAAGGAGGAAACAAACACCTGTTCATCCTGACTAACAAATAACCAGAACAGTTAGCTAGAAGATCACACATTCTTTTAGACATTAACATTTATTGAGACAATTGTAGATATAATTTAGACATTAAGGTTAGGTCTTAAAAGCCTATGCAGAAAAACACTGTATGACACAATCACAGAATCACTGAGTTTGAAAGGCATCTGTGGAGACCTTTAGTCCAACCCTCTGCTCAGAGCAGGGTGACCTAGGGCCAGTCACTCAGGATCACATCCAAATGGATTTTGAGTAGTTCCAAGGACAGAGACTCCACAACTTCTTTGGGCTACGTGTTCCAGTGTTTGATCTGCTTTATAGCAAAAAACTTCTTCCTGTTTTTCAACTATTTCTGTTTGTGTACACTGCCTCTTGTCCTGCCTCTTGGAACCATCGGAGTCTGTTTGTCTTCTTCACTCCCTGTGTTTCAACATATACCCAGATGTTAGGTTAAAATTAACACAGTATAATTCAGCTGAGGATCCGTGTACATACACACACCTGCAGAGTTTAGCATTAAAATTAGAGCTCACTTATCCTATAGGAAGCCTGCAGTACTCAGGAAATGCCATGTGTATTGCTGCTTGAATTACCAGACACTCAACAGTTAAGTATTCATTTGCTAAATGGTCCATGGTGCTTAAAGGCATATTATCCAAGGGTCTGCTTTTGAGGCAGAGCTAATCACTACCTGTTTGTTGCATACATACTCTATCTGAGTGCTCCACAAAACTTAGTCATCAGGATTCCACAGCAGGGAAGCCAATGGCATTCATGCAAGAGGAACTGTGATGTGGAAACAAGCCTCGGAAGTGTTTCCTTAATTTAGTGTGCAGTTTGAAAATCTCACTTTATTTGTTCTTGGTTGGGGTTTCTTTGATTTTGGTTTGGTTTGGTTTTATTGGTGGGTTTAGTGTGGGTTTTTTTGTTGTTGGGTAGGGTTTTTTGTTTGGTGTGGCTTTTTAATTCTCCCTTCCTGCCCCAGAATATAGTTCACACTCCAATATCTGGAAAGTGTGTCTGGAGGAAATGCAGAAAGTATAGAACTGAGGTAAACAGGCTTAAGACACCCTAGTCGGTTTGCAAAAGCCAGCCTAAGGATAGACAAATTCCTTTAAGTCAGAGCTGGATAGACCAAGGCTGATGCTGAACATAGCCATCCATGCTTTGTACTCCCTGTAGCTCTCCAATTTGTTGACAACAGCCACTTACTGGACACCGCTTAAGAACTCCACAAAAGTGAAAAGATCAATTGATTTCTAAAGGGCTGCAGTATTAGGTGACCCATTCTCTTCTCACAGCCATGCATCTCCCTCTTTGCAAACCTTCACACCACTGCAGCTTCTGAGGCTGGAACCCTACAGACAAGTGTTTCTTTTCTTAGGCAGTCATATCCTCTCTCTGGTGCTGCAATGTTCCACAGATCCTCCTCCATAAAATTACCTTAAATGTTTTTCAATAGGAAGTCATGGAGATCTGGTAAACAGTGGAAAAAGGGGTACCCAGAGGTATAAAAAGGACAAAATGCTGACCTGAAAAGGTGGTCAGGGCACCCCTAGAAACAACTCTGACAGCAAATCAGTAAGGCCACAGAAAATACAAGAAGTGTCAGAGCAGCAAGAGCGAAAGTAAACGTTCACTGAAAGGAAGAAATTACGTTTCAGAGTAACAATGTAACTGAGGCCCTTCTTGTTTTCCTTAACACATACAGATTAAGGTACAAGGCTTTTGGAGAAATGCTTAAATAAGAACATACATGCATCTCATCAATGAAGTCCAGTTCACTTAGTTTTGAAAGCAAGCTCTTTGGTAGTTTTGTTTCCAATTCTTCAAACATTCAAAATGATTGGACAGTGTCAAAACCACATCCTTAGCTGCACAAAACACAGGTTGAAATCCACCCAAAAATACTTATGATTATCAAAGTAGTGGCATATAACAGGAAAACAGTTGACTCTTCTACCTGTAATCTTTTATTTAGGAAATACTGGTTGAAGGCAAGTAAAAAGGAAGGAGAAGAAAGGAAGTGGAAAAAGAGTGACTGTTCTAGCAACCATGAGGATTCACACTGATGTAATCAAAGACTGAATCCCAGTTACAGGAATATTGCAGTATCTTACCCACAGAGTAAATCTTCCTCATCAATGCCTCTGTCTCAGACATCAGACCTGAGATAATGTCTGCAAAGTGATCCTGAACTCACATCTTAACCAGTCTGACAACTACAGGCAAGAAATGGAAGGCGGTTGCCTGAATAACTAAAACGTTTCCCTGGGCAGCACAAAACAAATTCTTGTCTAGAAGAATGGTATATATGGTGCCCTGTGCAATCATAACGATGTTTGTTGTTAATAAGCATTACAGTTGCACAGAAAAAAGCAGCCCCCAAGGCAGAACTGCATAAACCCCAGAGACTGTGGATCTCAGCAAAGAGAAAATTTGCCCAAATGGGCCCTGCGCGACTGCAGGGCAGCAACGAAGTACATGTTTAAACTCCTTTCAAGGCAGCAGGAAAAGAAGCTCCAGCTTAGTGTTAAGCTTTTAACTTTACCTGACCAATTTGGATAGCTGCCTTAATTATGGTGCTTTACATCTCACATCAAAACAAAAAGGAAGTGTGCTTACTTTGTGTTTCGGGTTATTTCCAGATCTCTGCAGAGCCTGTCTGTTCTCTCCGACAGCGGATGCCGCCTGTATGTCAAGGTAAGAGCAGAAGGTACATATGTGCTCTATTGTTTCCTTGACGCTCCTGGCATTACCACCTACAACACAAGCAGTTAAACCTACAATCTGAGCAAACATATCAATAGCAGTGGTTGCTCCTCTGTCACAAATGAAAAAAAAAACAACCACAAGAGATGCTGTTACCAACTGCCAAGTTGTCACCATCTTCAAAAACAAGGAAACAAAACAGGCAGCTGAAGTAAACATGACTTCAAGGACTGTATCTTGAGAGCCAAGCCTTGTCCATGCTCCTGCCCTCCCCAAGGCACTCCAGCTTAGAGTATTCAAACTGAAAATAAATTATCCACACACTGAAATTCATAACCAGCTGTAATTTGTCAGTGCTTGTCATACACAGAAACAACAAATCCACCCCCAGAATTGCCCTCTGCACTCATTCAGAGGAGATGTTTCTCAGATGGACCAGAACCTGTCAGCAGAGGCAGTGGCCCCATTTTGTTGTTGCAGAAGACAGCAACAAAGAGGTGACAAGGAGTTTACTAAAGTTCTGGGGCACATGCTTGCTCCCCAGCCCAGAAATCTCGTTTGCTCTCAAGTACTGCAGTCTCCATCATGCTTGATCAGTGCTTTCTGGCAGCTGCAGGGAAGATGTAACATGGGAAAACAGCCTGGATGTGTTCAAGAAGAGGGAAAACACATCTCACATTTTACCATTTTAATTCACAGGCATTGTTAAATGGGTGTTTGAACCAGATTAACACAAAAGGCTTTGCTGACTGCACTGCAAGATACTCTTCTTCATCATTTCCACCACTGACAGGCTGGGCCTTACCTGAGGCAGCTGGTTTGCAGAGTCGTCAAATTTTTGTTTCAGGTATCTGGTCATTAAAACACATTGTAAGGGTGATTCTCGTAGTGTTTTAGCACTCATCAAATACCATCAGAGTGAAGATGGAGAGTGAGCTAAGGAACCCCTCCTCAATGCTATTCACAAGAATATGGGGTGTTAGCACAATGACGCCACTGCCTGGTCTAACCTTTTCTACAGAGGCTGTAGACTGTTTCACCACTAATTCCTTGAACAGAATAAGAAGAAGAGGCAAAAGATAGGATATGAAAGGCAGGGTGAAAAAAGCTAGAATAATGGACTTTTAAGCAAGCCTGAAGGACAGTGACTAAACTAAAAATGTCGGATAGTTGGGGCTGGCAGTTTGACCCACAGAAGCTGAGAAAAAAAACCTGCTGAGGCTAAACAGCTTGATTTTCAACTCACATTAATTAAAATATACTAGGTTTGAGGGGCGATGAATTTGTGCATTTAAGCTGCATTTGTCAGTTCACATATAAGCTGTATTTGGAGATCCTGCCTTTTTTCCCTTTTCTGTATACGTCTGACAGCATGGACTGTTCTCTGTCCAGCAGCCTCATTTTCCTATAGCTATAACGATTCGTATGTGGATATTCAGTAATCAGTTACTTCAAAATCAGAAGCTATAGGTTGTTGATACTCCCCTAAGCAATTTTCAGTCCCATCTGAGAGGTGAACCATCATTTTCTGACTAGAGGTTGCAAAACTAAAGGCTTTGGATCCTTCCACGTAGAAAAGAAAGAGACTCCAACATTTGAGAATGGCAAGAGGAATCCCACGGCTGCTGCCTGGGACTGCTTCATCTTTGGAAGCAGGGCTGAAAGGAGTCTCAAGAACACTTCAACCTTTTCTAGAGGCATAGGTACACTTTGGCCATTTCCATAGATGCTGCACAACCAGCCCTTAGACTCTCCAAAAGCAGACTTCAGACTCTCCGGAGTCTACCATGGTAATTTGCCATTCTTACCACTAGGCATCATCCTTATGTCAACAAGAAACACTCTTGCCACCAGTAAACCCATTACATTTTGCCCTAGTCACAGCTGACTTACAGGGCAGTTTATTTTTGCAGAGGAAGCCACCAGGTAGAATTACACAAATACCCGCTTCTTTCAAAATGCTGCTCAAATACAGTTTTCTGTTGTTCATATGCTGGCACTTTGGTTGCAAGACAGACAATTTTTGCCATTTTTCACAACTTTTCACCGTTGTGAAATGATGTTCGCAAATTGGAAGTGTCACAGAAGTTTTCCCACATGCTTTAAACAAAGAATGTGGAAGGTAAAGCACTGGTATGAAAGTGTGTATTTGTAAGCAGGAGCCTGTCTCATCTGGATGCCCTGTTAACAAGGCAAGCTGACAAGGGGGTGTTACACTTCCAGACTCTCTGGGGACAAGTTTGAACAAATGCTTGCTACTTACTCAGGTGGACAATCACCTCTTTCTCTCTTACAGTCTCAGTCTGTAAAGACCATGTAGCAGTCACTGGGAAGGAAAAAGCATTTGAAGTTTTATTTGAATTCTTTGAAATCACTGAGTCTATTTCTGCCCTTAGCATAGGCTTCCACATCAAATCAAACTATGTTACAGGCACCAGGCACTCTCAGCTTCCATCCTTGCATCCCCATGAAGGCTTGCTCCTCTCACTTTTCCTTCAGCACTCAGGTCACTGTGCAGGCCACCCAGAGCTCTTCCGTGCCCCTGCCTCGGCTACCCCACCTGCCTCTCCAAGGCCCAGGGCAGAATCAGGCTAGCAAGATGGAAAACACAGGTAGAGAGAAAGAGCTCATTGATCTCTCTTTTGCTGCTGAACTTTGATCTTCTCAACTCAGTAGTAAGCTACTGCAAAAGTTCTCTCTGCTGTTCTGATGTTATGGGCATTGCAGTACAGAAGACAGGGGACTCTCAGTGTAACTCATCCCATTTTTCCTTCAGCCTGCATACCAAATTTTTTAAAGATCTGCAAGGATCAGTGAGTAATTTTAATTCAAAAATCTGCACCAGGGAGTGAGACAGCAGAAGTCAGCATGTGGAAATCTCAATATAAGCACTGGCGTGCCAAGAGACACGCCTGTCTTGTCAGTCGCTGTGCTGCCCTTGATCATTAAGTTCAGACTAGATTTGGATCTAGTCCTGTAATGAAGATTGCTTTAAATAAACAGCTGGGAAAGTTTGACTCAACCTTTACCCTTCCCTATCCTTCACAGCCCCCTCCAGCACAATAATTTTTTTTAAGCAGCATGTTTTCTTACCTGTGAGGGCACGTATCCGTGCGTTTCCCCATTGATAGCAGGCTCTGCAAGTTCAGTCTGGTAGCTCTGAGCCGCCTTTGGCTCAGGTGAAGACTGATAGATCTTTTCTAGGAGAGAACCATGTTTTTGTGAAGCATGTGGCAACAGAAATGCATGAAGTACATCGTGCCCCATACAGTTGCTATCCAAAGTGACAGAGCTAGAGAGAGTCCTTGCAGTCTACACAGAGCACTCTGGCAGACAAGCCTTCTCAACAGGACAGAAGCACCAGACAAAAATTTTGTGTAAATTCAATGGCATAATTTTGTTACCACTCAGCTGTGGTTCCTAAAATGAACTCAATTCAAGGTCTCGGCTGACAACTCTCACCTCAGCTGGTCTTTTCCAACTCAGAAAGAAAACACAGGGCTTATTTTCTCCCAATTCCTTTTAGCCTTCTGCTCTACAGACTTTTGAAGTTAATACTGTTTTAAATTATGGTCTGGTCAGAGGATTTGCACTTATGGAACAGGAACTAGAAACCACTGGTGGAGCAAAATTTGTCATATGAGACATCACAGCCATTGCACAGACCCTTTGCAGCCACATTCAGTTCTCTAAACTGGCTAATATCAGATCATGTATGAATTAGTTACATCAGAGAAGAGATGCACCAACAACAGTCCGGTGTTTGGAGACCTTTTTGATAATATGGTGACAGAACAACTTTGCACTAGAAATGTGGTAAACGAGGGGCAACCCCTAACATGTGCAATGCTCAGCACAAGATCCTTTAAACATTAAAACAGAAGACAACTAAATCAAGTCAGAGATTCATACTGGTTCCTCAGTACCTTCTTTTGTGGCACACCACATCTGCATTCTTCAGGAGTCTAAGGAAATGGAGAATTCCAGCCACAAACTGTTCTAAGATCCTAAGACTTACCTGAAGCTGAACACAGATTTTCACTGAGATTATTACTCATTCTGCTTTTTCAGATAATGTCATTGTGGTTTCAAAGCTGTTCTCAGAGGCATGTGTCATTTCATCAACAACATTTTTGTCATTATCTGTACAATCACCAAAAAAATAGGCATGTTATTGAGCCTTTTGATTTAAAAGTGTTGTATTTTCTGGGATGACAGTGTGAAGGAGTCGGTCGCTAGCATGGAAAGATTATATAAAATGATGATGCATCCAGACCCCCTTTCAAGTGAGATGGATAGCACTGCGAATCTTGGGTTTAAAAGACCTGCATACTCAATGAACATTAATCTATCCCATAAAAATCCAGGAAGATAATAGATTGGGAGGAAGGTTGTATCCTCTGTGTTTACTGACAAGATTACAGATTTAACCCAGACACTAACCACAAGCATGAAAAGGACTTAGGAGTTCAAAGAAGCTTTGTAAATTTAAGACTTTGTCCTCCCTTTCTCTCCACCCCTTGGAAGGACCTAGAAATTCTAAGACTATCTCTAGTCTTTATCTTACATGATAATTAAGAGAGGTTCCAAAGATGTTTGCTAAAATTTTCTTTAGACCTATAATTCTTACCTTCTCAAAGAACCCTCACTGGGCTTTGGATGAACAGTTTCATTGCAAACAGAACACGTATCACCAAGTGCTGCTATGGGAGATGGAGAAAGAGCACACTTGCAACCTAATGCAGCTCCAGAAAGAACACAGTATCTGCAATTAACTTCTACTAGCAGCTCCTCTTAACTGTTGGCATTAAAACGCTTCCAATATGGACAACCTTTCTTCAGTAGGCTGGTTTTGGCTTTATTAAGTTGGATGTTAGCAGAAACTACCTCAAAAGACAGTGTTACCTTTAACTTATAAAATATAGCTGTCAACCAAATAGTATGTATAACCATCAGCTACATGAAATAATATCTACATGCATATAAGTATTTTCTTATATATTATTTTATATATAATTATTTATTAACTATGCATATAATCTATATATATAATAAAATATCCAGATAAGAAAATACCCACTTTTGACTACAACAATAAAAACATTTCAAAATAAGAAATATTGCTTAAGAAGCCACTTAAAAGTAGCTTGTCCCAGTTGCTAATTAAAAATAATTCAAAAAAACATTTATGGTTTGAGGGAAAGCTACTGTAGATATAAAGAAATACAGTCCAGTTCATCTAAAATCACTTATTTTTCTTAATTATTTTCATAATTAATTAATTTCATAATTAATTAATTATGAAGTACTGTATTCCATTTTAAATTTCCCACGCTGCAGGATACTCATATAGGTATTTTTCAAGTGGGTGAAGGTAGACTCAACAACAAAAGCAAAATCTTATTAGAGGAAATTCTGCATTTTTACAAAATATGAACATAGCCACTTGGTAAATGCTGCTTATCAGCTTCTCAAAGAAAAAAGTGTATGTTCTCCTCTGGCATATTTGAATTGTATATTCACTTTCTAGAATATACAATTACTAATCATATTTTAACAGGAAACTTTGCATTTATCTAAAGTCAAGCAACCAAAAAGATGGCAAAAAGTGAAGTACAGTAGAAGGGAGGGAAGAAGATGAAAATCTTATCAGCTTGGTACCTTCAGAGCCTTGTATGCTGTCTGATTCTGTTTACCAAAAAAAAAAGGCATCATTCATAACCATATGGGAGGAAAAATACTCAAAAAATAATTTCTGAGAGTTTGTAGGGTAGTACCTGTATTTCATTTCGTATAAGAGACATTTTAAATTTTAAAATAAAAAAGGTTTCTATTTTTAAACAAAAATGAGCAATGCAGTCTGATGGTATCCTTTTAAATTAGTCTTATTCCCCTGAAAAAAAAAAAAGTTACTGTCTGGTAAAAGAATAGGAAATGAGCATCATAAAGACAGTTCACATTTTACCTTCTCTCATATCCCACAGTCCACTTGCATAGTAATATCCTGCATTATCTAGTGCCAGCTGAAGGCTTTTTGGCCAGTTTTCCTTACCTGGTTGACAGAGACATTCAGTGGGCCTAGTTATGCCAGTTGCTTTGCTTCTGTATTCACTAATCTGCACACACAAAAGAACAGAAGCTGCTGAGTCATCAAAACCACTGTTCTTTGATTGGTATTTTGATTTGTTTTGTCTGATGTTCAGTTGAAAGTTGCATTTCCTTCTCACAGAATAAAAGGTCTCCAATAAAATTCAGTCATTTACCTACCACTGCTGCAATTCTGCCAGCATAGGCGTACACTAAACTCAGCCAGGCTACATCAACAGGTAGGCTATTTGCTTAAATATTCACAGGGTCTGAAACATCACAGGGCTGCTCTGTGAATTTTCATCTGGCAAGGTCCTTTGTAATAAGATGTATCTGCCATAAACCTGTGAAGGTTAACCAATTAAAAAAAAATAAATCACAGAATGGCAAAATGCAAAAGTACAAAATTAATGGCAGGCCTGATGTTTCTTCAGATGCAATAGCTTTCCAAATGTTACCTATCTCCATAAAGAAATATCACTTTAAAAATAAAATAGCTGCAAACAGCTCTTCTCAGGAGTCACAAGGAGCAAGAACACCTAACAGACTCCTTTACACAGCATCAATAACGTCTTATTTACCAGTTGTAAGTTATGAGTGATGGGTAATACCACTTGTTATCAGTCACGAATAACGACACTGAGCTAGAACTGTGTAACAGTACAGCAGTTTCACATCCAAAGGCAATGAAAATGTTGACAACTTCTGTGACACAGCATTTAGCTAATTACTTCACACCAGAAGTTTCATTTCACCCTACAATCATCCCTCTGGGTGCTGACAAAACTCAAAGAACCACACAGTTTCTAGGGGTTGCCACAGTTAAGGTAATAGACTGTGTCCAGTCCAATGACAAGAAGGAATTAATTTAGGCAGCATCTAAATGTCACTTTGCCTACTTCCATCTGTATTTTCAGGAGAATTATTACAGTGTGAATGCTCCAGAAAGGGGTCTATTTCAAAGGCATAGCGAGGCACCCATTTCACTGTATATGTGGCATCTCCCAGAGCCCCTGATGTCTCTTCACAGGAGCCTGGACTCTGCAAAGACATACAGCTGATCACTGTCCATGGCAAAACCACCCCATCCTGCTTCCCTCCCTGCAGCCCCTCCACACGCCACCTAACCAGCTGAGCACAAGGGGTGAAGAATGAGATATGCAGGTGCAGCATACAGCGCTGCTGTGGGAAGCTACAGCCACGCAGCAAAGCCTCCTCTAACCAGAAGAAAGTAAAGCCCCTTCCCAGGGGACCATAGCTGGCCATCCTCCTCACTGAGCAGCCTGACAGATGGGCACAAATTCATCCCACAAGTGAGGCAGCCAGCACTTCTCCACAGCAAAACCAGGCAAATACCGGGGTTTTACCATTAACTGTACCTGCAGGACCTCATCACACTCCCTGTCTATCATGCATGTGCCTATGTGAGGCATGGGTGTTGCCGAACCAGTTTCTAGCATTGTTGCTTCTATCTGCTTCAACAGCTGTTGGTACAACTCCAGGTTTTCCAGTCTGAAGTCCCAGTTTTCATTTGCTTCTTCCAGCTCACTGCAACCTTTCAGAAAAATGAATTGTTACTGTGAATTCAATCTCTAGCTAGAATAGGTAGGAACAAGCTGAATAAACACTTTCTCAGCAACACTGGATAAATTAAAATCATTTTGGCCTGTAGCTGACAAAAATCTAGGTGACCCACACATAGTTTTTATAAATTGACTGTTTTCCTTTACAGCACTTGTATGTATGGCAAAAAAAAAAAAAAAAAAAAAAAAAAAAAAATTAAAAAAAATCTATGCCAGAAGAGCAGTAACATTTGCAAAGAGGAAAAGGAGCTTCACAACGTCACAGCTCACTTCATCCAAGCAGCCATGACCATGACCATGCCCTTCCTTCTACCCACACAATACTTGGATTCTTACAGACTGTGATACTTTTCCACAGGATTCCCCAAAGCACAAGACACTACTCAGAATCACAAGCACCTTTGTCCCCTTTTCTTTTATTTACCAGCCCTTTAAGTTTTAGTCCTGTCCTTGGCTCCACGTTCTTTCAGAAATCCGTATTGTATTGGATTCATGTCCGTCCCTGACTGAAAGCAGTGCAGATACCTGCAGCCTAGGCAGTCAGCAAACCGCTGAAAATACTGTCCTGGCACAGACAGCGGCAGGGAATCTTTGAGGGATTGTGTGATTTGCTGTGTAAGCTTAAGACATGGAAGAAAGCAGGGCAGGATCCCAGAGACCTGATATGATAGAACCTACACGTATAGAGGAAAGCTGGAAAATCCTGGTAATTTTACACCTTCACAATTTCTTCTGTCACGTTTTGGAAAGGAAATTGCATTAGGACCTCGCACATCCAGCAGTGATAGCTACTGAGCGACAATCATCTCATGTATAAACTATTATATGGTTACTCCTTGAAACATAAGACTTTTAAGACCTCTGAATAATTTTTAGAAATCAGTCCCTAACTTAAGACTCTGTCCTTGAATGAAGTTATTGCCACCAGATGACACCCACGCACCCCCTGAAACCCATTCGGTTTTCTCTTTCAGAGGATTTTACTACTTTTAATTGTATTTGGCGAGAACAACGGCTGCCTTCTTTCGTCCTTATGCCCCCTGAGAGACACGCAGCCCGTCAGCGGGGCTTTATGCTGCCCCGTCACTTCCACTGACTTTCCCCACAGCTGCAGTGGTTGCGGCCGCTTCCCGGGCGGCGTTTCCCAGCCTTCAGGGAGCTGTACGCCCAGCCCCCGCCAGCCTACCTTCTCCTGCCGCATCTCACCCGGATGTGGCGAGACCCGGCCGCAGAAGGCCCAGGACAGCGGGGCGGCCCCCGCGCCCCCGCGTAACGGGGTGACCCCAAGCAGAACCCAGCGCTGGCGGCGGGGTCGGACCTGCGGCAGCCGGGCCAGCCCTGCCACCCCGCTGCGGGCCGCGCCCAGAAGCAGCGCGGCAGCCGCCGGGTCCCGCTCCCCCTCCTCGCTCCGGGCTCGCTCCCCCGCCTCCAGCAAACACCCGAGGCAGGGGAAGCGGGAGGGGGCGGACCAGAAGCGGCGGCGGCGATCGGAAGGCTCCGCGCCGGCAGCGGGAGGGTTGCAGGCGCAGCGCCGGGGGAGGCCACGGCCGCCGCCCCTCGCCCTCGGGCGGCCCGTCCGTCACGGCGCGCCGGGCGGCGGCGCGGTTCGGGCTGCCCCGCTGTACCGCCTGCAGCGCTGGGGGTGCCCCTCGCTCCGCCGTAGCGGCACGGCTGGCCTCGCAGCGCTCCCGGGGCGCGGCCCCTGCCCGGGCGGCACCGGGGCAGCCGGCGGGGAGCGGGAGGAACGGCCCCCGAGCCGGCGGGGGGCTGACGGGGGAAAGAAACCGCAGGGCAGCGGGAGAATGGAAACCCAGGGCAGGCCCGGACACCGCGCAGCTGCCCCTGGCGTCTGCCCCGAGCGCAGGAAAAAGGAAAAGGGGGCGGGGGGCTGCGGGATGGGAGCAACCGTATGTGCCTGCACAGGTTTGGAAAGGCTGTGACCAGCCGTTTGCGGCTGTCTGCGTGAGGGCGAGCACAGCGAGGTAACAGGGATAGAGTCATCGCTCTACCCTCTCTGCCTTTTGCCCCCTGAAAACCCTGAACTCGTTTTTATGGGCTGTATCCTGGTTTTTAAAAGACTGGAAAAACAATTTCTACAGCAAGGCAAGACCCCTACATGCTCTGAACAAGTGCTTGCTAAGCTGCTAGCGTTAGTACAGCTTGGGAGCATCAAAATGAAAAGGTCTGTCAGACTGCCCTGTAGCCAGGCAGCCAGCATCAAAGGACATGGCTGGCCCAGATAGGGGGCCAGCAGGTTGTGGAGCTGGAAGCAGCCACAGTTCAGAACTGCTGCTAAACATGACAACTACATATGCAAACCTTCCTCTAACCATCAATGTATAGAGCGGATGCATCCAGCTGTTTGCAGCTTCGTAAATCTCATGTTCAAATAGATGACTGACAGGTACTGGCCTGATATAACATACCTGCTTTTTAAAGGCAAGGTAATAAAAGACCACTGAGCGATGGGCTTGCTCTGGAAGGATGCGAGGGGGGAGCCCAGAAGGAAGTGCTACCATTGGTATTGCATTTTCCACTCTGTTCTAGTCCATCTTTACTCTCAAGCATTTAACAGGTCTTACCTTCCTTTCTCTTGAGTCTTCTCTTTTGTCTGTTCTGTTTAAAGCTGTTTCTAAAGAGGTTATAGGAAATTTCATTTGAAACACCCCCTGTACCACTGGATGTAGCATTGTGGGCCATTGTCCTCTCAGAAGGCCCTGGGATAGGAATGACTTGCATTTGGACTCTTAGTATGAACCCTACGCAGTGAAATGAACCAGGGAAATGCCACAGTCAGCTGAAGGTTATCCACCCCTAGCTGGGGAAACATCAAACAGCTGGGAGAGGACAGTTTCTATGGCAAGAAAAAGACAGGTGAATAAGCCCTAAATGGCAGCATCAGTCACTTCTCCGTTCTTTGTATGTCCCTCCAGTGCTGTGAACAAAGCAGGAGCTCCCCAACCATGCTGTGCTTAAGCTCAGCCTCCAGTGTCATGGTTTAACCCCAGCTGGCAACTAAGTACCCCTTACTCACTCCCCTCCCCCCTGCCCCCGGAGGGATTGAGAGTAGAATCAGGAAGGAGGAACATAAAACTTGAGGGCTAAGAACAATTTAAGAATTGAAATAAAATAAAATTAAACCAGTAATAATAATAATAGTAACGACAACACCAATTACAACGACAATGAGGGAGAAGGGGAGAGGAATAAAACCCAAAGGGAAGGGGAGTGGGTGGGGGGTGATGCACAGCACAATTACTCACTACCTGCTGACCAATGCCCAGCCAGTCCTCCAGCAGAAACCAGCTGGCCCTGGCCAGCCCCTCCTGATTTATACATTCAGCATGATGTCCCATGGTATGGAATATCGCTCTGGCTGGTTCATGTCACCTGCCCTGGCTGTGTCCCCTCCCCATTTCCCGTGCCCCTCCAGCCCTCTCGCTGGCAGGGCCCAAGGAACTGAAAAGTCCTTGATTTAGTATAAACATCACCCAGCAACAACTGAAACCATCAGCGTGCTGTCAGCATTGTTCTCACACCAAATCCAAAACACGGCACTGCACCAGCCACTAGGAAAAAAACCTAATTCTATCACAGCTGGAACCAGGATGCAGAGAAAGGCGCATCAGCCCTCAATTACAGAAGAAAGAAATAACAACTGTTGAGTTTAATATTAAAATAAGCAAAGAGGTACATTAATTTTTTCCTCTTGATCATGCATTGTGCCCTCCCAGAAAAGCCCAGATTTCCTAAAACAAAGAATGCAAACTTTCTCCTCCACAACCCCCCAAATTATTATTCTCCCTCCAACCACCTGCAAAGCCAGTATTTCCAGGCAGAGACACAGGCCACCCTCCCCTTTAGCTCTGTGCATACGCCCAAGTACCACATCCACACCTCAAGAGGACATAAATAGTTCAAAATAAATAAATCATATGCACAATTAAAGAATTAGTTCAGTAATGAGTCTGGGATTCTGGTTTGACATTATACCTTCCAGCTTCTTATTTGGTATGGAAAGGAAGGACACCGATTGTTCCTGTTCACTTCTATCAAATAAGTGAAGTTGGTTAATTTGCAGCTAAATGATCTGTCAAACAACCTACTTTGACTTACCAGGGATCAATTTTGGTTTCGTTGATCCAGTCTGCTGCAACAAGAAGATCCCTTAGGGTTTAATTTCCTTGTAACAGGGTGGAAGTGTCAGCCTTCAGGCTAGTCACACAGCTCACCCTGCAGGGTGCAGCTACCAGATGGGCCAGTAACAGACACAGTAGAGACCAGTTCGTGCTCAGCAGCTGACTTCACTTTTCAAGTGCCTTTTACAGCTTTCACTCTACCAGTGACAAGCGATTTTAGGACTCAAGCTCTGTCTAGCACAGAGAGAGTGTGTTTAGGGACTCAAAAATCATTGCTGCAGCTGGGTAGGAAACACCCTGCCCCACAGAAACACAGTCCTGTGCTTCATCTGAGAGCACAAGGGAAACAAACTCCTTGCCGGTCACTTGTCCAGCCTTCCAGACTGATGCACTGCTCTGAAACAAAGCTGGCACAGGGAGAAAGCACCTGCATACAGGAGGTGGGATGACACCTACTGAGGGGGGTGGTTCCAGGCAGTGAGTAGGGACCAGTCACATCAGGCTGGAGATGCACCTAGTGAGAGCAGGTGGCTCTCCCAGCCTTGTGTCTACCTGTGTTGTGTTTGCAGGGCAGTGGTAGAGTGAGCTGTGGCCTGTTGAATCTTTCACACCCATGTCCATGGTGGCTGTTTTATGCTGCTCTTGCAATCAGTGTTTGGGTGCTGCAGTACAAGTGGTGGGTTGCAGTGGATAGGAGGGTGCTGCATCGTGTCATGTGAGAACAAGCCATGGCACTAGGAATGCCTTAATCTGCTCACACTGCTGCAGCTCATGGTGCTGAGCAGTTTCCTGGAGATCTTTCTAGGCCAGGCTGTAGGAAAAGTGTCAGGTTTTGACTCTAAAGTGCTTGTGGCACTTGGAAGGATACCCAAGTGACCTACCAAATATCCTGCTTTAGAGTGCGGTCCGGTGGCTCATGGTGGGAATGCTGCTGCTGTGGTCCATGAGTCACATTTTTCTGCCATTTTCAGAGCAGAGCCTGTGGCTGTGGTTCTCAGCTTCAGATTTTGTAGGTCCAACTTTCTGCAGGTTGCCAGCTGTAGAATTTCCCCAGGACCACCAAGCAACTGGATACATGGCAGAGAGTAGAGCACCAGAAGTGGTCCTGAGGCTGATGGCCAGCCTTAGCCAGAAATTAAACGGATGGGAGCATAAGCAAAGAAAACTACCAGGCGTGGCAAAGAGGTGATGAGAAAGTGTTTGGCCAAGCCTGACCTGTCCCTGGAGTAATAAGGCAGTAATGGGAGAAACTGCCAGAGAACAGTTGTGGAAGGAGACTACTGGGGAGCCTGAGGGTGACAGATGGCAGAAGATGTTGAGAGGGGGGAAATGCTGATTTACCGGTGTTGCTTGGCATGGGTACACAGTCAGCAAATAAGGGTGCTAAATCAGCAAGATGGGGGCAGGTGAGGAAAGCATGAATGGGGCAGGTTGATTATTTCAGAGGGGAAAAGTGAGAGGAAGGGAATATCAGGCCAAAGACATTTACTGGGTAGACTGAGTGTGTAAGGATAGTTGCTGCAGGGACCTACACAGTGTGTGTGTCTGCGCACAATGGTCTTTAGCGCAGCCACAGGTGCCCACTGAGCACATATTTAACCACATTTCTGAACCCTGGTGGTTTCTAAAATATCAGAAAGTTAAGTAAAAAATTTACTGAATTGTCTTGGAAAGTCTTCACCAAAAGATCACCCCTCATCCCTAAAGCATATGCAAGCCTTCCACTGCAAATAAATTGTTCCATGCTTCAGTAAAAAGAAACATTTTTTAAAAATGCAGTTTAAAAAGTGCTATTAAATACAATCTTTTTCATAACCCATTAACACTTTCCCTTTGCTTGACTGAGTCATCTAAGCACTTAAAAAAATTCCCAATATTTGATGGAGACACTAACTGGCCAACAGTTAAAAACACAAAATAAGCACCGGTATTTGTGCGAGCTTTTTAAATACTCACACATCCACACCTGCACCTTTTCCTGTGTTTGGAACAACAGAAGCAGCTTGCAAGTGCAGCGACCGCTGAATGCTGATGCTGAACGCGAGGGAGGACACAGCTTTGTGTCTCCAGTCCTATAACAGCTTATGAGCACAAGACGTAGCTCACACAAATGATTCCACCAAAAAGGATGACTTAACATGCCCAAAGCATTCACAAGACACATGTCAAAGCATCCTACCTAAGAGACATTTTCACTAGTTACAGGGGTATATTATGGAGGAAAATGAAAAGGCAACAGACTTAAATCCTTGGTGTTGAAATTACACCCCTTCACGGCCATTTTCGTGTGTAACACAACCAGTCGCAACTAAGAACTCTGTAACTTAATCATGGAAGAAAAATGTTGAGTACTAGCGTAGAGGAAACCCCCCCTGCTCCGCAGGTGAAGGCATCCTTACAGCCAGCGCAGCCAGCTGCAGCCAGCCGGCACCGGCAGGCGATGGCGCCCACCTCCTGTCTCCAAGCCTTGAGCGCCGTCTGCAGCTCAGCACGAAGTCCATAAAGAGAAATGCATTAAAATATAGTACTGGCTAATGTTACTTAATAGGAAAGAAACAAGCCTAGAGCAGACCTCAAAGTAAAACTTCTAACCAAACGCACCATCGTGGCTGTTCTTCAGAAACTGAGATTTCTGCTTAATATCTGCTTATTACTTAATATTACTTAATATCTTCTAGTTGTCAGATGCTGAATATTCTTGCTCAGAACTCCAGTCTTTCCAGGACTTTTCTGAAGCTGCCACCTTTCAAAATTAACCCTCTCCTGATATCTTTTTTCCTCCAGATACCCCTGGTAAAGTTCCATTAAGAGGTGAGGGTCTGCCCCACAGTATTTTAGTACCTTGCCTTTTCTCGTTGGAACTGAGGTCAGAATCAGGCCTGAAATCAGAATATTTGGGTTTCTTTTTTCCCAACTAGATCTTAGACAGCAACAAAACCCTGAGGAAAATCACTAATACATTGTGAGTATGACCAAAGAAAAGCTTAATAAAGGATGGGAATAAGAATTAAATATTGAATCAGAAAGAAATATTGGTAATATTTTCCCTTTGTAGATGAAATATGACAATATTGTAGTAGTGTACAGGGAAATTTATAACCCAAGACATAATGGACTAATATAAGGGGTTAAGTAAGCTCCACAAGTCTTTTCCACACTGCTCAAAATGGGGAAAATATCCATCTTGATTAAATAATTTCATATAATTCATAAAATAAAATGTGGTTTTGAATAATAAAAGAAAGCACAGAAAGCTCAGGGCTGGAAGGTACCTCTGGAGATCATCTAGTCCATCTCCCTGCTAAAGCAGGTTCTCATAGAACAGGCTGTCCAGAATTGCATCCAGGTAGTTTCTGAGTGTCTCCAGAGATGGAGACAACACAACCTCTCTGGGCAGCCTGTTCCAGTGCTCCGGCACCCTCAAAGTAAAGATGCTTTTCCTCATTTTCAGGTGGAACTTACTGTGCTGCAGTTTGTGCCCACTGCCCCTTGTCCAGTCACTGGGCATCTCTGAAAAGAGCCCGGCCCCATCCTCTTGGCACTCACCCTTAAGGTATTTGCAGTCATTGATGAGATCCCCTCCAGGCTAAAAGGGCCCAACTCTCTCAGCCTGTCCTCATGAGGCAGATGCTCCAGTCCCCTCATCATCTTCGTACCCCTCCGCTGGACCCTCTCCACTACTTCCCTGTCCCTCCTGAACTGGGGAGCCCAGCACTGGGCACAGCACTCCAGATGGGGCCTCACCAGGGCAGGGCAGAGGGGCAGGATCCCCTCCCTCCACCCGCTGGCCATGCTGCTCCCAATGCCCCCCAGGATCCCACTGGCTCTATTGCCCACCAGGGCACACTGCTGGCCCGTGGGCACCTCACTGTCACCAGGACTCCCAGGTCCTGCTCTGCAGAGCTGCCTTCCAGCAGGTCAGCCCCAGCCTGTGCTGGTGCATCGGGTTGTTCCTTCCTAAGTGCAGGACCCTACGCTTGCCTTTGCTGAATCTCCTGAGGTTCCTCTGCGCCCAACTCTCTGGCCTGTCCAGGTCTCGCTGAATGGCAGTGCAGCCTCCTGCTCTGTCAGCCACTCCCTCCAGGTTTGTATCAGCAGCAGCTTGCTGAGGGTACACTCGGTCCCTTCATCCAGGTCATGGATGAATAAGTGGAACAGGACACAGCACTGACCCCTGGGGAGCACCACTGGCTACAGGCCTCCAGCGCAACCGTGTTGCTGATCACAACCCTCTGAGCTCTGCCATTCGGCCAGTTCCCAAAGCACCTCACTGCCCACGCATCTAACCCACACTGCCTGAGCTTTCCTATGAAGATGTTGTGGGAGACAATGTCAAAAGCCTTGCTGAGGTCAAGGTGGACTACATCCACCGCTCTCCCCTCGTCTACTGAGCCAGTCATTCCATCCTAGAAGGCTGTCAGATTGGTCGGCATGTTTTCCCCTTGGTGAACCCATGTTGCCTCTACCTGATAACCTTCTTTTCCTCTCCATGCTTGGAGATTACCTCCAGGATGGGCTTTTCCATCACCTTGTAGTTTCCCGGGTCCTTCTTCCTGCCCTTTTTGAAGACTGGAGTGACAGTGGGTTCCCTGCAGCCCTCAGACACCTCCTCTGTCCTCCCTGGCCTTTCAAAGTTGATGGAGAGTGGCTTAGTAATAGCATCTGTCAGCATCCTCGGCAGTCAGGGGTGCATCCTGTCAGCACCCATGGATTTGTTGTTATCAGGTTTGCCTAAATGATCCCTAACCTGATCCTCCTAGATAAAGAGAATATCTTCCTTTCTCCAGACTTCCTCTCCTGCCTCCAGGGCCTGAGAAACCTGAGGGCTGGTCCTGGCAGTGAAGACTGAAGTAAAGAAGGCAGTGAGTAACACTGCCTTCACTGTGTCTCCCATCACCAGGGCACCCACGTGATTTAGTAGTGGGCCCACAATTTCACTAGTACTTGAAGAAACCCTTTTTGTTCTTGACATCCCTTGTCGGCTTTAATTCCAAATGGACCTTAGCCTTCCCCATCACCTCCCTGCATGTTCTGACAACATCCCCATATTCTTCACAAGTGTACTGTGCCTTTTTCCCCATCCCATAAGCTTCCTTCTTCTGTTTCAGGTTTGCCAGAAGCTCCCTGCCCATCCATGCAGGTCTGCTGTCCCCTTTGCTCAATTTCCTACTCATAAGGATGCACCTATCTTGAGCTTGGAGGAAGTGATGCTTGAATATTAGCCAGCTCTCTTGGACTCCCTTACCTTCTAGAGTCCTAACCCATGGAATTCCTCCAAGTAGGTCCTTTAAGAGGCCAAAGTTAGCTCTCCTGAAATCAAAGGCTGCAGTCCTACTTACTGTCCTGCTTCTTCCACACAGGATCCTGAACTCCACCATCTTACGGTCAGTGCAGCCAAGGTTGCCTCCAACCTTCACATGCCCAACCAGCCCTTCCTTATTTGTGAGTACAAGGTCTAGGAGCACATCTGGCCTTGTTGGCTTCTCCACCACCTGTGTCAAAAAATTACCATCAATGCTCTCTGCAGGAACCTCCTGGACTGTGTGTGCCTAGCTGTGTTGTCTTTCCAGCAGATATCAGGATGGTGGCAGTCCTCCTTGAGGACAAGAGTCTGTAATCATGAGGCTCCATGATTACGTGTCTGTAGGAGGCTTCATGGACTTCCTCTTCCTGATCAGGTGGCCTGTAGTAAACCCACAACAGTATCCCCCATGTTGGCCTGCCCATTAATCCTTACCCATAAGCTCTCAACTCATTCGGCATCCACTCCTAGGCAGAGCTTGATGCAATCCAGTTGCTCCCTCACATAAAGAGCAACTCCACTACCTCTCCTTGCTGGCCTGAATTTCCTAAAAACTGCATAGCCATCCATGACAGCATTCCAGTCATGGGAGCGATTCCACTGTGTCTCCCTGACTGCAATGGCCCTGGGACCGCACATAGAACTCTTATTCTTCTTGTTTATTCCCTGTGCTGGGTACATGTTGGTGTATAGGCATTTCAGAAAGGTAATTGAGCATGCAGGTTTCCCAGGAGGGGCAAAAGAAGATCCACCATAGCCACACACAACCCTGAGGGAACTGGCCTTCTGGTACTCATCTTGGGAGGCAGCTAAGGGAAGCATGTCACTGCTCTGGTTGGCCTGGTTTATTCCCCAGCTGAATGTGATGGTGTAAGCATTGCCATTTTGGATCCTTCACCCCGCATCCTTCAGTTTAAAGCCCTCTTCACAAAGCTGGCCAGCCTGCTGCCAGATATTCCCTTGCCTCTTCTAGGCAGATAAATCCCATCCCTCCCTAAAAAACTATGGTAAAAAAATATCCCATTGTCATAGACCCAAACCTCTCACAACGGCACCAGCTATGAAGGCAGAAATTGATGTGTTACATGTCTGTTTCTGGCTGCACCCTTTCCTCTTACCAGTAAAACGGAGGAAAAAATAACTTGGGCACCAAAACTTTTCACTGACACCTCTGGGGCTTTACAGTCTTCCTTGATTCTGCCCCAGTTCTGGCTTGCAGTGTCATTCGTGCCCATGTGGAAGAGTATCAGAGGACAGTAGCCTGTGCCCTTGCAAGCTGTGGTACCCTTTCAGCAACATCTCAGACCTTAGCTCCTGGAAGGCAACGTACCTCATGTACTTTCTAGTCTGTCCAGCAGATGGGTGCCTCAGTGCCCCTTAACAGTCGCCTACTATGACCACCCGATGTTTCTGTTTGTTGTAATTGTAGTGTGTAGTGTAGTTTCTCCACGCAGACCTTGTGGTGTCTATAGGTGTTAAAGCTTCATATCTGTTCTTGGTTGTGGTGCTAGAGGGTAGAGAGTGAAGCAGAGTCCTGCCATTGTGGGTCACCAGGGTCCAAGGTGACCCATTCTCTGTGCTGCCCACTATAGGAGCAGGGTCCTGAAACCACCTCTCTGTTTCTGTCTTGGCCTCTCTAATACTGTGCAGCCTTTTAACCATCTCCTGCAACTTGGACACCTAACGTAACAGATCATCAGCCTGTGCATACCTTGTGCAGGTACTTACCTTTTCTTCAGGAGAAGGATCAGGGCACTCATGGCGACCTGCTGCCTGTACTGAAGTCTCCTTCCTTACTGGTTCCATCTGGGTGGACACATCAGACATCTCAGGGGCTTCCTTTGTAGAAACATTGCTTTTGACTCAGAGGCAAGTGCCCGCCATATTGGCAGAGACTTAGAGCAGATCCCTGGGCTGTGGGCCTGCAGGCAGGGTGCAGGGTCCTCCCACGCCAGCGGCCACGCCACGCACTGGCTGCTGCTGCCATCCCTGTTTGCCTGCCCTGCCAGCACGCTGCCCAGGGCCTGCTCCATCTGCGCGGTTGCTCCTGGCAAGGCCCAAGCCATGGCAGCCTGATTTGCAATAGCTGCCAGCTCCTGGTGCTGGCTCTTCCCCTCTGGTCTCCCTGGCTCTGGGAACCCTCCTGTCTGCCTCGATCAAGCACTCAGCCGCAAAACTTAACCGTTGTTATGTCTCACGGACTGAATGATCCTGCAAGCAGAGGCTGCCAAAGAGACATTAGATACTTGGCAATGCACCTAGCCCAGGTGCTGCGTCGTATTTTGAAGAATGTCTGTGCACTCTGCAGTAATGAAAGGATTAGGAATTGCAGCCCGCTTCGCGTGTTGTCTTCCAGCAAAACCTTTATGCTCTTCTGCCACAATGGAATCTAGCATCTGATCTCACATGACATTACTTACTATTTAATGATTGCATTTAGTTAATTATTAATTAAACATTAATTAATTATTCTTTGCATAGTGGGCTGTTACTGAGTAACTTATGAAAATGGGCAGTTTTAAAGATGACCTTAGGTTCATTCTGTAGAAAAAAAACCTGCTCAGAAGGCAATTAAGTTGACTTTCAGGTCTGGTACAAGTCTTGATCACCAGAGGGAGTTACAGCATAACATGTTAAAACATTTCTCAGGTGAGTACACAGGTGAGTACAAGTCTTCCACACAAAACGTGAGGGACTACAGATCTAATTAATTTTGTATTGATATGCGTAGTTGATGTTTCTTAACTACTTACCATACGTATCATATTATGCACTCAGGACCATCAAAGAGGTCTTATGGGTCTCAGTGCAAAAGAAACTCTTGTTCCTGGGTACTTCACTTTCACCAGCATTAGGCATGGAAAGCAGGAGCACGTGCATGTTGCAAAGTGTTGAGGGTGTGGGAGGAACGGAGGATCCCTGGGGAGCAAGGTGGGGATGCATGTAAAAAGCCAGGTGGGGAAAAGGGCACTCTGGCTCCCACAGGAACCTTACTTGCTGCCACATCCCCTTGTCCCTCAGCAGCCCTGCTCCTCTGTTTGGATCCAATGTAATCCTTAAACAGAGGCATCAGCCCACAAGCAGCCTTTTTACAAAAGATGACTATGATGGAAAGAAGGCCTCTGAAATTCCTGGGTTTTCTTATTAATATGTTCTTGAGTTACAGAAGGGAAATCCAATTACCCGTGGAAGAGCTGCTACCCATTGTTCACCCTGTCACTGCAACCCACATGGTGCTCTGGCTCACACTGTCTGGCATCAGGTTTGCATGACAAGCCATGCCAAACGCTTTTGCAAAGCTCCCTAGTGAACTTTACGGCCCTTTGTCTGGGCTATCAGAGAGAGGAAAACAGCTGCCTACTACTCTAATCTCTCCCCAGAGGCAAACTGAGGTTTCTGTGTTTTGTGGCACAGGTCTCTGATCATAAGACGAAACGTTAAGTTTCAGCTGCCATATCTGAAGATAGACAGGGAAGCTGGAAATTAGGCCAGGCATAGACATTTTAAAACTGGTTTTAATGCTTGCTTGTAAAAAGTTTCAGATAGCAGCTTGTGGTTGTCCCTAGCTTACACCTGCATTCAAGAGGACACTTTCTGAGAGTACCTGGTCCCCAAACCTGCCTCATAAATGGAGCTGGGGGAGGAACAGCAGATGGAGAAGGATGTACAAGCTACATTCCACCGTCTCATCACCTTTTCACAAGCTGGCAGTATGGATATCAGGCCATAGAGCAGGATTCACGGACAGGATATAAGGAAGCAGTAATATTTAACTTTACCACAAAATTTTAAAAATATTTACCACAAAATCACTCTCTATGAGAGATGCAGCAACCAGCTCTGTTCAGAGACCCCTCTGTTATTTCTGACCATGACCCTGTGATGCCTGTTCAATCATTGTGTCCTATGATGTCAGAAATCAATCTCTCAAATACGCTTATTAGTTAGTCCTACTTGAGGTCTTCTCTCAATAAAGCCAATAGGATTTAGAAGGATGATATTTTCCTTATTTACTCTGAAATAACTAATATGACCAATTTGCTGAATTAGAATAGTAATTTTTATGGATAGACAATATACAAGAAAACGAAAAAGGAATAATTTTATAAAGAGCATCAATGAAATCATGGAAATGAAGGCTTGCAATAAAAAGCAGTATACGGTATCACAGGTGAGTGAGCAGAGTAAAGGAAGATCAGGTTATTCCACATGAACATGAATGTATGAAAACATGTAGTCCTGTTCCTTGCTTATCACACTGGGTTATCACTTCACAGCAAGAGAGTCACTGTGAGTTACAGGCATTAGTGAAATTAGTATTTTTATCCTAACAAATCCATCTGTCTCGTAACATGTGAAAGACATATTTTTCAGAGCTCTAATTCCTCTTGTTCAACACACAGAAGTCACACAACCCAATGCAAATAGAAAGATTCACACTCAAATTGTTATTTCCCTTTGCTACTTGTCCTTTTTATAAATTTGCCGTTTGACAAGGCACGCTGATCACCTATTAACGCCAGCATTAGAGTGTGTTACCCTGTGGGAAGGGGAACGTGTGGGTTAAACTGTGAGGCATGACATTTCTTCCCTTTGTGGTCATAGGACCACTGGACAAGCGGGCTGGCAAGGACCATGGGAGGTCTCCACTCCAACCCCCTGCCCAGAGAAGGCTTTGCCATGTGGCCAGATAGGTTGCCCGGGGCTTTACCCAGTAAGAGGTCAAGGCCCTCCAAGGATGGAGGTGGATCCAGCACTTGCTTTTGTTGTTTCCTGCCTGTCCCTGAAACTCTCCTCAATTCAGAATTCATTTCAGCTGCCACTGATAAAAGGAGTGCCTTCTCCTGGTTACTGGAAGGATTCGTACAGGGCTAAGGAAAAAGAGACTATAAAGTATATTGCTTAGGCAACACATCTCTGAAAAACTAATAGCTTACTACGTAATGATATCACTGCAAATAATACTGAGTTACAATTCTATTGCTTGTTATTACTTATATTACCATTGTATTACTTCACAACGATACCACTGCAAGTAATATAGACTTGTATTTCTATTGCTTATTACTATTAGTATTGATACACAGCTTTATTGTTGTGAAGATAATTCATAAATCAACCACAGAAGCAGTTTCTACTTGCATCATTTCACTTTAAAAAAACCCTTTTAAGGCTGTTCGTAGCACACTGCAGAAATGTTCTTAAGCTATCACCTTTTATTCACTATAAGGTAATTAGGTTTTGATGGGGAGAAAAAAAAAACAAACCAGGGCTGTGGTGGTGTGCTCCCTGCCCCCCTCACCCCACCCCCAACCTGACCTAGCAATGAACGACTAGTCAGGTCCAAGTGGAGCTGGGAGTTTGACCTGAGCAGCATGCCTTTCTCACAAACCAGATAACGGGTACAGTTTAATAAGCAAGCCGACTGGGTGTCACCCAGGGCAAGGCGGGGGCCTTGCAGCCTGGTATTGCTTCAATGAAGGCCGGGAAGACTCCCTCACATCTGTAACTGTAAATCTGTGCTATAAATCTGCCTGTACCGAATCCTCCCTGTTCCACACTGAATCATCGGGCCCAACTGACCTTCTGGAGTCAGTACCTTGTGTAAGGGCCAATCAGCACAAAATAGTTGATTTAATCCCACCTCGCCACAAGTATAAAATCTGGATTTTTAGAGGGTTTTTTTTTCCTTCGGGGATGAAAACTCTATCTACAGGACAGGTCAATGGGCCTGGGCCTCTTTCCTCCCCAAGCAGGGATGCCTCTTTAGTAAGATTTGCTCCTCTGACTGTGTCAGATATTACCCGGGAAAATATTGCTGACAGAATTGTTGTACTCCTAACTTGAGCTCAATTTTTGCAAGAACTGTATTTTCCAATGGCAATTCCAAATTTGTTTTATCTGTTACCTTAACAAATCATCTATTTCAGTGAAAGTCCTTAACTGGACTGTGACAGGCAAACATTGACTCTCAAAGTCCTAAACCTGGGCCCCGACAGGCAAATTAACTCCAATGAGTGGGTGTATATTTAATCCTTCAGACTTAAAACTGTTGACCAGGTCCGAGACTAGGATTGGATCTAGCAGCACCTAGACTCCACTCTGAGAAGGAGTTGAGAAAGCAAGGTGATCCTCTCTGAACATCGTGACTCAACGGGAGGGCTGTCCTCCCCTCTAGCGCTGGCTGCTTGTCACATGCACTCTTAACATGACAAGGCCCACACTGGACTGGTATGTAAGCCACAAGGCTGCAATGCAAAAAATTCCATTTTGTCACATTGCTACTGAAGCAAAATCTAAACTGGGTGTTAGGGCAATAGCAGTTAAGCATATTCGTTGTGGCAGACAGTCCTTTTGCTGAACACTCAGAGCCGTGACAGAGGATAAATAAATGAATTCCTTAGGGGATATGTGACAGAGGAAAGAAGCATAATTGGGCGAAAAAGTTAGAAAAATGTGATTGTGGTAGAGTGCTGAAGAAGCATATAATGCAACTGCTGTCAAGGTGTGTGCTTATTGCTGCACTTGGCACAGCTGTGTAATTAGCTAGTCTATTAAGGAGAGATGCTGCTATTAAAAGCTCATTGCTGGTTCAGACTGCCAACCAAAGCAAGAACTTTGATAGCATTAAACTCAGTGACAAACCAAGCACCTCAATGTCAGCAAATATTTGGCACTCACGTTTTCACTCTAAAAAACTGAACATCATCACAAGTAGCATCAGAGCTGCCACAAAAAAAGCTATACTTGGATGGGGCCTGCATAAATTACCTGCTTGTCAGGATTTTCTTTCTCTTTGAAAAAACAGTAAAACGTACAGTTTGGTGAGCATCTTGGTTCAAAGGCCTTGGAGACTAAAACCTAGTGTTTATCATTAGGATGTGTGCTGAGGCAAGGGGAAGTGCAAACGCCTTTGTCTGCACCAGCCTATATCAACACTTAGGATTCACCGTAGGGTCTGAGGCATGACATTGTGATGTGTCAGGAGAGGAGTGTGGAGCAAGTGGGAGCTGTAGGTGGGGAGAGGCAAGCTGTCAGGGCTGGAGCCAGGATGGGGTGGGCATCCTCCTCAGGCACTTTTCTGTGCTGAGGACCTTGGAGCTCCCTCCTTTTCAGGCAGGGTCTAGTTTGCAGCCCCCAGGGTACACTAGAATTGAGGGATGGGGTTGGAAAGGAGTAGATTGAGGGAAGGGGCTGGAAAGGGGAGGCCAACCTTGATGGATGTAATTCCTGCTGTTGTTGGCATTGAATACATTAAACTATACCCTGTGTGAAGACCTGTAAAGTATTTTGGTTCTGGTTTAAGGGAAAATCTGTGCTGACTTCATAATTATCAAAAGGTGCAGCAGTTAGTGGCTGTAAGTGGTGTGTATGATTGAATCTGATGTTTGATGTGCAGCTATTTACTTCTCTTTCTTTAGTGCTAAATGAAATTTCTTTTTGACAAAGGAAAATTTCTGTTTATTTTCAGCAGTTCTTGTCATTCTTAATGTATCTTACACTTCTTAACCTATTCTTCTAGTGTCTTACAAAGCTTGGACGTAGTGGTCTATCAAATGTAGTTCTAGGCGTTTGCTTGTAAAATACTTCTAAAAAAACACAAGAGCATGCTGTTTGTCTCCAGCAGTGTAAAAATAGCTGTTCCAGAAAAAATATGGCCATGTTCTTCTGTCAGTTGGCCTACAGGACTGAAAAATGGGGAATAATTTTATCTTATTTTACACTGAAAATTATGTAAAACATCGTTATGAAAACTGTAGGATTTGGATTCAGATGAAAGAAAACCCTACAGAGTACAACTGGGAAAAAGCCTGCTGAGATACCTGCAAGTATCTCAAACCCTAAAGTGTAAGCCCTTCATCTGTGTGTCTGACAACAAAATTTGACCTGAAGTGCAAGCACTGCTTTGAGGTTAATGCCAGCTGTGCTCAGACAATTTTGTGAAGTTTTCTGACATTCATGGGTTCAGTGTAGAACTGGACATCTGTAGGATAATTAAATTCTCTAACATGGCAATATTTAAGGCTGATGCAAATTTTGGAAGAGATGTGAATGCCGTGCTTCAGATCTGTCTAATCTCTATCAGTTAGAGATCTGAATGGGTCACAGAACTTAATATGAGGGCCTTGCACCTTCCGAGGAAATGGTACTAGTCTCTGTTGGAGACAGGATGCTGGGCTAAACCAACCTCGTATTTCATCTTACATGATAACTTCTGAAAACTCTTAGAACTTGATTTTGCCTTTTTTTTAGACTTGAGGCCTGTGGTTACTTCCTGAATGTTTCTGTGTGGCTGGTTTCTGGACTTCTTTGATAACATCATATGCCTTTTTCACAACCTCAGTGGCTCCATGCATTCAAAATGTAATTTCTCTGGGGCAGCATCTGTCTCTTGCCACATGGTTGTACAGTTTCCAGAGGTGGTATACAAACAAAAAGCAGCAGCAAGCCGAATTCTACAGTGTGTCCATTCATGCTGTACTACAGAAAACTATGATACAATTGGAGGTTTCCCAGCTGAAATTACATTGTCTGCATCTACCAAAAACTGTATGCTCTGGAAACTGTAATCCATGTCCATTTGTTCAACAAAATGTAACTCAAGGACAAGCATGTCAGTAAACCTTCACACAGGCTCAGCACACAGAAGAGCTAGCACAGCCTTCCTTTGAAAAATATATCCCATATATAATTTAACCTATTTTTTCTGAATGAGTAAACTCTGTCTTCTGGTCTGGATTTTCTATGGGAGGAAAAGGTATGGCATTAGACCACTTTTCAAAGAGCACTTTTCAAACTTTGAAATAATTTGAGGAACACATTTTGTATTGGTTTTTTTAATACTAAATTGAGTTGGTGACATTATAGGGCTTGCTTTCACTGTATGATTTAGACTTTATGTGCCTGTGAACTGTAGCTGTGGGTTGGCCATCTGGAAAAACAAGCCGCTCAGCAACCTTGTAATTTGTCTTTTGTCTGGTTTCTGGTACTGTGGGGTTTTCTTCAGGTTAGTGCTGAGCAGACACTGAAAGGACGCATTTCTTGAAGAAATTTCCATTTTCTAAGTGGCATCTTCCTCAGTTACAAATTAACAAATAATGTAATGCTGCTAAAAGCTTTTGTTATCAGCATTTCTATATAATTTGATCCCATAAAAGAAAATGTCCTTTCCTTTCCCTTTGCTGAGACCCCAAAGCAGGAGCAATTCACAGACTTAACAACTCTGGAAAAAAGACGTTTTCCTGTGTTGAACCAAAATGTGGCTGCCTGCCACTTACCTTGATGGAAAGAAAGTACTGAGAGGACACACTTAACTCTGTACCTCTCCATCTTTCATGTTACAACAAGTCATATTTGAGAAAACATCTTCTCTATGGAATCCTATCTCCCTATCCCCAGTGTTGACCAGATCTGATCAAATGGAGGCATGACATGAGACTTAAATGATTAATGCTTAATTGATTAGGTGAGACATAAACCATCAGGATTGCCTCTTGAGGGGATGCCAGTATTTAAAACCCAAACAGGAATTATTTAACTTACTGTCCTAGCCAAAATTCAGAGCTTGGCTCATTTTGTTCTTCCTAAGACTTCTAGTGCTTGGTCAGCTGGAGCACTGCTCCACCTCAGCTCATGAATTAACCAAGAGGCTTGTATTTCACTGATGATCTTAGTATATGTAAGGCTACTATATATGCTCTTGATGCAAAGGCCAGAACTGACTGTTAAGCTGACCTGGTCGGACATCCTGTAAAGTGTAGGCTTTCCACCTTTTCCAACCACTTACTTTCCCTTCAAGTCAAATACTTTTTATTTAAATTACAAACATCACTTTTGAGGGAGACATCCAACTTTGTTTAAAGACTTCAGAGTAATGAGAAATCCATCTCTTCTCTTGGTAAACTCTTCTATTTGATCTTATTGTTAAAAAAAAGGTTCCTTACTTCCAGTGGGGTTTTTATTCTTCATTTCAGCGTTATTAAAATTTATAACACATTCACCTGCAAGACTAATCTATCATACATCTCTCTCAGGTTGACCATAGGCTCTGAAAAAGCATGTGTCCTGTTTCAGCTGGGATAGAATTAATTTTCTTCCTAGTGGCTGGTGCAGTGCTGTGTTTTGGTTCTGATGTGAGAACAATGCTGACAGCACACGGATGGTTTGAGTTGGTGCTGGGTGATGTTTATACTAAGTCAAGGACTTTTCAGTTCCTTGGGCCCTGCCAGCGAGAGGGGGGGGGGGATGATGGGGGGGGGCGGGGGCACGGGACACAGGAAACTGGGAGGGAACATGGGAAACTGGGAGGGGACACAGCCAGGACAGGTGACCCGAACTAGCCAAAGGGATATTCCATACCATATGACGCCATGCTGAGTATATAAACTGGGGGAAGAAGAAGGAAGGGGGGGACATCCAGCATTATGGCATTTGGCTTCCCAAGTAACCGTTACACGTGACAGAGCCCGGCTTCCCTGGGGATGGCCGAACACCTGCCTGCCCGTGGGGAGTGGTGAATGGATTCCTTGCTCTGCTTTGCTTGGGTGTGCGGCTTTTGCTTTATCCTTTTCAGCCACCTTTCCATTTTGTTGTTATTATTATTGTTGTTATTATTATTGCTATTGTTATTGTTGTTGTTCTTAGTTCTTTATTCTGTTTAAATTATGAAATTGTTCTTATCTCGACCCTTGACTTTTACATTTCTTTTCTGACTCTCCTCCCCATCCCTCTGAGTGAGGGGAGTGAGCAACTGACTGCGTGGTGATGGGTTGCTGGCCAGGGTTAAACCACGACAGCATGTCTCTATGGGGCAACCCCTCCCCAGTGAAAGCTTGCAGGACATGTTTCTCAAGACAAAATTTTATCTATGGAGATACCAAAAAACTCACTTAAAAATATCCCCTATACCCATAACCAAATTCTATTCCATTTATGTCCCATCCTGAAAAAATAAATAGCATTTTTGTAGGTTAACATCCAAAGAAGAAATGAAATAACAATCACCTATTTTTGTAGGGTAGAGCAAAGTGAAAGAAGTGAACAAGCAATGTCTTGTTACTTCAGCTGCTGTATCCATCTTTTTGCTTATGTTTTATCATCTTACTCTGCATCTTAACCTAGTATATGAAGAAGCTGCAAATGCAAGAAACGAAGATCAGTTTTGTCTCATCTTCATCTAGGCTGGCTTTTGTCATTTCTTGTCAGGTCCAATGAAGTCAGGCTGAGCTTCATAATCTTATCAAAACAACTTTGACTTAGAGAAATGATCATCGGAGGTAAACCAGGAGCTGATGAGTCACTCAAGCATCTAAAGTAAATAAAAGACAAATTAGGAATATATAGGGTTTTTTTCTTAAAGCTTGCAGTACTTTACAAAGCAATTTCAGGATTGGAAAATGTGGGATCTCTCTTGTGTCTGATACTTTCCTTGTGTCTGATTTGGAATCCTGTCTGCATCTCTGAACACAGATGAAGACATAGGCGTAGTTTTGCATGTATCACAAAAGATCCTAATTTGAAATTTAATTGACTTTGTTAATTGTTCTGGTAAAGTCAAGACTGTGAACCCAATTTGCTGTTTTGTTATGCCTACTTTATGTCTGTGTCATTCTCTGATTTCGCCAGTGTTGTTCATTTGAAAAAAGAGAAGTGATGACACAGAGCTGAAGTGGAACAGAACCTGAAATCACAGATCTTCCACATTGGCCTTCTTCAAGAGATGTGGCGTGTTTATTCTCACTTGGAGTCTCAAAAATAGGACAATGTCTTTGCAAAATATTTGATGTGACTTTTCCACAGTTGATGGGCAAAAGGTAGGTATCACTGAATGTAATTCTGCACAACCCTTTACCCAGAAACACAAAGAACAGTATGTTCATCAAATTTTATCTTCTGTTATTTCAACAAAAACTGAGGAGGAAGTGACTAGGAATAGTCAGAGGGATACCAAACTTTAGCAAGAGTAACTACAGTTTTGTCAGAAGAGATACATAATTTACAAACCTTTTTAGACATCATAGCCTCATCTTTTGATTTTTTTTTTCTTTTGACAGCTGCTGTGCACTGCATTGCTTGTTGGCTTATATCACAAGAAGATGGTTAAATTGGTAGATCATGAATTAGCAAAGCAAAGCTCTTCTACCACTGCCATAAACTACCTGTGGCAGCACAGGCAATCCAACAGGTAGTACCTTACCCCTGTTCACAGACATGAAGGTTGGAAGCCACTAAAATGGCAGAGAGTGCAAAATATGGACATTTATCTTCAGGCATTAATTATGTCATAGGTTCCTATTTTAAAACTGGAGGTAATATGAAAGTTGTGTGAGGATGATTGGGATCTAAAAAATAAACTGGGAAACTGTATGTTTTTTCCATGTGTGAAAAGCAAGCCATTTTGCAGCTGGTGGAATATTCAAGAAATACTCAATTATCAGCCTTATGGAATACGTACAATTCCAGCTGAGATTAAGGTGAGATGTAGGTGCTCAGCCTCTTGGAAACAAAGATGCAATAGCATCAGAAGTAATACTGCTGCTGAAGGAAACAATCCTCCCTCCCACTGAGGGATTTGTCTCAGCGCTGCGTGCATGCTCAGGAATTTTCCAGACACCATAGAGGAAAAAAACCAACCCTACTGATTTTTGTCTGTAATACATAAAGAGCTTGTCATGTAAGGACCTGAACTGTCTTAGTGCTTGTTAGTATATACATATCCTGTCTTTATCATGGGGGTTAAGTGTAGCTGCCAAGATCTGTTCAACTTTTTGATATGTGTTTCTCTCAATGGCACAATACAAAACCTGTTTCTTGAAGCAAAAGCGTATATCATGCTTCACTGTTTCTAAGGAGTACTCTTCTTAGTATACACAAAGCTAAATTTTGTTGTCCAAGTAGTGTACACAGAGTAAGGTATTTTCCCAGCAACAACCAGTGAGAAGAAAAACAACGTTAGCATTTTAATGCTACTAAAGTTTGCTGTGGGACTGGAGTAGTGTTAGATTTTCTCACTGCTGGTTACAAAGACAATAATTACATTGATGTCCTTGACAGCATAGTAAAGCAGAGACATTCTTTTATCATGTTTCTTAACAGCTTGACACTGAGGGATTACAAAATGAAAATATTCCTTTGAAATCATACAGCAGCAGGTCTGTTCAGTTATGCTGTAAAACAGCTGACGTAATAGTACATAGCTGAGTAACCTACTCATGCTGGCAGGTTCACAATGCAAACCACAGTTTTGCTTCATAGTGGTCATATAAGCATGATATGTCCTTAGTGTACCCAGTAGCCATTGAAGGAGCTTGCTGTCACAAAACCAGTTCAATTAATGGGTGTTTTGCTGGGTTTGAGTAATTTGTAGCCTGGTTTACTTTGAGTAGGTGTGGTATGGTGCACATGTGATTTGTGAGGCAACATTACTTGTCTAGCACACATCATGGTGCAGCACTACTTCTGATTGACAATCTCCCCCTTTCGTCTTTTTCTTTTCTTTTTTTTTTTTTTCTCCCAGATGAGGCCAGTTTGCAAAGCAAGCACCTCTCACTGCTAAAAATGGTAATTACAAAAAGGACTTTCAAGGTAATTTTGTGGGTGCCCTATTCCCACTGGATTTCAGTGGGATTTGGGTGTTTTGTTCTATTTGGGAACCTGAAGTGAGCGCATGGGACAAAATAAGTTGCTGATGATGAATGGTCAACCTTCTTCCCATTACAGAGCCATGCCTGTTGCACGCTCTTTCTTTAATGCAACTGTTAAAAATGGCTGGAATCCACTGCTGTAGTTAGTGTTGAAAAGAAATAGAGAAGAAAATATGGTTTGAAGTAATTAAAACAAGCAGCATTAGAAAAAAATCCAGATCTGTGTTAGTCTGTCTTAGCATCACTTGTTTGAAGAGACAAATAAAATATGGTAAAACATTACTCATTTAAATAGCTTTGAAAAATGTGTTCTGCATTTTCCTCTGTATTTTGCACAGAGATGAACAGATTATAACTAAACTTTTACTGAAGGAGATTACATTAGACTTCTTGTATTCTTGTGGTCTGAGTAAAGTATGTAAATAATAATTGAAATACTAAACAATGAAATGGTAAGGTTTCATTTTGGAGTTGGATTTGGTTGCAACTTTTGCCTTCCAGAATATGCCCAGATGGTTATTCCTTCAAAAAGCAAGGAAGTACCTGAAGGTCCTCACTTGGTACATGAAGGTACCTGCACTTCGTAGCAGCTCCAGAAAATTTGTTATTAAGCTTCAGCCTCCAAACTCATTTTACATATGTACTAATCTGAAACTGAACAAATTGACCAATGCTTCTCGCACATAACCAGATGTGCATGTCTTTTCTGAGAAATTTGGAAAGCATACCTGTACCCCACTGAATATTCTGTTGATATCAAACTGTAACAGAGTAAAAGAGGATTCCATCCCTAAACAAATACAAAATAAAAATAAAACAAAAGTTGGGGGTTACTCTTTGTAAAACCTTCATCAGAAGGAGCAGATCATTGCTGGGGAAAATGTACACTCACAAAATCCTGGTGGGAAAAATACTTGGTGTATTTCCATAGAGTCCAGTTACCTCTACACAGTAGGTTGGATTAGTCAAAGCTGTCAGGTGTAGTAGAGTTCATATTTGTAAGAGAAGGCAAGTTTTCACTCATTTAGAGGCAGATCTTCATGATAATCCTTTCTGCCTTAGCCACTGTGTCTTCTCCTGTCTGCTTTTCCAAGCTCATTAGCATTATTCTGTGGCAAGAGCAGGGAGCAATTACTTTTGTGCTCCTTTCCTTGAGCTTTTATACATATTTCTATATACATATTTATACATATAAATATATATATTTATACATACAGTCCAGGGTTTAGGGCTGTCATTGTCTGAAAATCAGCTGCACCTTCCCCAGCTGACCCATGCCCCAAGTGGGTCATGTAATATCAAGCATTATGTTGTGTCTTGCTGCCCTGAAGTTTCTGGGCTTCAGGGGAAGCTGAGGACAAATATGAGCTGTACTGGCTTATATGTAGTATTTGCTTTAGAGCTTGAGAAATTTTGACCACAAAAGATGTGAAAGGAAGAAAATAATAGGGACACAAAAGGAAGATAAAGAGCCATTCTTTACAAATATTCTTTACACAAAAGGAAGATAAAGAGCCATTCTTTACAAATATTCTTTACAAATACAAAAAGCATTTGTAAAAGAAATAGTTAATTTTCTCTCAGGTATTACCATGTTATCTAAGGAATAAATTATACCTTGAGTTGTTCTGTTGGGTTTCTGTTTAATGTTCCTACTTCAGTAAAGCTTAAACACATGTAACTGGAGGAGGCATTCTGAAGGTGATCCTGCCCAAAGGCTAAGCTTTTACAGCTATTATTATATATTCGTTCTTTACTAATTCATTCTTGGACTCACTATTTGTAAATTAGCTTCTTCCTTTGTCATATTTCCCCTTGCCCCATTTTTGTAAATGAACTCTGAAAGAACTGTTTTCTCCTTCTTCTCCTGCTTGTGTCTGGCAGTGTTTCAAACAGCTGGTTCTCCAGCTTCTGCAAGGACTATGTGTTTATTTAATTAAGGCTTGCAAGGAACGAGGGAGGGAAAGGTGTTTAGGAGTAATTCATGCATAAAGGTGTCACAGCAAATCTTAGATGAAGTTTAGATATACCTTCTCAATTTAATAAATGGACTGTTTTCTAGGTCTTCTGTTTCTGTTTAGCCCAAAGATAGACAAAGTTGATATGTAGAGTGAACATGCTAGTTTCTAAGGCAGAAGCAGCTCTTTCCTCCTCATTTGGCAATATTCTAACAGTTGACCCTTGTGCAACCTAATTGAAGGATGCTTCTGCAGAACATTTGGCCTGCCAGTAATCAAATTAGATGGCTGTGTTCACAAAGCAGGATGGATAACAGCACAGCAGAGAGTCTAGATGGCAGGTCTTCAGCACAAGGACTCCCACATTGTGTTATCTGCAGAATTACTCACAGCTGTAGAACCAAATCACAGTTTACGACAAAATTAGTATAGAGGTAGGCTAGAGTCAGCTGTAAGTCACAGGCAGATGTAAATCAGTCAGCTACAAAGACCAAAGTCTGCAAAAATATTAGGTCCTACTTAGGTATCTAACTTTCAATAGATTTCACCTGAAGACCTCTGAAACATACAACAGGAGTAAATTCACTGCCACCAATGGGTTTAAAGAGACCTGAACATTAAATATGGAGCACTTGTGCCACTGTCATTGGCTAATGTCATGTTATTCCTTGTTAAGCAACACTTCAATGCTTGCTACCTGGCTCTTTATTTTTTTAGAGTGTTCTTATATCTAATTCAAGGAAGTTAATACATTCAACCAATTATGCTCTGTAACATAGAACCATAGAACAGTTTAGGTTGGAAGGGACCTTAAAGATCATCTGGTTCTAACCCCCCTGCCATGGGCACGGACACTTTCCACTAGGTCAGGTTGCTCAAAGCCCCATCCACTATACAAATTTTACAAATCAGAATTTCAGTGCCTTGATTGCAGTGTTCATAAGAATTTAAAGATATTTGGGGTTTGGTTTGGTTTGTTGTGGCTTTTGGGTTTTGGTTTTTTTTTTTTTTTTGGTGGAACACTTCCAGGGATGGGGCATCCACAACTTCTCTGGGAAACCTGTTCCAGTGTCTCACCACCCTCACAAGGAAGAATTTCTTCCTAATACCTAATTTAAATTTACTGTCTTTTGTTTAAAACCATTACGCCTTGTCTATCACTATATTCCCTGATAAAGAATCCCTCCCCATCTTTCCTGTAGGCTCCCTTTAAGTACTGGAAGGATGCTACAAGGTCTTCCCAGAATCTTCTCTTTTCAAGGATAAACAACCCAAGCTCTCTCAGCCTGTCCTCACATGAGATGTGCCCCAGACCACTGAGCATCTTCTATACGTCATCTAAACATTCTCTTAGCAGTATATCATTTAACTATAAGGTAGAATCGTAGAACCATGGTATCATTTAGGTTGGAAAAGACCTTTAAGATCATTGAGTCCAACCACAAACCTAAAACTGCCAAGTCCATCTCTAACCCACACATCTACACATCTTTTAAACACGTCCAGGGGTGGTGATTCCACCACCTCCCTGGACAGCCTGTTCCAATGCTTCACCACACTTTCAGTGAAGAAAGTTTTCCTAATCTCCAATCTAAACCTCCCCTGGCGCAACTTGAAAGCTGTTTGCTCTTCTCCTGTCGCTTGTTACCTGGGAGAAGAGACCAACCCCCACCTGCCCACAGCCTCCTGTCAGGCAGCTGTAGAGAGCAGCAAGGTCCCCCCTGAGCCTCCAGACTGAACACCCCCAGCCCCCTCAGCGGCTCCCCACAAGACCTGTGCCCCAGCCCCTTCCCCATCCCCGCTGCCCGTCTCTGGACACGCTCCAGCCCCTCTACGTCCCTCTTGCAGAGAGGGGCCCAGACCTGAACACAGGGTTCGAGGGGCGGCCTCAGCAGTGCCCAGTGCAGGGGGACGGTCACTGCCCTGGTCCTGCTGGCCACACTGCTGGGGACACCAGCCAGGGTGCTGCTGGCCGCCTGGGCCCCCTGGGCACACTGCTGGCTCCTGCCCAGCCGGCCGTCACCCAGCACCCCCAGGCCCTTTCCCACCAGGCCCTTTCCAGCCGCTCTGCCCCAGCCTGTAGCGCTGCGTGGGGCTGGTGTGACCCAAGGGCAGGACCCGGCACTGAGCCCTGCTGAACCTCACACCACTGGCCTGGGCCCATCGCTCCAGCCTGCCCAGGTCCCTCTGCAGGGCCTCCTGCCCTCAGGCGGGTCAGCACTCCCCCCAGCCTGGTGTCATCTGCAAACTGACTGAGGGTGCACTCGAAGAATAAAATGGTAGGTGTTGCTTGAAGAGAGAAGAGAGGGGACACAGAATATTAGTGGCAGGAGCTAGCAATAAATAAATAAGTCTAGCACAGGCAAGAAAAATTAAAAGACAAAGAAAATCAACAAGCAATTTGACATAAGCATATTCAGCTTTATTTACACTTGATGGAAGTGTAAATACATGGTCCTGAGTATCTAGGTGTACCAAGAGGAAATTAAGTGAATTCTTCTAATCTATCTGCTATTAAATGTCTGCATGGGCTTTGTTGTGTTAAATTACATTTTCTTTAGTTCTGAAGTATGTTAAATTAAATTGAATCAAACTCATTTGATTTTGAGTAAACACCTTCACAACAATGTTTTGCCATACTTTAGTAAATCTACCTAAAATCCTCATCTGTGGATTCACTTTCTCATCACTCTTCATGCTGTCAGCTGCCCATGCGTTTTATTTGGATGGCAAAATATAGCTACTATAGAAATTTTACAAATCAGAATTTCAGTGCCTTGATTGCAGTGTTCATAAAAGTATAAAGATGTTTGGGGTTTGCTTTGGTTTGGTTTGGTTTTACGGCTTTTGCAGGGGTTTTTTGGTAATTAATTTAAGAAATTCTGCACGCTTCTGCAGCATCCCCCAAAAAAACCACTACTAAAGAACACAAATCCTTGTATGATATCTGTTAGTCATGTTAAATAATTCATACTTTACCATTTTAGGACAAGAAAATAATAATAAATCAAAGAAACCCACCATGTCAAGTACATTAAATGTCTAGAGCCTGAAGTTTCCATTGCCTCCCAGTACTTGTCTTTGTAATGTTAGTGATGGCTGTGTACAGCCTGGGAGTAAGTTTAAATTCCCCTGTCTTTGCTTTCTTTCCAATTAAAAATAGATGAACTCTGAACATCTCTGTTGGCATACAGTCATAATTACCTCACAAAGTTAAACAACAGTTGCCTGGGTCTTCAGACAACAAAAAACCAACAAAACTTTTCACAGCAGGTTTTCTTTGCAACTGGTATTGGACAATAGTGAGAGATTACAGCAAACCCAAATAATAAATTGCTGTGGAATCTCCCTTTTTGTGCACTTTCCTTGCCTGTCTCCTGAGGTCCCCATGAAAGGCTGGATCGTGACATGAGGACAAAGTGTAAGCAAACCAAAGGCTGATGTGCATGTTGGAATTTCTAATGTCATGCTATTTTAATTAACTCTTACAAAAAAACCCTGCCCCCATCCCATTGCCTTGCTCTCTCAGCAGTTGTGCTTATGAGGGCAGGGACCAGCAGCCTTGCTGATAACTGTGATTGCAATCTCCTAACAGAGCTCACGGGTATCTGACAAATATCACATCAGAGGGAGTGCTGGGGAGAAGCAGACCTCAGGGGCCCACTGTGTTTGCGGCTCCCATGGTGTGTGTGGGCTAAAAAATGCCCAATTTCCAGAGCTGCCCAGTAAGTAGAGCCTTGGCAGCCCCTGCTTCTGGGCACAGGTGGGTATTTGCATGGCCCAGCAGCCTCCACACCACTTTGCCAGTGCTGCCAAGATGTAAAATGCTGTCTTGAGGGAGGCAGCTGAATTGCTCTGACCCCTTGTTTAATCAGGGACTGTCAGTATCTCTCACCTAATAAATATCACTTGAAAATAATAGCTAAGTGTCCACTAGGAAAAAAATCAACCCTCCCCCGGAGCTTAGAAATAAGAAGGAAAAGAATAAAGAATAAACCAGACAATTTTGTTATGTCTTTGTACGGCTCTATGGTGTGCCTGCCTCTTGAACAGTATAGGCAGGGCTGATCACCCCCATGAAAAAAAGATAAAGCAGAAATAAAAAAGGTTTGTTCAACTTCTCAGAGTGGCAACATGAAAGCTCAGATCTGTGGGATTGTTCCCTTGGGAAAAGCAGACTATGGTCAAAAAAGGAGATGATAAGGAATGAATATGGTAAGAATCTATAAAACCATAGACAGGATAGAAAAAAGAAAAGAAAAAGAAAAAGTTATCTTATACAGGAAAAAGGGAACAACAGATGAAACCAAAATGTGTCAGGTTTAAAAGGGAATGAAACATTTTTCAAGCATGTTGTCTGTCTGTGGAAGTGATTTCCACAATGCATTGTAGGCAATGAAACTGTATAAGGATGCCAAGAGCCTTAGACATTAAAGACTATAAAACCTCTGGCAAAGAAGTCCAAGGTGCAAGTAACTGGAAATCAGGAGATTAGTACCTGAGAGGTAGCATTGGTTGGTTGCCTTTATCTTACACTTTTGTTTGACATCTGCAATTGGCTGCTAAGTTTGAAAGGCTTTGTGGTCCAAGCATCTTCTGTGAAAGATCACAAAATACAGAGGACAACCAAAAATCAGACCATCAATGTGTGTTCTGGGCACTGGTGTCCCTAAAGTACTGGCTTAATAAAACACCGACCATGACACTGAGCCAGTTCAACAGAGCTGTGTGGACTGCTTGCACCATGTAAGCAAAGGAAAGAACTTGAAGACCAAGACAGATCAACTGGACATGGATTCCAGGGCAGTGCCATAGCTTAGAAGCACGTGCATCTCACCTAGATGAAATGGTATTCCCAGAGAGATCATCTCTTTTCTTCTCTTGCTTTTATTTGCCTTACAGGAACATGGGATAGGATGCTTTCCAGGAGCCTGGCTTTGCTCTACAGACTGTTTTAGTACCTGATCCAAAGATTCACCAGCGTTAAATGCATAAGAGTCTCCTGAGGCTCCCAAAAAACATGAGAGAGGTGTGAAATCCTTAGTTCTTAACCAATTTATTAATGCTGCCAGGCTTTCAATATTTAGTTAAAACCTATTCTCATACATCAGCAAAATCTAAGCTTACAGAAACGCAATTTATAGGAAAATGCATACGAAGATTCCAGGCACTGTTGCCATACAGCTATAGTGGCTACTCCTTGATTAGTTATGGAGATCTAAAATATAAGGAACCTTTAAAAGAAGCTTATTTCTCTGTTTATGGGTGTATTTTTATTCCAACAAATAAAACTCGTTTCTACTTTCACCGGTCATCAGGAAAATAATTTTCTTATACTGCAAGCTTTAAAATAACTGCTTTTCTCAAATTGTCTCATGTGTTGTTCATATGCATGATCTTTTGCTGGCAGGACACAGAGCTAGAGGAGGAGTTTCTTCCTTCCAGTAGCATATTTCCATAGCTGTTCAGGTGCTTTCTTCCCTTGGATTTAAAAAACTAGAGGAATGACTACCCCTCTCAACTGAGAATGGACAAGGACTCTGGATACTCTCTGTAGGGGCTGCTGTCATCACCAGTACTGAAGAGAACAGGGATTTTGCCAGAGCAAAGCCAGAGCTTTCCTGAGCAGTATTGTGTTAATAAAAAAAAAGCCCTGGAATCTAAATGATGCTGGCACATTTGTGGTGTCATGATTAAATAAGTGATAAGCATTTGCAGGCAAGTGCTAGGCTGCAGAACTTGAAGAATTCTTACTTCCCCACGTGAAGCTCAAACATTTCAGATGAAGTCTTTTGAGTAGTGGCATTTTTAAATGTTTAGTTTACAAAAGGTATTAGACAACAAGAAAGCACCAGATGTTCCCATCAGAAATCAGCACATTTTTGTATGCTTTTTTAGTAGCTTTTGTCTCAGGTCTTTTCTAATCTCTTTCTGTATTGTTTTTTTCCCCTGGCCCTTGTTACCCTCGGTGTGTTCCATAGTTGCATACTGGAATATTTTTGTCATCATCTTCATTACTGATCAACAGAAATTTTAAGTACTAATTCAAGTCCATTTAATTTTAAAATACTGTATGGTTCACCTATTAAAATCTAGTTCTTTTCAAATAATTCAAGGCAGAGCAGGATAAATTTTCTTGCTGGTTTTCAGACTCCTGTCAACGTCTTTTCCAGTTTTATTAAAACATGTTTTTTCACTAAGTTAACTTAATACACACCAGTTCCTCAAATCCTCGCTTTCATTCAGTTTTAATAAGCTACCCCCCCCCATGTTTTTCTTTAGATGTTGTAATTTCAAATAAACACTCTGAAAACCTGAGTTTCCATTTTTCAGTGGTGTACTGTCTTTTAAAGATCTACAGGAATATCCTGAGGAGCTGAGAAGGGGAGACATAGCTAAGTTCAAGGCTGAGGAACAGGAATGAAGATTTGGAGAAGGCATTAGAAAGGCTGACTACCATGATGTGGGTGCCTATTGCAAAAGATGTCACAAAGCTGAGAAGATGTATTTTCTGAATATCAGGATCAGATTCTGCTTAGCTTGTCAGATTTGAAGTCTCAGAGTTGCATTTCAAATTTCGTAATATAGAAGATGGCATTTTATTTATTATTTCAGCGTGGGGTCCTAGTATGGCCTATCTAATAAGATTTTTAGATTTTTGAAACACATAAAATTTAGTCATATTTCCAAGTGATGAATTCCTTCATGCGACTTTAAATACTTTTTCTGCAGAGAATACATGCATTCCTTTGTATATACCATTGCTGGACAAAACCATTTCTGTTATTGCTAAGCCACTCTCCATCAACTTTGAAAGGCCAGGGAGGACAGAGGAGGTGTCTGAGGGCTGCAGGGAACCCACTGTCACTCCAGTCTTCAAAAAGGGCAGGAAGAAGGACCCGGGAAACTACAAGGTGATGGAAAAGCCCATCCTGGAGGTAATCTCCAAGCACGGAGAGGAAAAGAAGGTTATCAGGTAGAGGCAACATGGATTCACCAAGGGGAAAACATGCCGACCAATCTGACAGCCTTCTAGGATGGAATGACTGGCTCAGTAGATGAGGGAAGAGCGGTGGATGTAGTCCACCTTGACCTCAGCAAGGCTTTTGACATTGTCTCCCACAACATCTTCATAGCAAAGCTCAGGCAGTGTGGGTTAGATGCGTGGGCAGTGAGGTGCTTTGGGAACTGGCCGAATGGCAGAGCTCAGAGGGTTGTGATCAGCAACACGGTTGCGCTGGAGGCCTGTAGCCAGTGGTGCTCCCCAGGGGTCAGTGCTGTGTCCTGTTCCATTTATTCATCCATGACCTGGATGAAGGGACCGAGTGTACCCTCAGCAAGCTGCTGCTGATACAAACCTGGAGGGAGTGGCTGACAGAGCAGGAGGCTGCACTGCCATTCAGCGAGACCTGGACAGGCCAGAGAGTTGGGCGCAGAGGAACCTCAGGAGATTCAGCAAAGGCAAGCGTAGGGTCCTGCACTTAGGAAGGAACAACCCGATGCACCAGCACAGGCTGGGGCTGACCTGCTGGAAGGCAGCTCTGCGGAGCAGGACCCAGGAGTGCAGGTGGACAGCGAGGTGCCCATGGGCCAGCAGTGTGCCCTGGTGGGCAATAGAGCCAGTGGGATCCCGGGGGCATTGGGAGCAGCATGGCCAGCAGGTGGAGGGAGGGGATCCTGCCCCTCTGCCCTGTCCTGGTGAGGCCCCATCTGGAGTGCTGTGCCCAGTGCTGGGCTCCCCAGTTCAGGAGGGACAGGGAAGTAGTGGAGAGGGTCCAGTGGAGGGGTACGAAGATGATGAGGGGACTGGAGCATCTGCCTCATGAGGACAGGCTGAGAGAGTTGGGCCCTTTTAGCCTGGAGGGGATCTCATCAATGACTGCAAATACCTTAAGGGTGAGTGCCAAGAGGATGGGGCCGGGCTCTTTTCAGAGATGTCCAGTGACTGGACAAGGGGCAGTGGGCACAAACTGCAGCACAGGGAGTTCCACCTGAAAATGAGGAAAAGCATCTTTACTTTGAGGGTGCCGGAGCACTGGAACAGGCTGCCCAGAGAGGTTGTGTTGTCTCCATCTCTGGAGACACTCAGAAACTACCTGGATGCAATTCTGGACAGCCTGTTCTATGAGAACCTGCTTTAGCAGGGAGATGGACTAGATGATCTCCAGAGGTACCTTCCAGCCCTGATCGTTCTATGACTCAGTGATCATCACAGGTTTCTGGCTCTAAGCCAAGGCTCCAGAACAGCTTTTGGACAAACACCATTATCATTCTTCCCTCCTGACTCCTTGTTTGATTCCATTAAGCCTCCCCTCAGGTTAACCTGTAAGAGTAGCCAATGCCGTTTGAAAGTGACATTTGGCATGACATTTTATATTTTGTGGGAAAAATAGCGTTTCTCTTTTCTGAAGATTTCTAGAGCCCATCATTCACTAAGGCATGGGAAGGCACCCTGCAAAGCTCTTAGAAGATATGCTTAAGCTATAGGTTATTTTCATCCTTGGCAAGGCAAAAGACAAGAAATGGAAAAAAAGATTATTTAAATTACCTTTGCCTGTACTATGTCAGGAACTCATCAGAGTTTTAAGTAGCTCTGTAATAGAGACACGATCCTTGTTGCACTCTTTTATCCTTGTCTCCAGGAAACTTTTCAAAGAGCTGTCATTTGAATCCCTTCTACTGCTTCCAGCATTCCCCTGTGAAATTAACATAATTTTTCATTCCAGTGTATTTTATCTCAAGCACTTTGGATCCTGCTACAGCGAGATGGAAACTACACTTAAATCTGGCAGTTCAACATACAAAAAAAACCAGAGAGAAGAGCACAGGGGCTGACCACTGTCATTAATGTTTGTGGCCTAAGGAGCCTGAGGTGAATGCTGCCAGCAGTGATGTTCAGTGCTGCTCAGTGAAAAACCCTGCCTATCTTGGGGCTAAATTTATTTCTCACAAGACTTCTAAAGCTTCTGTGTCAACCTACGTGTATGACATTACACTCTTGTTTTTCAACAGGCGTTTGGTACTCCGTAGTCTTTTCCTCCAAAATACTGTAGGATCTGCTGGTCCAATGTATTTTTTTTTAAATCCTGAAAAGTAATGCAACAGAATAATAATAGGCATTTATGACTGACAGCAACCAAAGGACACAAAATCTTCATTATCTCCATTACTTTATTGTCCACTTTTTCATTAGAAGGTTTATACTGGAAAGCAAATCTCTGGGATAATTGTCTGCATTCCCTGTGTTATTTAGTGCAAACGTATCCCATAGGTAGCAAGAATCAATTACATTCAACTGATTAATGTGTACTTAAGAGTTTACAGGCTTGACTGGCCAAAAAGGCTCCCTCCTGCATGAAGTAATTAATAGGAAATAATTAGAATTATCAGCCAAGTCAGGCTTCATGGACTTTCCCTGTGGCCTAAGCAAAAATCTAAAAATAAGTGTATAATGCTTGAGTTGCAGACGAGCAAGAAAACCAGGCTTCAAACAACACACTGCACATGATCTGTTGCTAACCTCATCGCTAGCTGTAATAGACTTCAGAAAGAGAATGCCTTGTTCACTAATTTCTAAAAGATATATATGTTTACACAGTAGGACCTACATACTGAACAGTGTCTTTGCAGGGGAATGTCTGCTGAAAAAACAAATTATTATCACTTCTATCAGCTTCAACTTAGAAAAAGCACATTAAAAAGAATAAAGATTAGTGTAAAAATTGTGAGACATTTTGTCCTGGTTTCAGCTGGGATAGACTTAATTTTCCTCTTATTAGCTAGTGCAGTGGATGTGAGAACAATGCTGACAGCACACTGATGGTTTGAGTTGGTGCTGGGTGATGTTTATACTAAATCAAGGACTTTTCAGTTCCTTGGGCCCTGCCAGTGAGAGGGCTGGAGGGGCACGGGAAATGGGGAGGGGACACGGCCAGGGCAGGTGACCTGAACTAGCCAAAGAGATGTTCCATACCATATGATGCCATGCTGAGTATATAAACTGGGGGAAGAAGAAGGAAGGGGGGGACATCCGGCATTATGGCGTTTGGCTTCCCAAGTAACCGTTACACGTGACGGAGCCCGGCTTCCCTGGGGATGGCCGAACACCTGCCTGCCCGTGGGGAGTGGTGAATGGATTCCTTGCTCTGCTTTGCTTGGGTGTGCGGCTTTTGCTTTACCTGTTAAATCGTTCTTACCTCAACCCTTGAGTTTTACATTCCTTTCTGATTCTCCTCCCCGTCCCTCTGGGTGAGGGGGAGTGAGCGAGCGGCTGCGTGGTGCTGGGTTGCCAGATGGGGTTAAACCACAACACAGGTTCAATCTAAGAACATGAGTACATTTAGAAATTTATATATCTCCTCTTACAGTGCAGACTGACAGAGGGATGTGAAGAGGAGCAACCTGAACCTTGTGGCTTGATGGGTGCTCAATTTGTTAAATAAATTCTAATATATAGGCTGTCATATTTTCAACTCTCAGTCTTGTGTCCCTTCTGCCCAGTTTTGCTTACCATGTTGGTGCATTTAGGCTAAGTTTTTTGCAGACCAGATGTTTTCATAATACTGAAGCTCACCTGGATCCATTGAAATACTTGGTTTTAACAGACATCATAGGTGGGGCAGATGCTCAGCCAACAAACACAGACTTCAGGTGCACTGCAGCATAAAACTGTTGTTCACACGATAATCCAGTTGGATTCAGTGGGTAAATGCTGCTATAGAAGTCAGTGGGAGCTGGGCTAGGGTACTTCATACAATAAGACTGTTCATGTCAGTAAGTTTGTCTATGTTTGTAAACATAACTGTGCCTGGTTGACCCTCCATTGGGTTCATCTTTGAATGAAAGATGCTTACATTGAGGAAACATGCCACATGCTTACTCAAACACCAACATTCCGGAAAAGTCAAGATGTCTTCTATTGCTACTAAGTCACAAAGAAACATTGGCAATTATATTGGCAATTACATTATTAAAACACATTATATTATTGACTGCATAATTGCTTTCTTATATAGCCCTATTTAAAAAATTGCATGACACCCAACTCTTGTCCACTAAATATTTCATTTATAAGTACCTTAAAATAAATAATTACTTGCTTTGATTGCAGAGTTCATAAAAATCCCTAATTTTTCTCCATTTTCTGACTGGTATCCTATGACTACATAATAAAGACATTTGATATTTAGAATGTGATGGCTTACAGGGGACACAGCTTTGACATACAGCAAGAACAGCTTCTGTTATGAGAAGCTGGAAACAGAAAATTGCAGTTGTCAGTGTAGTCAGATTCTTTCACTATGAAGAGAGCTTCTGTGTGAAGGTCAAAAGACATTTTTTCTTTTTTTTCCTGACATCAGATATCCTCGGTCTACTGTGAAATATTTAAAACTGGAAGAAAACCAGTCATATGTCAATAACATGTTGGACTTTCTATTTTAGTATTACACCCTAAGCTGTGAAATTCACTACATTATGTTCAACTCAGTGATGTATGCACACACATATTTTAGTCTCAGAATATAGTTTTCCTCTTAGAGTGGTATGAAAAAAAGAAATCAGTTTATATTGCCAACTTTTACAGGAAACTCTTAATTCTAATCCACAGAGTATGGTAAGAGGGTTTTTGTCTTAGAATATCTCAAGTTGGAAGGGGTCCTTCAGGATCATTGAGTCCCACTCCCTGCTCCTCACAGGACTACCATAAAACTAAACCATACAATTAAGAATGTCATCCAGACAGTCCTTGAACTCTTGACAGGCTCAGTGCCGTGACCACTTCGCTGGGGAGCCTGTTCCAGTGACCATTCACCTTCTCAGTGAAGAACGTTTTTCTCATGTCCAACCTGAACCTACCCTGACACAGCTTCATTCCCTACCTCTGGTCCCCAGAGGGAGCAGATCAGCACCTCCCCTCCGCTGCCCCCCTAGAGGAAGCTGTAGGCTGCAGTGAGGTCACCCCTCCGCCTTCTCTTCTCCAGGCTGAACAAACAGAGTGACCTCAGCCACTCCTTCTAAGTCTTCTTAATTCCTTTTGCTTTCCTTTAATCCACATATAATTTCCCACTTACCTTTTCCATTCTCTGATTTATGCCTTAGTTGAAACCTGTTCAACCAAACTATGCAATACATTTCACTCCCGGGCACATTCAAAACTTCAACAAACTCTTGCCAGAAACCATTAGCAGATTTATGGAAAATAAAAATTAATTATGGTATTTAAGATAACAACAGTAGCCATTTAAGTTAACCTCATTTATTAACTGATCATTGGCTAATGACCTGAATCAGAAACTGAACTTAACTGCATGCTATGCTATTCAATTGTGGCTGGTTAATCCTTCAGCCATTATTTTGTGTATCTTAACTTTTCCCTTTAATATATTTACCACAGGATGTAACAGGTTTTATTTCCAAAGTGCAAGGGAAAAAAACTCAGTATGTCCAGAGCTGTTGTCAAGTTTTATAACTCATTCAGAGCCAAGAATTTCTGCAGAAGTGGGATAGTTGTTTTAGTGTCTGTGCTTAAAACACACTAAAGATAGTCACACTGGAAAGCACAAATGAGTCAGTGGACTAAGCACAGGATGACTCATGTGGATCTGACAAGTTCTTTAACTTCTGATTGTCCTCTCAGGCTACCTTTCCACTGATGTGACACCACTGACCTCAGTGGAGCACCCCGATCTGCAATTGAAACAACAAGCTGAGAAGCAGTCCCAGGGTCCCTCCACAGCAACCAGCACTGTGGCATACTACTCTGAGAGTGTACGTTGTTACCCTCTGATCAAATTTCTCTCTGTAAGCACAGGTGTACAGTTCCCATTAAAAGAACATTTCCAGCAACTTCTCACATTACCTGAATTCCCACATGTGATACTACAGCCCAGTCACTGAAAGCTGGCTTACGGAAATGCCACGGCGTGAAGCCTAACTTCCCTGTGAAAAACAGAGCGCCAGTCTATTAAAACACATGGAATTCTGTTTTTACCAACATATTGTACCTGCTAACCCAATTCTGCTTGCATTTCAGAAATAATTACTCATTTAATTCATGTTCACAGTGGTCTGCTGGACAGAAATCTGGATTCATGGATTACAGACTTGGAAACTAAGAAACCAATGGTACCTTCTGGTCTCAGTGGCTTGCACACAAGTGATTTTAAGGTATCTACTAGGCAAGGTCCCCCCCTCCCAAGAAAACACACCAAGAAATTGGATGTGAACATGAAAGATCTGAATGACCTGGGAGGAAGATGAGGCAGCAGTTCCCACATTGTCCCGCTCCCATGGTGCAGGCCTGCCCACATCTCACCAGGGGCGAGAGCCAGGAGCACACCTGCACCATTTGGCAAAGGTACTTCCCAAGGACTCTGCCTGCTGGTGATGGACATCCCTCCACTGGGAACATGAATTTAACAATGAAATATTTCTAAAATGTTCATGTTTAAGGTACAAAGTTGCTCCTACTGACCCTGGTGGTGAGTAACGTATCCCACAGCATTGAAGCAAGGGCCTTCTTCAAATGTAATACTTCTAACCACCCTAAAAAATGTTAGAAGTTATTTTTCAACCAGCATAAATACTTTGTACTTTGAAACCATGACATCATTGCACAGTACTTCTGCTCAGTCACACAAAGACATAACTGTGTGTGGGAAAATACCCTCTTCACCTTGTAATTCTGTAATTACAAAAACTATTAATGTGCTGAGCGGACATCATGGAGTTTTTAATGGAAAATGAAATGAAGGAGTCAATTTGTTACTCTTCTGAGAAAACAGATCTAGAAGAAAACGTTGAAATACAATAAATCTGACCCTTTTGGCTGAGCCTGCAGCTGTGACAGCTTTTCTGAACAAATTACAAAGCCCAAAGTAATCAGCTAATAGTTTCAAATGTCACAACATCAGGTGATAAAGTAGCATGGGGAAAAAATGTTTTTCGTTGGAGTTAAGCTTGGATCAAGTAGCAGTTTACACTTGGAGCCAGCACACCAAGCCATTAGAGCATGCCTGAAAAATGTGCACCTTAGTTCAAAGCAGGACTGCACTGTAAAGCTCAATTCCCATGCAACTCTGGGAAAACAGCAGTTTTGCAGTATGTTTTTTCAAAATAAGCTAGTGATCAAGGAGCCAAAGTCCAGATTTGCAAACTAATATACAGCCAGATGGAGCACATGCTGAGTTTCCAAAACAGACTTCTGATGGCCACTCTGCTATGGCCACTCTGCTCCAGTGCTGAATCACCCTTACAGTGAAAAAAACACTGTGTTTAAGTAAAATTTCCTGTGTTTTACCTCGTGTCTGTTCTTCTTGTCTTTTCACTGGGCACTGCTGGGCAGAATATGTCTCTTTACTTACATTTCTAGCCAGGTGTAATGTAAGCATTTTATTTATCTCTCTTGAAATTACACAGAGAAACAAGAACTGAGTTGTGGGACATTTTTAATGAAGAATTACCTTTTCCCTATTGGCTTTTTTCCAATTGAGAATCCATTGTAATGACCTCAGAGTTCTGAATATTTCTTTTTCATTCTTTTCTTAGTTCATCTAACTTTTGGTAATTCAGATGGTAAGGCTTTTCAGGTCACTGTGTTCTGTACGGTTGTATTTAGAGACACATACACACAACTCCTGATGAGTCTTTAATGATTTTCTAGAATGTCTCTCTGTCTGTTGTTAATCCACACATTGATAAGCCAAATCTGCAAACATGTGGACTTAAGAGATAGAAAAGAAGTATAAATCCTATTTACATTTTTCTCACTCAAAAAAGGGACCACCTGTGACTGTCTGGAGGAATATGTAACTGGGAACATTTCACTCATTATTTCTGTTTGCCCATGACTGATAAGCCTGTCTTTGTGAACCTGCACAGACCTACCAAGAACAGCCTAAGAGTTCAAAATACAAGAATTGAAGTTAGTTTCATAGCTTAGGCTTGGAACTGTATTTTCCCAGGATGTGAGTGTAATATATGGGGGAAATTTCAGCACAGCAGAACAGACCCATTTCACAAATGTAAATAAAGCACTTCTTTGAGCCCCATTACTATGATAAGTGAGAAACTTCCAATTTTGTTGTCAGACAAAGAAGACATACTGTCTCAATTCTCTTGAGCAAAGAAGCTAAATAATGCTGTTTTACAGCCTCCAATTCAGTTACAGGTTTTGCCTTTCTGTCTGTGTTGACAAAAGGAGATATTGCAAGTAGCTATATAAACAATGTTCCTTGCATGGGTGAAGTTGCCCATTTTTCACGCATACAAGTCATCCATATTCTGAATTATTTATAAAAAAAAATCTTACTTTGGAATTGCTCAAATCACAGCCAGCATACACATATTTAGCAAAACATGTCTTCAAAATCTATTAAGATGTTTTATCAATCAAAAAGCTTGCTCAAATTCTAACAAAAAAAAATTAAACAACACTCAAACAATTCCTACTTTTTGCAAGCAATTCTAACCACAACATATTGATGCTTAAATAATGCTATTGTGGGTAATTAATTTCTAATGATCAAATTCTAACAATATCTTCAGAAGCATAAATGTAACACCTGCAGGTGTTCTGGTGACTTAAAAAAGTAAAACATGGAAAGATTTGGTGATCTATGTTGCATGATGATATCACCAACTAGAAGTCCCACAAAATTCTCCTAATGATGTTTCCTTGCTTGTCCTACCATACTTGGTTTTATTTTGCTTACAATGCTTTTTCTGAAGGTTTCTTAAGAACTTAGTGCAATGTGTAGTAACTCAGACTCACAAGTGCATATGTCTTTCACACGTAGTACTCCTAGCGTGGTGATTAATGTATGTACTTAACAATTAAGAGTGCTAAATTTCCACTATCATAACAATGTCTATAAGCTCCACGAAATAAGCAGAAAAGTAATAGGTAAAAAGAGAGAAACTGTGTGCAGCACAGTTGTCTCCCAGTGAAACCTTCTGACAGCAAGAGTTTTGCACCCAGTTTCCACCAAAAGAAAGGCCATAACAAGTCAAAAAAACAAGCCTCAAACCAGTCTCAAGCATCCTGGCAACATCTAAGACACACTCCTGAAGTAATTCCATACTTCTTCCCGTAATAGACCCTCATAAGAGTTTGGCCCAACTGTAACTACTAAAGGCAGAAAGAAACAGCAGCCAGCAAATTCTTTCAGGGGCTGCTTGCCCTTTTTGACCACAGTACAGACTTTTCTCAACAATGTCCGGTGCTCACTTATATTCAGCTTTGATAAAAGCATCAGTGAGGGCCTGCTGAGCTGGCTCACTGCAGAGAATATCCCAAAGACCTTCTTTGGTGCCACTCCTAAAATTGTCTGGTCCTATCTCTGTGTTTTTCCCATTCCTAAACCCTAAATCTACCCCAGGCTTAACCCACTGAGTAAACTGTTAACTCCAGAAGGGATTATGGTGACATGACTCCCCTGGTTACCCTCGTCACACCACACCACTATCACCAGGATACCTTCCAGCCCCCTCCTTGCATCTCCCCATGGTCCTCCCTTTCAAAGGAGAAATAGCTCACACTTGATCAGCCCAAGTATGACCATTTCTCAGTGATCTTAACTAGAAACATTCCTGAATTAGGGATGCCTCCACTTTCCAGAGCACTTTAATAACCCAGACTGTAATCCTAGCCTTAGAGTTTACCTACCGTTCCTACTCATTTGGAAGAGAGGGCAGTAAGAAAACAGCTTTTTGATAGGAATGTAAGTGAAGACTGTTCTCCTTTTTCTTTCATGCCTTCCCTCTCCCCAAGGTGGCTGCTGGTCCTTACCAGTGTCTTAGCACAGTCATCTCCTCCAAGATGACATCAATACCGTCTAATCCCAAGTACGCTATGATCAAACCACATTGCTTTCCCAACTTAATCTGACTCCACCTTCTAAAACTGAAATATATTACCCATGTTCACACTTTTTATCTTCCCAAAATCTAACCCTAAAGATCAACATGTCCTTAACCTTGGAGATATAAACCAGCTGTAGTTGCTAACATCAGCAGTTAGCGCTGTCAGGGGAAGCAGCTGCACAGCCCATTAGCCTCCTCTCCTTACAGCAGTTACTTCATCTCCCCTTGAGGTCCAGAACAATTATCTCATTCAAGTAATGCTCATGGATGGAGTTTAACCCTGCAGCACCAAGAGCAAGGCTATACAAACAGCAGGAGGGTTGAAGTCAGCTGGCATCAGCCCTGGCCTCAGCATGGTTCACCTTTTGACCACAAGCAGCTGGGGAATCAGCCACCCTTTGAAGCACCTGGAGCATGCATGTGAAAGGCGTGTGTGACCATGGTACATGGGAATGGGAGAGGGTGCCCTCAGCGTGCCAGCCAGTGTAAACCTCACACAGGGGCAAAAACTGAACAAAACACACTTGACCCAACTGCTGACTCCTGTGTTTCATGGGCACTGGAGGCATGACTTTGGCCTTTTGTCCAGAGGTGTCACCCACCTCCACCACTGCACGAGTCAGCAGGTGACGTCCTGCAGTTTACAAGACAACTGCAGAGAAGCCCATGAAGATGCTAATGAAAGTGCAGATGTGCCACCTACTGTGCTGGCCTTAGCGATCCACTGCTCAGGACAGGACCTACCTGTGCTTTAACCTCTGTCAGTCTCTTCCCATCACTTCCTGCAGGGCTGTGCAACCAGCAGAGCTCCCAGATGAACGAGGCAGACTCACAGTGTGGTCCTGGGCTCAGCCAGCCTCAGGATGAGATCCTGCAGGGTGCTGCAGGAGGCGCTTGGAACGTTTGGCAGAGGTGGGGTGAGGTGTTGGTGGCACAGCAGGCTGCAAGGGGATGTGGAACATTACAGCGCTCACAGTACATTGGCTGCCAGCTGTTGTCTTTCAAATATTAAAAGACATTCCAAATCAATCACAAAAACTTGAAATGATCCTTTTCTTTCTAGAAATCAACTGAAAAGGGGAAAAAAAGATATCATGTCACACTGTCCTTTTTGCAGGAAGTAAGGCTTGAAGAAAGCCACTAAGTACAAAGTCTTGCAAAAAACTTGAAATACTTGCTCAAAAGGCAACACCAGTTACAGTTCTAGTGTACTAGCAGACGGTAAAGCCCAGAATCGGTAACAAACACATCCTGTGGTGAGTAATGAGGTGAGTGGCAGTCATTTCACTTCAGTTTACGCACCCACTGAATGACTTCATGCCAGCTAAATTGGAAACTTTGGGCTCCCCCTTTGTGCTCAGAGAAGTTAAGCTTGTCCTCAGGATCACCTGCTGGAAATGCTTGTCTTCCCTTGCTCATTGTCTGCACAAGGAAATCAGACAGTTGATTTTACTGGTCCAGGTTGGTTCCTTGAATTACAGGGGATGGATTTTTGCAAGCATTAAAGACTGAACTGGCTCCTCTTTAAAAGGTGCTGCACCTTCGGGAAAGATGCAGCAAGAGTGCAAGCTTAGTGTCTATTCCTCATTTATCCACACTGCATCTTTGCATATCTTCTGGCAATTTCCATGCTGCTTGCTGAACACCAAAAATAAAACAAACAAAACCAACCAAACAAAAAAAAACCCTCCAACCAAACACCCTAAGCATTATAAAACCAGGGTGAAAAATCCTTCCTATCTAATTTTTCAGATGCAAGCATGCCTGTGGATTTTTCTCTGACAAATGAAGTTACATATGGTTTTCTCAGGTATAAGCAGAATGAAGCCTTAGTTGTGTATTCCCATTATATTCAGCATGATGCAGAAAACATTAGATTAGAGAGACATTTGTGGACATGCAGTTCCCAGTCTGGCAAAGATACAAGCACAAAAACACTGCCGTGAAGTTCAAGGAGGCAACTTGCTTTAGGAGAACTGCCCGTTACATGGAAAGTGCTCACTTGTTTGGGACCAGAATTGTTAGCGTCTGTTGTGCCTTCTGGAAATATCATTAACATGCCCTCAAATCAACTGTCCTCCAGTTCCGTGTGGGAGTTCAGGGAAAACAGGAAACAAAAAGCATGTGCCTGCTTAAAATAATTATTACCAGGGGCTAACCAAGAAAGTTGTTTCACATGCCATTAACTAAGCACATAAATAGTGTGTGGGGATGAAAACACATGGACACAGACAAACACACACATCATCACATCACATCAATCACACCAATCACATCACACCACTTTAAGCTGTTTCTGAGATCCCCAAGCCAAGACTAGGCCGAATGGTTTTTCGGAAGGTTTGGGGACACCATCTAGCGTTGGCATTTGGAAAACACATGGTGTGACCCAGTAAACCCCTGTTCCACCACTGGGAGACAGGTAGAAAGGTGGCAAGAAGACGTACCGACTCTGTTGCTACATCATTCTCCAGGACAAAGTGTAAAGCAAACAACCTGGATGACAACAAATGACACATCCCGGAGCCCAGCTTTCCAGGAAATGAGGTACAATGCTGTGACAATTTTAGTGCTCACCTTTTAGCGAATCAGGCAGCTGTCAGGCTCAGACAGCTTTGCTTTGCTAAGCTTTGTGCTAGCTGTCCAGACTGGTCTCAATGAAGCCTTTAGTTTAAAGGATGAGAGTTTTCTCTCCACTTTATTTACATTACTCATAAGAAGCGAGGAGGTTTGTTTTCATAGTTTCTGAAGACTAAGCATTAGAACAACATCTGAATGCATGCATATTTCACAGCCTAGTCTCACATGAGCAGCGTATTTCGTATGTGCATTTGTGCGCAGAGGAACCGCCATTACAACAAGGGAGAGGTCTTCTTCCCATCTCCAGTCCCCCTCAGCAGACAACAAGTCTGGCAATGTCACTACTGTCCACTACAGCAACCTCAGAGGGTGCCACCATGGAGAGGCAGCCCTGCGGCATCACTGCTTCACTACTGCAGAGCTCTGAGGGCCTAAATGACTCTGTTAGGAACGGGAATGAGCCAAAGCAGAGAGTCCCCTGCTCCTCTGTCACTTCTGGGTAGAGGCCCTTGAGGTGGCTCATTCCAGTATCTCGCCACAGTCTGGGAAAATGCTATATATTTTGCTTTCTTAGGCATCTCTGTCCCAAGCAGTCTCTTGAACAAAGACACAGAAAAGCTCAAAGCCACATCATAATTCAGCCCCTCCATGGTTTTATTTTCTTTGTTGATAGATCTGTACCAGGCCACCTCCCTCAATCTATGAGGGATCAAGATGCTCATGACCAGGGAATTAAAAGAAAACCTCAAAGGCCAAAATTAAAAAAGAACTAGTATTATGCATTAGTACCTCTTTTCCCAAGAGTTTTGGGACCCTTTCCAGGCACTCCAACACCATCCATAGTCTAAATACAAGCAGTCAAGGAGATAAAGGCTCAGAGCAAAGCATCTCAGACAGAGGTCAGCCTGGTTTGCTTTGTGCCTGCAGAAATCTATACAAGAGATTCAAACATGCAAACACAGGGCCATGCACATAGCAGAAGACAACACCAAGTCAAACAGCAAAGTCAGTGAGAAATGCATGTACAAGAATTCCTTGTGGCTAAATTAAAAAATTAAATAAAAAATAAGCATTATTTTAAGCTCTCACTTTCACTAGATATATACAATTAGCTCCTGCATAATTCCACTAATACTTTAGCACAGAACTTTAATCTTTTCTTACTTAAATATATAGAACTTAGAACTCAAACACAAGAGAAAAAATCTCATCCCCTGATTAACTCCATTAAAATCTGACTTGCTAAGATTTACTTGGCCCATTATTCTCAAAATGCACCAAAAAAGTCACTCAATATTTGCTGCTTTTATTCCTAAATATATAAACGAACATTTCTTTTCTAACATTTAACTCAACAAAGTTCAAGCAGACTGCAATGAATTCCAGCCCTCATGAAGACAGATTTTTATCTAGACTCAAAGATGCTGTGTTTCTTTCATTTCCAAAACCCTCATGTTTTAAAAAGTTAGACATGATTACGGATACATATGTGTTATTCAAGGGCGAACAAATGAGGTTTTGCACAGTTCTCAGATACGCTGAAACCATCCTTAAACTGCTGAAAACCTGAAAGATGATTATTATAGTTATTTTTCATCAAACCTGTATGCAGGCACTATTCCTTGTTTTTTAATTTAATACCAAAATATGATAAGACTCACTGGAAAAAAAGCCAAGTTTGAAGTTAGCAGGGAGTAAAAACAGCATAATACTACATACCTGCTTACTTTTGGAGATGTGATCTGTCCCACTCACATCAAACTTTGGTGGGAAATGGACTTTTCCTTTTATCATGATTTTACTTTTGTTCTAAATGCGTAAGCAATTATGTTGTATATCTGCATTTTACCTGAGAGAGTTCCACCCCTACTGGATTGTAAATACGCTGACATGTTTATTTATTTAAATATTTAAGTATTAATTTACTTTCACTGTAACTGATACCCATCCCAAACACAAGTTCCAATAGGTAAATAATCTGAAATCCAGAGATGTCATGGACTGGTTAATAGTATGCAAATAGGTTCTGTCAAAGTTTATGCTTATTTATTTTTCTACCCTAGTTATTTCTAAAGCATATGACTGTCTTTTGGCAGTCATTGAAAGTCAACATTTCCACCATTGCTGCTATTGGAAAACAAACTATCAGTTACCCACTACATGTGAAAATATATTCTCTGGGTATGGCATTTCTCTATTACATTTTAGGGAAATGTATGTGTGAGTATACATGCCATTTCTTTTAAAGGCTTGGTGAGCTATAGAAGGCAGGGCCAGGCACTCCAAATGCATAGGTGGGAGGTCTGTGATTCCTGAACCCTCCAGCAAACTGCAGAACTCAGCTGTTCTCCTGTTGTATTCAACCAACAAAGCAGACACAAATCCACACTGCAGCCCAATGCTCTCAGTTTGGCTTGAAAGACCTATGTTGTTGAATACTTTGTCCTTACATAGGCTGATTACACAGGTAGATGTCAAACAGCACATGCAGACTTATCTCTAATTAATTTTGTTTTCAAACATCTCCCTAATGTTACTCTCTCTCTCCTGCTTACTTTGCTAGAAAAAGTACAGTTATAAAACTACCAATTCACTTCCTTTTGTTTTCCGGTACTCCCTCTTGTATAGCAAAAACTAAAGCTGTAAGCTGTCTTATGAATGCTATTTTAATAAAACAGTTCATAAAATATGCCTGTATTCCTCCCACTTCTATCGTTTCAATAATTCTATTTATAGCCACTCACTTCCTTAAGCTTTTAAGTGTTATGAAGACATCCAACAGCATGTAAAGCAGTTTGATCCTTGTTTTTCTGCAGCAGGCTGGGAAATCCCCATGAATAATAGTAAAGGAAATCTAGGGGTTTCCCTGAAGATCAATAAACTGAGCATCTTCTAAAGTACTGTGCAGCAGGAGTGCTAACAATCAAGCTGGGAATAATATATACAAGTAGGAGTGATTCAGTGGATATGCTGAGGCTAAGCCTTTGCAGGAAATTAGTAAAAACTAACACATAGCTCTTCAAGTAAGATTTCTCTTTTCTTGCCCTGCACCACATCCAACAAACAAGGAACCACAGATAATACTTAAGTGGCTTTCAGATTTGCATGTAGCAAGCAAGTGGCTGGAGCAGAGATGGACAAAATGTTCAAATATATCGTCACCTCACTGGAAAAAGGAGTAGCACAGGGAGAAAAAAGTATTCACAGATTATGAGTTAATTTATCCAAATGTATCTTAAAAAAAAGCATAGGAAGATTTTTTAAACTTCACAACAATTTGCTTTTCAGCATGTATTCCATTGGGAAATGGTCCCCATTTGTTCCCCCGTTTCAAAACAGAACATTTCAACTCACAGTTTTGAAAATGGGACCTAATTTAAGAGTTAAAAAGAAAAAGAAGAATGGGGCTAAATAATCTGGAAGTAACAAAGAGGTATTAGTGAGGAATATGCAAAATTTTTGGTCTGAGGGAAATCCAGATTAATCTGGTGGCAGTTCTTGCTTTGCTTTGCAGAAAGTAGTTCTGTTTCAGTCAGACTTTAATCAATTTCTGTTCCTTATTCAGTCAGCAGTTCCTCCCATTCAGTCAGCATGACAAAACTGAATTAATCACCCAGCCCTACCTAGTCTGGAATAACCTTTCTAAGAATAACCTTTCAAATAACAACTGAAATTTTTTGTTACACACAAGTGCAGGGATCCATGTCCTGAAGAGGTAATAACTGATTTTGCTTTACCTCTCTGACTTCAAGCACCATGAGTTCTGGATGCACTTCAGGTTCTCACTGAAATCCTACAGAGGTGTCGCACAACCTCCGTTACACCACGTGCATCTGCATTTCAAGCAAACATTGTCTTTTCCCTTACTGAGCAGGTCAAATGTTGCTATGTAAACGGAGGGGATGTTGCTGCCTCATACTACTGCCAGGCAGACAGTGTTCAATAAGAAAAAGAAAAAGACCTATATGAAAACAAGAACAGATGAGAAAGTAAAGTGTGGCATCATACAAAAGACTATATGTTATATAGCTATTTGAGGACTTGAGCCGGTAAACACTGCCAATAATAAAACCAATGTAACGGGTGAAAAAGAGTTCAGTGTGTTTTGCCCAGCTTCACCAACACCAAATACAGGTCCAGGTCAAAGACAGATGATGCAGCATTTCAGTCATGAACAGTGGAGTATTGCAATACTTTGTATTTCTACTGCCTCCATCACTTTAATGAAAATGCTTCCTCAAAACAGCTCTAGCGGCAAATAGAGTACATAACTGGCTGGTAATAACCGTGTCTCAGCCCCGATGCAATTATAATTTTCTTATCCTACATTAAACAGATCTGTAATAAAGGGGGGAGTAATTTTTGGAAAAAGGATATGCTTTCTTATTCTGTCTGAAAGCCACACTTACCATGTCCCTTTCCCCCGCCGCCCACATACATGGCCTTTTTGCAATGGCACATGTTCAAGTGTGTTTTGAGAGCAGCTTCTGAACCAGCATCCTGCAGGAAAGTAGACATGCCCCATTTCTGGGCTTGAGTGAGGTGTGAAATATATGGAGAACGATTCCCTTCACATTCAGGTTGGTCTTGGGCTTCTCAGAGATGCAAACTCAGGTTCCTAATAATTTCAAGGTAAAAACATAGAAGAAACTTGCAACCTTGGTGCTGAAGGACAGGACATAGTATGTAAGTGACATCTAGTTCTCACTTTAGCTGCCAAAATAATTTTTGGGGGCCTTCTTTTCTTGGGGGTGGTGGACACTGAAAATGAGGAGACTGTAAAAGCAGAATCAACAGCAGAGTTTGAGGACAAATAGATTTAAGAACTTTTAAGGTTTAATGTTTACTGAGCATTTGACTCAGGCTATCTTGTTAAACTACAAAACTTTGTGCTTCAGGACACAACAGCAAAAAAATATTTTTTAGATTGACATGAGACAAGACAATGGTTATTAATTTAACACACTGCAGGTAGTTTTCCAGTAGTTGGTAATTTTATTTGTTGTACTACCCACCTGAAAATTTCTTTAATGGATTAGTTCTTTCACATTCTTTTTACTTGAGTGTCTCTGTGTCTGAACTTATCCTCATGGCAGTTTTCTGTATTTTCCAAGCTCCTAGGAGTTGCGGTCACTAACATCTAAGTTAGTGATACATTTTAAACCTGCTAAAATTTATTCAGTCATCTGTTGCTCCAATTAACACAGAATTAATAGAAATACTATGTTATTGTGAATATGTTAGAAGTTCATACATTTAAGGGACATATGCTCTGTATTTTTAAGCCAAGTGACTGACCTAATTGGTATCATCTTTATACATCTCATATCCTTCTCATAAATATCTTTCATGTTTGTTATTTTCAAGGATTATCTTCCACAAAGATCAACTGCCTTTTATCAAGCAGCCCACAATAATCCTCTTTCGTAGTCACTGAACTGTGTATTCATTTCTCTGCCCATGTGCTCCCTCGCATAACTTTTTAACTCCTTCTTTACAGGGAAATTGATCCATGATTTCAAGGCATGTACATCTGTATGTGCAGAAGGAAGCTTGCCTTGATGTTGTTGCTGGGCCTCCTCGGTGTGGAGCAATTCAGGTTCTGGGGTATTGTTATCTTACACTATGCAGTAGGAATTCACAAATAACCACAATAAACTCTGATTCATCTTTCTATTGCTGAATTTCACATTCCCCTCTCAAACACCTGAAAAGAACATTCTTAATCATAAAGCAAACAGATTTTCACTCAGACACCCAGGCTCAAAGTGGGAACTTAACTGTTTACTTTCCTTCACAATAATCCTGTTGGCTTGGTTTCTCATCTCACACTCAGTTTTGAATTTGTGAATCTCACACACTGAATTTGCTTGGATCCTTTCCGTGCTCTTACAGAACGTGCATGGTGTTGTCTCGGCTCATCTCTCTGGACACAGCATGTCTCATGCACCATTTAACTGCAAGCCCTGCTCTTGCTCTGTCCAATGCACAAATGAACGGGTTGAAGATGGCTTCTTACTGAGGAAGGCTGGTGCTTTGGGAAGGCTCAAGAACAGCCTGGAGGGACAGTTCATGTGGTGGAAGGGAGAGAGATCTCCTGCGGTGGGAACTAGTCAGACACCTACAAGGAAGTGTCGGAAAAGTCAGGAAAAGGAATCTGTGGACTCATGAATTTGTTATGTCTGGTGAAGAGGAAGATTCGAAGGTCGTGAGGAGGACAGATGATCCTGACCCAAATCAGACTTATTCATAGCCCTGGCAGTAGTACAGTTCTCGTATTTAACAGAGATCCAGGGGGGACTTTAGAAAGGATTCTCAGATGACCATGGCCAAAGACAGATTAAAGATCAATATGGATGAAGCTGAATGGCTATAAGAAAAACATCAACAAAGTCTGAGAAAATCTTCCATTGAAGTTTTTCTTTGGTTATTGATCAGAATCAGAAAGACCCCAGGTAGCAGGTAACAGTAAGAAATGCAGAAATCAAATGCATCTTCTACATCCAGAGCTAGAAGGCCAGAGCAAGTTGGTCTGAAACAAAGAAAAGGAGCTTTACCATTTGCTTCCTTGAATTTATGAAATAAAAGCAGGCTTCAAGCAGCAATTTAGCTGCAATACCTGCTGAGTTTAGGAAATATGGAGGGACAGGTGTGTCTGAGGGTGGCTCCCTGCTTAGATAGTTCTCTTCTTGATGCCTATCACTTTTACTATGCATAAAAGCTGTATGGATTATTTTTTATGTGATATCTTACTGAATTCAAAGAGTAGTTAGAGGTCTTAATAAAATTAACCACATTCCGTCAGAAGTCTGAGCTACCAGCATGGATAATGAAGTGAAAGCCAGGTAAAAAATAAACAAAACACACACATACATACACAGACACCATGCCACACACACACACTCCCACACCCACCCTGAAAAATTTCTGCTTCATTGAGATTTCGTCAAAATTATTGGGATTTTCTTATTCCTACATGTTGTTAATTTTTAAAACATATGAAATGTAGCTTTTAAGAAACACTTCCCATCTGCAAGGCATGTTGTGAAAACCACCTTTGCTGGTAGAAGGAATCTCATTGTGAAGGAAGCCCTCCAAAACAAATGTGACTTACTATGTTATGGGATCACAAATGTACTGTCCTTCTAAACACCTAAAAAGGTTTCTCTAGAAGCTCTACATAGGCTGGCAATGGGTACCCCTTTTCAGCTGCTAAAAATAAAATCCTAAATGGGAGGTTGCCCCATCTTGTCGGCCAACAGAAGGCCTGCACAGTCATGCAGTTCACTGCAGGCACCTTTTGTGCTTTATGTCACCGGCTTGTAAAGAAGGAGAGAGCTTGGAGTCAAATCTCGTTTACCCAGTTTCAGCAAGACACGATGTCTGTAACTTACCTTGCAAGGTTTTCCACTAGGACAAAATTCAAAGAACAAAGAAGTATATATCCTCTACAAATATCATTTCTGAGTGAAATAAGAAGTCATAAAAATATCAGTCTGGTAGAGGTGGGAACAAGAAAGAACACTACCAACATATTGCAACTGTTTTGGAGGGACTGGATGCAGAGTTCTCACTAATGTTTGAGACTGTCAACAAGGAAACCAGTTTTGATAAACAACAGCTTGATCCAATATTTACTGAACCACAATCAAACACGTCTGCTCACTCAAATCAGCACAAAACAGGTTTTCTAATCCTTCTGAGACATTCCGTTATTTGATTTCCTAAATGAAACAAGTTCTACATAGTGAAGAAAACATCAGTTATGCTTTTCTCCTGACTTCAGTCAATACTGGAAAGAGGACGCAGGAAAATACTTTGTGCAAAATAGGAAGGAACTCTGTGTTTTGTGATTCAGGAATAATTACGTGGCAATAAAACACAACAAGATCAAGCAAAGTCCTTTACATTCATATCAAAGGCCTTCATTTTCTAGGGCTATCATCCAGCTTATAACTTCAAATTTCTCCAAAATGTAAAACAAATCACAAACCACTTCATGTCAAATCCCTGACCAATGCACGTGATTAGCAATGGCACAATGTTTCCAAACAGTTTATGAGATTGCAAAAGCGAGCCTTACATTTTTAGAAGAAGGGACAACTAAGCCACTGCAACTGTTGCTGTGCATTTTGAGTGCATCAGGCTCTGTGTGGGAAAGTAAGTGTTTACTTACAGTTCCTAAGGTTACTGTAGAAGACTGTAACACAGCACGTGACCGGTTTTCTGTGTATGCCTTGGGAGGCTTATGGAGAGTCCCTATTAAATTTAAGAATGAATCAATATCCTGTAGAAATCTGTACAGTCTTCTGTAACGGAATCCCAATTACACAAGATCCTGGGTTAAACAGAGTTCAACTTCATCCTCCTGAGTAATGCTTCATACAAATTTTTGCCTTTTTCCAGATTAACCATCTTTTAAGTTTCTCTTCCCTAAATTGCTGGGTTCAGAGTTACAGGGAAACACTGCCTAAATGAAAACCAAAGGGTAGTCTGCCATTTTTACCTCAGCTGGGAAGAATTTCACCAACCGTACTTAACTTTGTTATTACTAGTATCTTATTGGCTGCAACTCTCTTCTATTTAACCAAAGACTTTGGATGTCACCCAAATGTTCACATAAATTATATTTTACTTAACTTGAGACAGACCTCACTTATATCTTATGGTCATAAAAAGACTTGGCAGTCTTTTATAACTCTCTTCTTTCTAAGATCAGTAGGATCTTGAATAATATTTTCTAGAAGTGATGTGCTTTTTTATTGTTATTGATAAAGTGACTGTCAAGATAAAGGTCACAAGCAGAATAAGTTTCTTCTAAGGCACAGTACACAAAGAAAAACAGTTATTATTTCAAGCCACAACACATTTTAATACACTGGGTAGTATATTGATCTTATTTGTATGGTAAAAGACTCCTACTTAAATAATGTAGCTTTGCTCCGAACTTAAATGCCGTGGGCTTGATTATGTTGCCTCTAATACCTGTGTAGGCATTGCTTACAAGACACAACAGTGGTGGTGTGGTCTGTACCACTGCAACACTGCTCCAGTTGTCAGCTCCTTAACAAAGTTATTGCTAAAGCTGGTGGGCCTAGTGCTTGGGTGGGGGAGAAAAGGGTGCATGCACACATTCTCTAGTGAAACAGCAACTTGGTTGTTATAGATAAAGAATCCTTTTAAACACAGGAAAAGTAAGAACATCACTTCAAGTGTAGCCTACAGACTCTGTAACTCATCTTCCTAGAATTTGGCACTTCCTAGAATTTGGGTTTTCTCTATATTTTTAGAAAGTCTGCTTCTGTGGGATGAAAGATCATTGAGAAGGTTAGAAGGCTGTTTAATTTTTCTAGATAAACTCACATACCACAATTCTCCAATGTGTTGTTCAGCTTTACAAGCTTGCTGAACTAGTCAGCAATAGTTAGTTCCATGGAGTTATTTTATATCTCTATTTTCCTCCTTTGTTTTTATTTTTCCCCGCTGCCAGGAAGAAGAGAGTTTTCTCAAAGGATACTTCTGTTCCTTTAATCAGCAGCCCCTCAGGCAAATACACCCCAATCATGTGACAGCATTCTCCTAGTGCTCTTTTGTGAAATAGTTTTGTAACATTGTAAAATGTTGCAGATCTCACATAGTGATTGATAGCTTCACTCGGAATGTGTCAGGAGATTTTAAAAAACCCTCAGTTTTAATTGTACATCCCACTTGCCTGTCCTGTTAATATGTTCAGTCACAACAACCCGACACAATGACAGGACCCTTAATGCCACCTGATTTCAGCAGGGTATAAAGACAAAGAAATCAATGGCAATTGCTGAAAACCATCTTTAGAAAACACCACAGGAAATCCACATCTCTTTGAGGAAACATATTCAGTTTAGTCCAGTTATGTGTCATTGGGGCACTAATAGAAAGTTGATAACAATACAGATCTTCCCATCATGTCTTGTGAGAGAAGATGGACCTTGACAACTACAGAACAGTCTGCACATCAACTCAGCACATGGACTACCATTCAGGATGACTCCCTTGTTTCAAGGAGTTTTATTTTCTCAATCTTATTTTCTTCAGCTCATAAGGAGAGCTCCCTTCTAGCAACCCGTGGCACTTCTGAAAAATGATACATGCCTGCAAACCAAAGCCACAGAGGACCATGTACACTCACAAGACCTCCACACAAAACAGGTGAGAAAAAGCTATCAACAGACATTTCCTATGAAATAATGAACTTCCTTATCATTTTATTTTCAAACTGCTACATTTTCATGGTGTCTGATAATCACAGAGAGCTCTTCTCCTCTCAGGATATACAAACCACAGGATTCCAATGACTCACACCAAAAACGCTTTCAAACACACGGAGGACGGAAGGGCATGCTGTTTCTGCATTAAAGCTTCCTGCCAAAGCCCAAAACTATGCACACACAAATATATTTGGACAAAGTTTTAACAACAACGAGAAAATCACCTCACTGTAACCCTTCCGGTGAGACAGTCTTGCCCATCTTATGAACTGCCTGATTGCATCCTGTTTGCCATACACTTCCTTTTCGACAATCACAGCTGAGAGCAAGATACTTGTGAAACTGTTGTTCGCACACAGTGGTGAAACATCGACTGCTTAATGCAAGGATGTAAAACCTGTCTTGACTGATGATCAGCAGAAAAGGTGACTGGGCTGAAATTTTGAGTGTTTGGGCAGGGCCTACAATTTACTACATCTTTATATGATCTTTATCACAGTAAGCTCCTAACTGTTCAAGCTCTTAGTCTAAAATCAAAAGTATATTAAAAAGTCAAATGAAGTTGTATCTTCTTGGAACTGTAAAGGTAAATCCTACAGCTGTGGCAACTTCTCCAGAGCAGGAGTACTGAGATCAATGCTCTGTACTATATAGGAGTCCTTATGGGGAAAGCTTAAAGAAAAATGCCTGGTGAGACCAAATATATAGGGTGGTGAAAGTACAGTCTAATGCTGTTGTTGTCACTAAAGGCATTTGTCCTTTTCCACAGTGCTTCTCTGGACACGTGACATTACACTCACTTTCTGTTTAACAACTAGATCGCACTGCAGGGCAATTACATCTGTCCAGCTACACCTTCCTCAAAGAGAAGGCTGAGTATCCCTGGAGTATCTGTTTTCACTGAATTTAGGTAATTTCTCAGGCCATGGCTTGGAGTCAGCAGAAGCTCAAACAAAATAAAGCAGATAAGTGTGAATGGTTTACAAAACAGTAAACTTCAGATTCAAATAAACACCAGGGGCCAGCAGAAGACCTGCATTCTGAAATTCTTAAAATAGATTTAGCTGATATTCTGTACAAGACTGAGTGCCTGCCTTAAGGGAAAGGTGTGAATGGAAGTCACACAAACCTCTGAGCTCTGAACTAGTCCTAGAAGTGCAGCGTGAGACAGTGATGGGCTTATAGAGGACTTCAACTTTTGCAACCTGAATTTTGCATTCTCTGCAGCTGCAGGTCCACTGCTTTCAGTAATTTGAAGTTAATTTGTGTATGCTGCAGTTCCCAGATCCCAAGTGCCAACCCTTTATTGGCAGCAGCTCCATTACTGAGGACAGAGGTAAATGCTATAGCACTGAAACTACGCCCTTCATATAGGCAGAATTTCTGAATACAGACAGAGCAGTAGGGATCCCAAGCACGGGGGACTGGTGATTTGTGGGCTAGGATAACACATATTTAGGGGAAATCTCTGGGTGGCTGACAAGAAAACTGTATGGATAAAATACAAGCATTGCAAGGGTACAGTGAAGACAAGAGGCAGAAGGTCTCACAGTTTAGGAGAATGATAACCATCTTTATGCACCCAATTCACAGACATATCATTATCAGTGTGTGGAAAGCAGATGACAACAATTTCTCTGGGGTGATGAGTACATCCAACAGTTTATGGTTTTGTCACTCCCACAGAGAATTACTGTGCTCATTTCCCTCCTTCTATCAGTTGAATTTGCAGCTGATGGAACTGCAAATAATACAGCTTTTTATTATTCTTCTCCTAAGGTTTCAATGTAAAATTCAGGGAGCACAGAACACCATACATGAAAGATTTAATGGGCTTTCCCTGTTGCCATTCTTGCCTTTAAACCCTTCCGCCCCATTAAAAATTATTATGGGATATTCCTTCTCATTTATCCATATAGATTCAGGCATATTTTCATGCAGTTACTGTATAAGACCTTTAAAGGGCCTTGAAGAAAATAATTTTATAAATGCATAGTATTATTACTGAAACATTGGGTTTCTTTACCCTATTTGTCTTAAATTCCCATTCAAACTATTCCCTACACAAAAATTTTCCAAAGAAACCAAAATCATAACCTGCTTTTCATGTAGATAATGAAAAGCAGTGGTTGCTGAGCCAGCTGTTAGTTCCTTGTTCTCTACATCCCATTTAGTAGCTCAAAATCTGCATCATTCTGGGTATTTGAAGGAAGTATAAACTTAGTATCTAAGCAAGAGGGGTATGTGCATGTTGTAACAAGACAATAGGTCCTTGAAATAAAGGAAAAGCATGCTAGGTGTACTCTGTTGTGAATTTCAGATTTTTAAAGCTGGATTTAAATAAGACTTTTGAAACACGGTCCTGTATAACATTCTCTTAAGTGAGCATCATTGAGATTATACTGTTCTAAGATGGCTGCTGAGCATTTCGGAAAAGGACACTTCAAGCAACGATGACACAAATGTCAAACAGGATGTAAGTATTCAGTAAGTTTTCCTGGGTCTAAACCAGTCAGGTATTCAATATTCAGCATTCTTGTTAAAAACTTAGATGATGGAAGAATGAATGTGTTTATTGTACCATCCATGTGGTATGAGCTGCAAGGTTAGATGTGATGGAGAGCAAGGTTAGAGTTCAGCATAGCTTTTAAACATTAAAAAAAAGGTCTGGAAACACTGGGTTCAATTTCCAGCAATGACAAGTGCAAAATTCTAGACTAACAATGGCAATCAAATGGTTCAAATGCAGGGTGGGAAAACACAGGAGAGTGTAGCCCTGCAGAAGGGCATCTGGAGGTAGGTAGTTTCTAAATCAGACAAGCCAAAGTCTTACATTGTGGCAAGAAAGGCAGAGAGCTCACACTGAGACATATGATGAGGTGGTCCAACTCAAAAGACCCAAGGAGAACTTGCTTGTGCTCCACTGATACATCTTCAAACTGGTTTTGTGCTCAGTTTTAGGCATCCTCTCATAAGAAAGGTGAAATATACCTACAATTACATACATTGCAAATGGAGATCCATATGAGAAGAATGAAGATGATCAGAGGGCTAGAAAGTACAGCTGATAAGCAAAAACTGAAAGACATGTAGTCATCTGCTTGAGAAAGGACTAAAGGAAGGTGAGAACAAGAGTACAATTGAGAAGCTTACGGAATCTGCACTAAGGGAGGTGGAGATCAGACATTAATGGCGTGGTCTGTGTGACTCAGGTCACCTGGAGAATCTGTGAAGACTCCCCACCAAACATTCTTGTAGACACAACAAACAAATAATCCTCACTAATAAGTCTCTGAAACAAGGAGATGAACAAGATTTGTGTCTGAACCTGCTCCAGACCTTCCAGCATGTTACAGAGGCACTGAAGTGGCAGAAAGTTTTTAGGACTTCTGGGAGGAGTAGGGGGTTTAAACACACAAAGATAAGTTGCACGGGTATCTTAATTTGGCCAGTCTTGAAGGCCATTTTCCTAGACCCTCAACCAAAACTAGATATTAAAAAAAGACCAAAAATCAATTCAAGTGGAAAAAAACTTAGCTTTAATTGAACTAAAATTAGAACACTTCATTAACTGGGAAAACTCTGAGCAACTAGGTCAGACAGTCTAGAAATAGAAAATTTTATATGCATTTCTTCCCCCAACCACTGCGTCTCTGCCAGCAGATACTCGTGTCCATGACTGGCTGCAGCCAACTCATTGGCTTTGTGAGGAACAGTAGACTCTTCCGAGTACTCTGTGGGAAATTCCCTTTCCAGCCCTCTGATGCCTGGACATCTGGTGCCTACCAAGGCAACAGCAACCTACGCTCCTTTTCCTTCCAGAGGGTTGAAGTCAACCTCTTCACTTCTTAATGGAACACAACATATCACTTAAAACACCCAGGCAACACAAACATCACCCATCACACTTCATGGTGGAAAGCATACTGAATTAAGACGTCAGTAAACAAGCATTTCTAGAGTGTAAGGCCAAAGGGAACTACCACTGTCATCCAGGCTAGCCACTTAAATAACACAGGTGACCAAATTTCTCTGCATTATTTTTTATCTGACAGAGTGGAGCTTTTTCTTTTAAGCACCAAAATTCTAAATTAAAACTTACATCTGAAGAACCTGCAACATTTTTTGACACAGTGTTCCAAAGATTGGTTAGCCTCACTGCTGAAAATCTGCATTTTGTTTCTGATCTTCATTTGTCATGCTTCTGTTGTCGTTCACTGGTTCCTGTGATATTTTCACCTTCCAAGTTTAAGAGATAGAAGCCAAAGGCTTGCTCACTATTTAAGTGCTGACAGGTTGTGATCAAATCATCTCCTGACTTCCTCTTTGGTAAACCAACTATTTTGAGTCTGCTAGTGTGGGACATGTTTTTCAAGCTGTTACTCATCCCTGTGGCTTCTTCATCAACCCACTCTATTTTATCAACATCATTAATAGTACTGCAGAAATAGTTGCATCAGTGGCACACATAGAAAATTTTTAAAAAAAAAAAGAGCAAAAAAAGCCAAAGCTTCATTTTCATTTAATACCTTCCAATACATTTCTTAAGCTATTTTGGCACTGGCATTATGGGGGAACTTACAAACTACCCACAAATATCTTGTCCCTTGCTCCCATTTAGACAACACTGCCTACTTTCTCACTCTGAGCTAACATACAGTGTTACATATATCTAGATATTTAAATCAGATTTCTAAATCCTTAATGCAGTCTCTTCACAGTTCAGCAGTTCTCCAATACTTGTCTTATGCAGACTTTAAATACTAGCCATTACATTTTTTTCTAAGTTATTGACAGAAGTGTCAAATGTACTAGACTCTAAGCTTAACTGAATGGAAATGGGAAAAGCATTTCAATAGTTGCTCCTGAATTTATAAAACTGTGGCAATTTTCTATTTGCATGATTATGTTTCTGAATTTTCATCTTTTGTTTCTGACAAGTTTTTGTTTGTATAGCTCTGTGTGTATGCATCTGTATACAAACAGCTAGCGCAAAAATCTTTTGATTAATATTTTTGACAGGAGTAATGTTTCCTGACAAAATCACATTTCAATACAGGGCCCATATTGACAGGATTTTTTAACTTGCGTTTTCATATGGTCAAAATTTGCTATTGACATTTTAATAAAGGAAACTCAGATTTCTCAGTTCAAGCAATTTTCAGTGTTTATTTAGGAGATGTTTAGAAACCTTAAAACAACTAATAACAGGAGAAAATATTTTAATACCAAAACACCTCGAAATTTTTTAAAAAGCATCACCCAAAGGTACTTTCAAAGAGTTCGCTCCCCCAGTGTATTTCAAAGGTTTCCTTTATTTCATTCTCCTTTGAAACTGACTGTAATTGTAAGATTTCCTAGGAAACAAAAAATACTGTACGCAGCCAACTCTTTACATTTGCACCTCAGTCAGTTCTCAAAGTGCTGTGGGGCAGGTCACAAGGATAACACCCCCCAATCCCACTCCCGCCCCCGATGCTGCAAAACAGGAATGAATTGTAAAACGTGGTAGCAAAACAATGACTCACACGGATGCCAGGCATTTGGGATGGTATGATTCACATGCTTTATTGTGACTGCCTGAAGAACGACACAACACCATCTCACAAGGCCAGGGAAACTGCGCCAGCCAGCTGCCCACTTGCGGTTCGGGCAGGACTTGCCCGCTAACAGCAATTGCAAATAACACAGTAGAAAAGCACCACTGAAGCCCTGTGCGACCTGCACCCTCAGTCCCGCTAAGCATCTCTCTGGAATCTTTCGGCACCTTGCAGAGACACCACCCAGCAGTACAGCTCTGCTCTCTTAACACCAAGTGCTGCCAGGGTGCAGTGACGACCTCACCAGACCCTCTTCATTTTCCTTGCCAGGGGGCTGCCTGAAGAACCTATAACTGGCTCAGAGATACCAAAGTAAATCCCAACAGCTAATTTTCTTGCCCTCACAGGACCAGCAGCCTTGCCCCAGTCTTTCACATCTGCAGCCAGTGTTTTGTGTGGGTGGGAGAGCCACTGTCTGCATGGGGAAGTCTGAACTGCTCCCAACATGGTGCATACTTTCTGTTTACTCCAGCATAGCTGATAGGGCTTTTTGTTTGTTTTTCACCTTTCTTGTTTCAGAGCTCCCTTTTCCTTGAAGATACCACAGGCATCTCTAAGTCTTCCCATGGATTTCTCCCTTCAGCGAAACAGGAGACCTGAGCTCCTTCCTCCTGCTCGTGGCACTTACACATGCCTGCTTGAGTTTTCCTGACAGTCTCATGATGAGACCCAGTAAAGACTGAAGTTTCTAAACGGACGTCAGCTGAGTTCACGCATGCAAACAAGTCCCAAAAAATGCACAAAGCAAGAGTTACAGCCTGGTAATTTTTTTCCTGCAGCTTGCATGTAGCCCCAGAGGCAGAAAGAGTCAATGTGATGTGCTGAACAAAGCCATCATGGTGAGAGATTTATAGGGTCCAAGTCTACCAAAGGTACAGATGGTGTTGGAATTAAAGGCCCCTACCCCTCACAGTGATTTCTGGATGACTAATCTGATATCTTGTGCCAGCACATGCTCAACCTACTACTTCCTCTGGTCTCAGGAGGCCGTTTTCCTTTCCCCACACCCCTGTTGGCACAGAGGGACCTCAGCCGCCAAAGGGCTGGAATATTTTTCCAATGAACATTCACCTTGGCTGCTTTTTCAGGTGAGAGGATTTGTTTATGGATCTACTTTCTGCCTACAAGACATGCACCAGGTCTCCACAGCAAAGAAAATAATTGCCAGCAAGTGGTGAGGCAGAGGGGGTTCGGTAAGACAACTCTAGGAGCAAAGCACATTTTCACAGGGTTTGCTGAGCTCCATGCTGGGTGTGGCGTACGTGCTGCTGTCAGAAAGCGTCCAGAGAAGACTGTGGCATTTTACAGACCATGTTATCAAGTTCAACAATGATGAGGAAGTGTGTGGGTGGCAAGGGATAGCCAAAGTTCCTCTTTTCACAGTTGGCCAATTCCACCACCCTCATGTAGACGGAATTGTCCCCATTGATTTTATATTTACCACGGAAATCCTGCTTGTTGCAGTTCTGCTCAATGCCAGCTCTTCTCCTTGAAGGTTGTTCTCATCAGCCTGCTAACACTTCCTTTACCTGAAAATTTTAACATTAAGTTCACAACACACTTAAGTAGCCAAACCTACTATTTACTTTTCCTGCCTTTTATTTTTTCATGAACAGCAATACATTTTCTAGTGTTTTCTACTATCTGTAGACTGTGCTACCTCCTTTCAAGGTTCTTGTAACCACAAAGGAATGTAAGAATGAGTCCCATTAACACTGTCATGTGCTTGAAGCAATTTTAAAAACTTAGGCAATAGGCAGCTCCATGAACTATTGCACTAGATACAAGCAACAAACCTAGAGACCCACTTTTAAGACACTCCCCTGGGTATCACAGCAAGTTGTGTGGTTTCAGATGCATGTTTCTTTAGCTGAAAGGAAGAAGAGAAATCTTGAAATAAGTCACCTCTCTACACATGCAAATAATTAACAATTTTTGCTAAGTCACAAAAGCACTGTCCTTCATGTAATTATCTTATAAGGATCTTTTGAGGCTTTTCCTTCTTTTTTTCCCCTATATGCTTTTTGCATTCATCCAAATATTTGGATCTTGACCGTGAATGAAACTGCCCCAGATGTAAAATTTTCTTCTAGGTAGAAAAAATTACTGATTCAGATAAAATTTGCAACAACAGGCTAACTCAAGACTCAGACAACACTTGCATGACTTACTTTCCAAATCTTCTGCTTCTGGTGGAACCAGAAAATAATGCAAGAAAGGATATTAAAATAAAGTTAACTAAACATCTATAAAAATACTGGGTTTCAGTCACTTTAAGGTTTGGCTGAGCATCTGATTCTATGTATATATCTCAAGAGCTTCTTAAATAGTAACCTGTGTTTTCAAAATAAATATTGTCTGGCAGCTTTGTTTTGCATTAATAGATGGGGCCATGGGCAATTTGAAGACAACCTTTCCAAGATATCAGGAAACAGCCCATGCACTTCAGAAGATAAGTGGTTTCAGAAGCATTACAAATTAATTAGGAGGTCTACCCCTTGTCTCTCATAGTAAGATTCAAAGAATGATTTCAATAATTCAGGCACAAAGGAAACTGAGGGCAATGCCAAAAAAGCCCAGTTAATTCACATAGTCCCTAGTTAGGGGTGGGTCTAGCTCATTAGGGGCCTTTTTTAATATTACAAACACATCTGTCAGAGCAACAGACCTAGGAATATGTTGGAATTTTTGATGAGTTAGAAAAATGTATTAAAAAGTATTACCCCTGAGGCTGCCAGAAAAAAACAAGTATCTGCTTTTCTTGACACCTTATGCTGAGACGTCTCCTCATGGCGTAAGTCTACCTTATTGTTAACTATTGGTAACTACCTTTCAGCAATTGCACTGACACACTGTGTGCCCCATAGGAAATGCAGGTATAAAAACCCTCAAGGCTTAGTATTTGCTTAGATTGACATAAACCAGTATAACAGCATCAGGGCCTAGCTGATCTGTATCAGATTAAATTTTGGACTACATAATATTAACACCATCTCACTTACTCATAATCAGACAAGGCAATTGCCTTCAAGGAAAGTCATTAAACATGACCACATCTAGGACATAGTGTGGCTGGCCTGTGACTCAGCTTAAACTGTGCTTTTTCCATGCAAAATAAAGACTTACAGGCTGCTGAGAATGAATGGGCTCACTGAGAAAGGACTTTTTTTTTCTTTTTTACAAAAGCAAGCGTATTGACACAGAAAAGCTCACTCACTGTAGTCTGCACCAGGCTTTCCACAACCACCAGCCTTCTGGCTAGCCTTAATTTCTCCTTCTTCTCCCTCAATATGCGCACCCTGCATTAAAAGCTGCCTCAACTTCTTCTAACTGAGATGAACCTCCATCATTGCTTTGAAACTAGGGTGTCTCCTCCCCAGCACATACAGGCACAGGAGATGTGGTGGGAGCCGTTCTCCAGGTGCAGTTTCCCATGCCCTGACCACCTTCTGCTGGTGCCATGACGGGCGTGCTGCCATGTGGCTGAATGCCACAGACACTCCCTTCCCCTCGGCACCCACTTTCCACTGCACCTGAGCTTTAGTAAATCGAGCTGTGTTGAGTTTGCAAGGTTATCATGTCTATAATCAAGCCCCAGAGATCCAGCTTTTGTCTCAGAGGTTGGAGTAAATGACAGTCATTATAACCATTAACCACGATAACCACTTCCCCAACTAACCACACACATGAAAGCTGATTTATCAGCCACCTGCCTGTTTCTAGCTGCTGAAATACATGCAATGCTCTTCTCAGCAGTATGGATTCTCAGAAAAGTTGTTCATTGGTACTAGTGTGCAAAGGGTGTGTCATCTGGAACATCTGCATTTGGGGCAAAAAAGACGTGTTCAGCTGAATTCAGCTGTTTGCTGCCAGCTGGCTTTCCTTGGGTGAAATTCAGAGCTGAATACAGACACAGACAGACAGAAAGACAGTCAAGAGCAGGTACAGACATGACAGGAATATACAAAATTTCTGTGAATGGCACACTTATCTGACCAGGCAGCAAGTACAGCAGGGAGGAAGGTCAAGCAAACACTAGCTAACTATTTTTCAGACTGATAGAAGCTGTAATATGCACTGTCCAAATTTAATTCGTTCAAACAAATGCCTTGTTGCACTCAATGTATCTCATGGGTCTCATTTTTACTGCTTTAGGAAACAATATTGGTCATGCTTTCTTCCTTTTCCTATGTTTTGGATTTACGATCTATTTTGGGTTTAAAAAGGGTCCTGGGATTTTTCTTCCTGTTACTCACAATAATTAAATACTGTTTATGTACTTCAGAGTGAAAAGCTTTCCAAATTATTTTTTCCTTTGATTATTAATCATGATCTGCTGGAGATTTGGGGAGCAGGGGGTGGCGGTGTTATCTTTTTCTTTCTTTTTTTTTTTTTTTCTCTCTTTTTTTCCATGATTCAGTCCTTTCTTTGTGTTCATCTGGTTGTTCTTAGTAACTTGCATGACAGGCTTACCTTTCACTCCTACAATATTTGGCACCTGTCCTTCAGAGCTTGTTTTTTTGTCTCTGTGCTTCTGCCTTCTCCTTGGGCAACAAAATAATTTCTGTCATCCTGTTGATTCTATCCATAAACACCTCTTATTTAGTGTCTGTTCCAGACAGATTAAGTTTTGTTTCCTTTTTCATCTTGTTCTTGAAGTTCTTCTCAACCACTTCTGGTATCTGTACTCCCTTCCATATCATAGATGATATCTTTGGCTTATTATGCTCTCAATATAGAAACCCTTCCTTCGTTCTGTTTTCATTTAGTCCATTTCCCTCCATCCTCTCCCTTGCTGGGGCCTTTAGTCTTAATTACAATACTGAAGGTCCCTCCTATATGATTTTCCCTGAATCTCCAAGGCCATTCAAAATGCAAAGTCAAGATAACAGTCCAGGCTTACAATTTTCTCCAAGTCTCTTCTGCTAGCTCTTAGGCCATGATATAATTTTCCTCGTATCCTGTTGTGAGAGTTTTCCCAACACTGTTATTGATCTGCTTTTCTCTCTTGTTCTGCCATTTCATACCCAATGTACCTACCCTCTCTGTGACGCAAAACTGCCTTGCTCATTTACCCATAAGCATCTTTCATAGTTTCGTCCCATGTAGTTTCCTCATTCAGATGAGATTTGAGGAAGTAAAAGCATTGCATGTGTGGCTCGCAATCAATAACCTCGGACATACCATTAAAATCTTGCATCATTTTTGGATGATCCTTTTGCCTTGATTTTCCATTTATTCTTTGGGACACAAGACCTCAGCCCATGGCTTTCATCGGCCCCCAGGTGTACCACTTCTCCAGAGCCCACTGGGGTGTAAATCACCTGTATAGCCATAGGGGGTGGGCAGCACCCATTTACATACCAAAGGGTTTGGGCCTGGGGTTATCTGCCTGTTGCCACTTGGTTCTGTAGTGCCAGCTGCACAGATTCCACACATGTGGAGCTATTTTAATCCAGCTAATAATGAATAAATAAAAATAATTTGGATTAAAACTGTCCTACTCAAACCTGTGTATATTTCATTTAGGTGTCGTCATACCCTTTTCATTTTGGAAAAAGACTTGTGTGATGCAAATTGTAGGCAACTTCAGTATTAAAAACTCCTTATTTCAGTTATTCAGTCATTAAATCTTAGCGTTTCCAGATTTGTAAAACCTTTTTCACTCTCATCTGTTAAAAGAGAATGTAAGGGTGGGGATCATGACCCGTGGATCCCTCTTACTGATGTTCAATAGCCAGCTGGCAAATGCTGTTTGTTTATTTATTAGGTATGGGAAAACATTTTTAACTGAACCACTGAACACAGGTGCTTTGGTTGTTTATGCCCGTTCATACAACTCTAAGCCTTATTTAAACACATGGGGAAAGGGTTTCCTTGAGACTCAAGACACCAGGACCCTGGTGTAAAGTATGATTGCTCATAACCTGTTTTAAATCTTCTGTCCTTCCTGAAAGCTCATGCACCCAGAGGCAGAATCAAGGAAATCCAGGCCTGGCAAGGCAAAACATCTGAAGCCTGAGGTAGCCCAAACCTTTTTATATATCATAAAGAAAAATACATAGTAAAATTACTACCTAAAAATAAATAGTTTATAGGCTAAATCACAAGATACCACTAAAACTTCTCCAATAATTCTCATTTGCCCCTTTTATTACCTGTTTGGAGGATCATTCCTTTACAGTTTTTGAGGACTTAGCAGATCTTTTAAATACATTAAACTTCCTCTCTCCCTCTGACTGTTTTTTTTCCACTCAAGCCTCTGGATATTTGTCTCTCAGTAATGATACAAACGGATGCAGCCACCCACAGCCTTGTGGTCAGTCCTTCAGAGTCATTTTTGTCTTCTGTGAATGCCTACATGTTAAGACCCCTTTCCAATCCCATTTCCTAATTAACTGCAATGTCTGATTAGAAGGGCACTGGTAGGATTAGCCAAGGAGAAATTATGAAACAAGCAAGCAGGAGGAATACTGCAGTTGATACTAAAAGTCAGAAGTTGCAATGTTGATAGCTGAAGAATCAGTGTTAACAGGAGAAAAAAGAAGTTTTGCCTACAGGTTTTCTCTATGCAAACGTCTGTCTTGTTTGGATTTACACATCTCAGCTTCAGATTGCTCACAAATTTGTTTAGGCTGTGACCTAACAGTGGAAATCTTCATTAGTTCATCTAATGGCAACAGACACCAGATTTCTCACTAACAGTGGCCAAAAGTGTACTCAGTCCCAACGACACACATGGGGGCAGCAAGATTTTAGTGCCTTTGAAAGAGAGGGCCATACACCTGAAGCTAATGAATCCATAAAGCTTGATAAATGAATTGTGGCCACTAATTATGTCCTGATTACTTTTGTACTTATTTCAATAATTAAAGAGCATAAATAGCTAGAAATGGCTGGGGAATAATGCACAGAGCCTGTCGTCCCAAACCCAATAGCCAAGACCAAGTCTGGGCAGAGTTCAGTGGTGCACACTGATGTGATACTGGTACACTGCGTATATGCCAGTGCCGACTCTGGGGTGGGACCTCCAAAAGCAGAGGTGCGGGTGCCACGTGCTCTTTGCTGCCTCACCGTCAACCACAGCAGCAGAATGCACATGTTCTCAGCTCCAGAGGCTTCTGCTGAAAATTCTTGAACCTCTACAGAGGAGAGGTCCAGGGTGCAGAGAAGAAGGCTGAAAATGTTGTGCCCATAGATGAAACTGTAACACCAAGTCAGAAAGTTTCTTACTATGCAATGTTCACCTCAAATACTTGAATATACAAGGTTCACCCCACCATATTATAGATCCTCCTTTTCAACAAACAGGCTCCACTTCAGCCCCTCTACCCTCTGTCGGGTGAAATGCAGCAGAAGTAAGAAGACTCTCGACTGTCTTGCACTTCCCAGCTCACCAAGGTCTGAACAAACCAGGTGCTTTGTGAGACGTTCACACCCTTCGTGACTGGGAGCATGTGCAACGTCAGCTACTGTGGAAATCCCCCTATCGCCTGCCCAGAGGCACTGTCGTGCTCACACCACAGGCTTGCAAATCCAGAGGATGACATGTGAGCAGAGGTCATTTGGAAAATGCTTCACCGCCCACCTAAAGGCACTACCGTCGCTGGCTGGCAGAAGGGTCAGAGTTGGGTGCAGGGGTGAGCGTCTCATGCAGCGGTAGCAGCGTGCCAGACAGACGATCTGTCCTAGAGCAGCAGACATTGCTGGAGTGAGGGTGGTGTTTTCAACACTGAGAAGAGTTGAGGAACAGCTTATGTCCAGTTCATGGAAGGTTTTAAAAGCAAGCAGGAGAGGATTTGAACAAGCACATTCTTATAAAGGTACAGATGAAACAGAGCTGGCAAGAATTCAGATTGTGCATGGTTGGAGACATAATCACTCTCTGCATAGCAATCTTATTATTTTTGTTACAAAACCACGTAGCAGTTAGCGTTAACTTACCTTTGCTCTGGTGTTACTACGTATTCTCTGGGTACTATTACACATTCCTGGTAAGAAGCAGTCCCTGCCTTGAAGAGTTGATAGTACTGTTAATAACCTTCTTTGGATGACAACCAGTTGACCAAAAGCATGTTAATAACAGAATGAACATGACAAGTGTTTATTCAAATGAACTGTATAGTTTCACTGTTGTGGTATTCCTAACATCTTTAAGATGCTATTTGAAAATACTTAGAGAAGAAAATCCCTTCTTCTGTGTGAAAACACCACAACCGAAATAACGGACTGTTGGTGCAGTATAAATTTGGATTTAGATTGTTTGTTTGCAATCTACATTTTATGTGTAATTTATTCCAGTAGAATATGTTTATGTGCCTAGGACACTTCAAAGTATTGTAAATAGTGTAATTGTAATGTTAATTATTCTTTGCATTTAAATGATTAGTAAAGTTTTAATTTGACATTGATTTGGACACAGTAAGTTTTCTGTATATTTTATAACATGTGATGAAATTCTGCTATCTAGTATACCAGCACCAAAATCAGAGAAGACAGCAGAAATTAAACAGATGCGTAGTATTCTATTTATAGACTTTTTTCCACATGCTGTATGGCAAAGCTAATATCATGCTTTGGTTATCTTTTCTGAAGTATCCCACCTCTTCAGTTCCTTACTCAGTGTTGATCTGCCAGTAGAATTCTGTGTAAATGGCTGTGTCCTTAACTTCCATTATTTTGCTTTGTTTTTGTAGAAAGAAAGGGAACAGACACCTCAAAGACTGTGGTTGTACAGGCCCACATAACATCAATGCTTCACTGTCATCAGTTTTGCACCACTTCCCAGAGCTGAAACACCTGAGGTGAAAAGACTCAGCATTCCTTAAAAAGCAAAGAGGGGGTGTTTTGCCACACAAGAATCAATAATACTGTTATTTTGCACCTTCATAATTTCTTATTCATTCCTTTAAAAGTTGCCTCACTTTGGCTCTCTGAAATTCATTGAGTGTGTTTCTAGTCAGACAACTTCAAATCCCAGGCTACTGCCACTTGTTACAGCTTAGATTTTTGACAATTTTAAATTGTTTTATCAAATTATTTCTCAAAGTACTCCAGGTGGACTTCAACTTTCTGAAAAAGAGCTTTTTCTTTTACTTCTAAAAGACTTCCCTGGATTCTTTTTTATGAAGTTAAAAGATACGCCTATAGAGAAATGATGCTCAGTTTGCAATGTTGTTAACTTCTGCTACTTCACCACTGGCAGATGTGAGCTTAACCACGGTTACTCATACTATTACCTCCTGTGATTCTCCTCGGTTTGGCTTGAAACAACTGCTGCAAACATACTCGAACGGTGCACTTCAACAGACTGAATTAGCAACCTGGGCCAGTGTGGGAATATCACACCTCTTCCAGGAGCAACCTCCCCTTCCCACGCACCTTGTACACAGTCCAAGTTCTACCTTTGTTCAGCAAAGGTCTTAGCTTTAAAGACACTACTGCACTCCACAATCCCACCACGCTCCAAGAGGTGACAGCTGGGATTTCTGCCAATTAAGGGGTGCTGCCGCTAGTCTTGGAGAAGCCAGAATGAGACCAAATGTGCAGTTTGCTTCAACAGGTAGTCATAGAGGGCTTGAAATTCCCTGCACATTTACCCAGATTCAGTCTTCCCGAGAATGAATTGGCTTGGTTCTCCCGATCAGCCATTAATTTATGTAGAAAGGGGCACCTCTCAAGAGGAAAAAGACTGAGGTCTTGGAAGAAACTCAGGATTTGCAAGATGTTTTGAGTCACTCTTCCAGCTGCTTACTGCTGCTGTGTGTGTGTCTTTTTGTGCACTGACCAAGTAAATACCTCTTTTTGAAACCTGAAATTCTCAAGAGGTAAATACTTCCTGCCTCCAAATCAAGTTTTCAACATTGAATACAAAGTCCCAAAACTAGTCAGACAAAAGGTCAAAAATTAAGAAAAAAAATGTAAGTGGAAATTTGGAAATTCTAAATGTCATTATGAGTTTTGGTTTGATTTTGACCATAGAGTTACTCTCAGTAATATTTAACATGCAAATGATCAACCATAGACCTAATTCTTCATGATCTTTAAACAAAAATTATTTTAGAAATAAAGATTAGGTTTTTTTTTTAATTGTCAACTAAATAAATCATATTGACTTGACAAATTTTCTTATCAGTAACTTTCCATTATGAAAAGTTTTAGTTAGAATATATGGTATCTTTTTGACAAAGGATTATTCTTCTCAAAAACCATCAACCGGATCAATTTACAGATAAAATTAGACCTAGGAACAGGCACAATATAGACTTCCACAGTCCATAAGTAGGTTGAGACACCTTCTGACACAAATCTTTACTTTTGGTGAAGAACTGGAGGTTTACTCTGCAGTGACTCAGAATAGTATCTCCTCCTGTGGTCAAATAGGGAGAACAGTATCAACCATTTTGTTCTCAATATTGGTGTCACTTAAGAGTATTATAGAAAACCCTTACTGAGAGAGCAGAAAGAAGATCAGGATAAAAAAAATGTTTAACTGTGGAAGCTCTCAGGATGACAGTTTGAAGGATTTCTGTGGGGTCTGGTTGTTGTATGAAGCTGCATCTGAGCAATGCACTGTCAGTGGAATATACATAGAGACCTGCATCTCAGGACATGCCTGTCTTTAATGTGCTGTTTTATATAAAACCAAAGATTTACTCTGTAAAGCTCTTATCTGCTCATTTCTCAGTTATAGTTATACGTTCCTGTGTCACTGAGGACATATCATACAATTCATGATGAATCAGGTGGAGAAAGGTTAGGTAAACATTTCTATTTATTACAACAACCTTGAATTGCATTGAACTTTCTGACAGATTAAATAACAAAATGTACTCACCTTTGTCCTTTAACTCATCAAATTACAGACTACTTTTAAACCTCCAGACAATATTTCCTGGAGAAATTCCTTTTACATGTCTGCACACAAGCACGGCTGCAAAGCACTGGCTAATGGAAATCTTTGCTCTGCTGCCAGCAGCACCGGTACCTTGCACGAATGCAGGCTCTGGAGGAGGAGTGAGATGTCTGGGGCTCTCTCCATCTCACTGCTGAGGGCAAGCCAGAGCATTTGGGGGTAAGTTTTCTGGAGCAGGATGCACAAGAAAGTTTCAGCGACAGAAGGGAAATTCCTGGTATAAGGCCATCTGGCACTTTGTGCTGTCACCCATCACTGCCGCCCTCTCAAGGCATTGCTGTCCTTCTTGGTTCTTTTGCTCTCAGCACAAGCAAGCTGCCTGTGAGCAAGCTGCTTGCAGTATGCACGCTGTGCATGCAGAGGGCTGCTGCTAAGCGGCACACAGGGGTCCAGAGGGATTATGGAGTCAGCTGGCCACTAGCTTGCTGTTTTTTCTGGTTTTCCCCAGAAGCCAGAGAACTTTCCTTTTGTTGTGTGCTGTGGAGTGGTAGAGGGCAAGGACACTGGGGAATTTTTCTGTTTAATTTGAAGGTGTGTATTAGGTTTCTTACAGCTGAGAAACATGCAACTTAGCTTCTGTTGTAGCTTTCCTCTGTTCCTGGGCCTCCATGTTTGTGTAAGTGGGAGAGGACAGGGAAAATCTGGAAATAATTCTCCCCTCAGCTGTTTGATTTATAAAACCTCAGCATCTCCTCTTCAAAAGAGAGAACTGGTCAGGTCAAGCAGAGGCGCAGTACCATCCACCCACACAGACTTCTCTTGCCTTTTTTCTTTTTGTATGCACAGCAATAACTGCACTTTTAGCTAAAAATGAGAAAATAACAAAACAAACAGGCTGAGCTCCAGGCTCAGTTTATAAAAAAGTGTCAAAGCCTTTTAAAACTTTTAATTAAAAATTCCATTCCCTTATCTTTGAGGTGAAACAATTCACATGAGTTACACTAGCTCTTCTTTTACCAGCAAAATTAAATAATACAACCAGCTCCCCATAAAACAGGTTGAGAGTCCTTTGCTTGGTAACTGCAGAAGCACTGAAACTCGTGATAAACAAGTTGTCTGTTTCAACTAGTTTTGAGTTCAGGCCCACTAGGAAGTAAAATTTCCCCTTACACAGGATGAAATAAGGAAATCATCAGTTACCTTAGCAACCCTTCAAAAAAAAAAAAAACAACCAACATTTGTACCTATCCAAAGGGCAACTAATCTAATTATAAATTATTGTAAAGGTTATGTGAACGACAGTAGCGAGGGGAAGCCATGACTCATTATTTTAGTCTATGGGAAACAGTATTGCCATTGTATTCCTGCACAGGCTGTTCTGGTACTGCCTTCTGCGGACCATCTGCCAAGGGCTCCTATTTACCTCCCAGGACTGACCAAAATGCATCTGCTGAAAAACCTGACCCAGGCTTGCTGGGAGTCCAACCATTTATCTCTACTGGCTTGCAAGTTTTGCACACCGGAGAGGCTGGAGCCCAAAGCAGGCATTTGCTGGTTCAGTCCTATATGTTGCTCCTGGCATGAAACCATCAAAAATATTGAAACTTCCTCCTTTCAAGCACTGCTCAGGGCTGCCGACCCTTAAAATCACCATCTGCATTTTCATAGCTGCATAGGTGATGGGCAGTGATGTGTATTTATACCATAGCTACTATTTAATACCACTTAACTTACGGTGTGGTTTTGGCTACCATTTCATGACATGTTGGATGTTTGGGACCAAGGAAAGAGTTCTGCCCCCCAGCACTGTTCTGAAACGCTGAATACGAATATCCGAACATGCTCCCCATGAGCAATTTTACCCTCGATTTACCTCACAGTCAGAGCGAGCACTTTGGGGGTTGTGTCTCCTGAAGCAGAAGAGGTCTCACCACAGACTTCAGCTTTCAGTTTTGCTACAAGTTTTATCAAAAAGATAAAAGCTCCACAAACGCCATTGTCTGAGTGGTGGCGAGCAGACACAGTGAAGCACTGGGATGGATGGCAAAGGGGAAGATTCCAGGTTTCACGGGCAAGTTCTCCAGCAGGAGAAGTGCTCTGTTGCCTGCAGCAGGACCATAGTTTAAAACTGGTGAAGCAGAACTTCAGCTTCATTGTTTTCTAAACACGATCCTTACTTAACAGGAAAAAACACAGAAACTTACAGGTTGCATCTTCCTTAAACTGTTTCCTGTACTCCTAAACTCATGTAAAAAATCCTTTCCTTGCCAGGTTGCTTAAAACAGCTAAGAGTCACTGTGAAATAAGGTGGACATCTTCACCCAGTTTTTCAGCCTGCCCTTCCTGAAAAGTCATGAACACAGACTGGGATCCTAACAGATGGGTGGTGGGCATGAATGCCGGGTTAGGTTTCATGTATAATGCCATGACCTTTTGTTCTCCTGGGGTGGCACTGGTTGTGTGAACCACTCTCAGTTTCCAAGTGCCACGGAGAACCTGCCATGCCCTAAAGCAGGCAGTGGCTGTGCCCATCCCTCAGCCTCGGGACCTCCACAGGGGGAGCACCCCAGTCACTTCCCAGTGGGATGCTGGATGTACTCACCAACTTCCACACAATTTGCTGTCCTCTAGAAGGAAATCCCAGAGAGTCTGAGAGACACCACCATTCCAGTATCTAGATACCTCCAGCTGTGTGCTGGCTGTGTGTTTTCTCTGTTGAGTGTCACTTGGAATGTGACACTTCGACACATATGCCACAGATTGCCAAATGCTGCAGGAGATGTTTTCTGGGCTCGGGCTGGGAAAAACTTTTCAGGGAATTCCCTGGAATCCCACCAGGTCTGCTGCATTGCACCACTACAGCCATGCACAGACCATGGTTAGAAGCTGAGAGAATGTCTGGTGAGGTGGAGAAGTTGAGAGCTTTCCGTTGCTTTTACATAGAAAGGAAATGGTTTTACCTAAGCAAAATGAAGGCAAAAAGCATGTTGTGCTGATGTGGTAGAATTTTACATCAGTTTTCCCAGGCGTGGATGGACAGCAAGGCAGCAGCCCTTAAAATGCTGTTCAGAGAAAGCAAACTAAGTAAGACATAAAGGTAGTACGCTTATCTGTCTCAGGGAAAGGCAAAACGATCTGTCAGTAAGAGCCCAAAAAAGAAACCTGGGCTGGGAAGGACCCAGTAATCTTCAGTTTCAGTGGCTTGGGGACTGCTTCCTTCATTCACCTCTCACTGCTAGAGGGCAATTTTTGTACCTTCTCCCATCTTTGTGTTTCCTTAGCACCCCAGAGAGCAAGAAAGACCACACTCCTCCCAAAGCAGCCTCCCAAAGGTCAGTGAAAAGGACAGTGACACACTCCTCCTTGCACAGCACAGGCCAGGATCTCCTCTCCTGCCCTTTCCCTCAGCTCCGGAGCCATCCAGGTTGTTAAAGGAAATTTCAGCACTCATTTCAGGCACTGCCTGAATGAGGAGCTGCAAAGAGTTTCTGCAAGCTGGGTATCAGCCTTGTTTCATCAAGATATTTATTATTCAACATTACAAAGGGGAAATGGAGGTACAGGGGACTTACAAGGTCACACAGGAAACGTGCAGCTCAGCTGGAAATAAAAGCATAGGTCTCCCGACTCCTGTGACCCACAAGTTCTTTCCTTTCTGCAATAACAAAGGCTACTCTGCAAAAAGTCTTTCATTCCTCTGAGAGCACAGAGTGTTTTGTCTGCAGAATGTAAATTATTTATCATTATTATTATTATTACTACTATTGTTGTTGCTATTATTATTACTATTACTATTACTGTTATTACTATTATTACTATTATTATTCTGTCCTTTTAAAATAGCTGTTCAGAAAGTGTTCAAAAAGGAAAATCTCAGCTCTGGGTCATTTTCTTTCTGCTTTAATCTTCTGTGCAAAGAAAAAGGAGTTAAATCTGCATTGGAGGTGTATTGTAGTATTTCTCAGCTGTACTTTGAATAACCAGATCTATATTCCTCCCAAACTGTTTTAACCCTGTGCTGTGATGTCTCGGTATCAGCGGTAATTTAACTGGCAGCCAGCAGGAGGAGGAACAGACCAATGTGTGATTTTCCACATACAAAATAGAGCTAAAATGGTTTTTATGGAAAGATGAGATTAATAGGAGCTTGGAGTGGAGCAGAAACACAGAACTGCCCTTGCCAGCATTTCTTCAATGGAATGCTGTTTGAGTTTTAGGGCTCTGCTGGTATCTTCATGGGTCTTCTAAAACACAATGTGACCTGGCCTGCCAGCCACAGCTTTCAGGCTCGTTGCACGTGCTCATGCATCCTCCACTTGACCACCCTGGGTTTGCAAAATGTGTGTCAAGGAGCAAATATATGCAAGCACTGTCACACCTCTCCACACAGGTTTTATTTTCCTTCAACATGCTTGGCTGCTCTGCAGTGCTGTAAAACCTTTGATGGCATGCCATAATTCCTGGCTGCTCTCACCCAAATGGCATCCGACAAAAGGACCTGCAAGGAGGAAAGATGCAGGAAACCCCATGTGTTTTCAAATGTATAGAAGTCACATAGGAGCTGAAAGACCTGGAAGTTTCACTGAGACTGGCACCCTTGTTCTTGCGTAGGCCGCTGTGATTCAGCCACCAGCAGCTGTACGATCTGCTGCTATATAGGAGCATACAGCAAATTCCTTTAAAAGGGTGCGGCCGGCAACAGGGATGGAGGCTGCTTGCTTGTCTTGTCAGGACTGCAGCAGCCAGGGTCAGGTGAAACCCTGCAGAGGCATGGAGAGCCCTCACCCAGCAGCTGCCAAGAACAGTGGGGATGGGAAAAGCCACCCACCTGTGAGGTGGCGGTGAGAGACTCCATCCGCAGCGAACTGAGAATGAGTCAACGGCACCACTCACTCCCATTCAAGATCCTTCCAAAACCTCAAATGAACTGTGCACAAAGCAGTGCATCCCTTTGATCAACAGGACCTCTTTCATCTGTGACATCCATCTCCCCTTGGCATAGCTTGCTCTTAAAAAAAAAGGGGTTAGGGTTACCAGTTTCCTTCAATATAGGGTTGGAGGTTTTTTCAGTTGCTTCACATTGGGATAGGTTTTGGTGGCAATGCAAAAAATTAAGTGGGACAAGGAGATGTTGCATCATCATAAATCAGCAAAGTTCATGCAAAGACCATGGAAATACACCCTGAAACTGCTGTATAAGATCAAAATGAGAACAAGCACTAGGATGAAAAATCAGATCTTCATTTGTAAACTCAGCAATTAAACATCTCTTCAAAATTGTAATAAAGAAGATGGATTGCCAGGATGTGAGAGGAATTACAGGCTTGTGCTCCCAATGCCTTGTCTGAATCACTGACATCCACTTCAGGCAAGAGTATTTGCTGCAGAAGACTATTTATACTTAAAATTATTTTGAGACTGAGGTGCCTTTGGCACTATGCAGTAATATGCAGCATTATGCCAATAAATGACTTTTGAAGACAAGAATAATGGAGCAATGTCATGTGAGAGGAAATGAGAAAGAGCATATGCCCAGATCCACATCCAAAGGCTTTGCTGCAAGGGAGACTTGGACTCGTACATTTACCAGTGCACTTCTTCTCATGTCTGTGGTCCTGCTTCGGTGCACAGCAACACCACTGAAACTGTGCTGAGCATCTCGGTGACTATATCACACAGAATCAGTCCTTAAACTGCAGTCCCTTTGACATAAGCACCCTGAGAGCTCAACTCTTCCTGTATCACAAATCTCCAAAGGGCATAGGCACAGCATGAAATAAAACCTGTAGCCATTATCACTTAAAAACAAGGAGTAAAGGATAAAGTCACTAGCATAACTTTCAGTATACACCAATTGGTCACAGGAAGACCAAGTTTCAGGTTTGACTCCAGAAGAGGGTCAGGCATCCTTTGCCATTAGAATGGAAAGGCTGGGGAAGGGATCAAGCCCAGCTGATTTCTACTTCATTGCCAGTGAAACCTTGCTCAAGGGAGACACAGAAGACACCCTCTCTCTTTGAACTATTGCAATGACAACTCTTTACTTAATTTTCCTCCAGGCTGCTCTCAGCATCATAACCACTTGAAAATCTTTCCTTACCCTTGCAAGGAAAAAGGGATAGTGCCAACCTTTCCCAGCTGTGGGCATTTTTCCAAAGCCTCTTCTCTCAGCCAGCCCTTCCCATTCCCCCTCAAGTCTAAGCAAAGCAGAATGAAAGCACATGAGCTTCATGAAGCCGTCCTATCACCCTCAGTTACATTCCTTTGCTACTGTAGAGACCTCAACTTAGGTCTCTAAAAGGGAGTGGTACATTCCTCTCATGTAGATTAATTTCAGACAATCTCTAAGCAATAAGGAAATTGTTATTTGTTCCTTCTTACGTAACTGGTGTATATTTAATGTATGGCTTGAAACAGTTATCAGAGAAATGTGGATGGAATTTAGCACAAATTGGTCTTTTCCTTCTGTGAAGCCTGTCTGGCATTTTGTGTTTGGTTAGGCAGGTGAATCTGTTTTGCTTAGTAGTTATGTTAAGGTATAGGTATAAGTTATGTTAAAAGCAAAAATCCAGCATCATTAAGAGCAGATACAATGTGTGCCTTCTTCTGCCCACCTGGCTGCATTCTCAAAGGGTACCTTGATATTCTAGACATCTGTAAGCTGCACAGATCCTGTGTTCCTACAGGGCAGCATTGCTGTTAACTGAAGGGAAAACCACCCTTCTAGCAAAAAGCATCTTCCTAACAGCAGAGCAAGCTTCTGTGCCTATAGGTATCACCAAATTTATTTGGGGTGATATATTTAAAACAGTTCTCCCAAAATATTTGTCAAATTCTCATCATTTGGAACTTGCAGTAAAGAATTAATTATCCTCTAAATATATTCTCCGAAGAAGTTAAGTTTCTTTAGCTGAAGTAATTCAGCATTAAAAAGCAATCACAGGCTAATTTAGATTGGAAGTGACTTCCTAGGTTGTCTGCTCCAACTCCCTGCTTGAAACAGGTACAGTCAGATCAGGTTGCTCCAGGACTTTGTCCATTTGAGGTCTGAATATCTCCAAGGACAACTCTGGGCCTTGTTCCAATATTGTTTCCATCCTTACATTACGAAAGTTTTTCCTGGTACCTAACAGGGATTTCCCACATTCCAGCATGTGGCTGTTACTTCTCGTGTTACCTCTCATGCAGATGTTGCTCTGCATCTTCTTTGCACCCTTGCACCAGGCAGTTGCAACAGCAGTGAGGTCTCCCCTTCCCCTTCTCTTCCCAAGGCTGAACCAGCCCATTGCCCCCCACCTCCCCTCATACACCCTGTGCTCCAGCTCCACCCATCATGGGGACCCTCCACTGGACTAATTACTGTATGTCAACATTTGTCCTCTGCTGGGAGCCCAAATCTGGGGAGAACATGCTGGGAGCAGACCCACCAGTGCCAGCTGAGCACCTGGGAAGGATCTGCTCTCCTTGCTGGTGCAGCCCTGGATGTGGGGGCTGCTTTGCTGCATGGGTGCACTCCTGCCTCCTGGCCACATTGTGTCCCACCAGGATCAACCAGACTTTTCTACTGGTGGTTGGCTCCAGTCTATACTACTGCAGGGCTTTGTCCCTCCTGGAGGCCCAGCTTTGCATTGGCCTTTATTCAATGAATCTTTCAAGGTTGCCATCAGCCAATTTCTCCAGCTTGTTTTGCTTGAATAGTAGCCCTGTCTTCCAGCATGCTGAGTGTGAGTCCCAATTTGGTGTCATCTGCAAACACTCCAAAAGTTCTGTCAAACCCATCCTCTAGGTCATTAATGAAGGCATTAAACTTTACCAGTACCACTGCCAGTCCTTGAGGCATACCACTACAAACTGGCCAGCAGCCAGACCTCATCCACCATCACCAGTTTGAGCCCGGCAGTCCACCTATTTCACTGTCTACATACCTAGCCTGTATCTCACTGGTTTGGCTGTAAGGAGTCTGTGGGAGGTCACACCAAAGGCCTTGCTAAAGTCAAGGTGTACAACACCATGCTGCCCTCCCCTTTTCCACATGGCCACTCACTCATGTCACTGTAGAAAACAATCAAGTTGGACAGGATTTGCCCTTGGTACGTCTGTCTGACTGGGCTACTTCCAGTCACTTTCTTGTCCTTCCCACAGCTGGAAGTGGCTTCCAGGAGGATTTTCCCCATCACCTTTCCAGGGACTGAGCTGTGGCTGACCAGCCTTAGATCCCTGGATCCTCTTTCTTGCCCTTCTTGAAGATGTGTTCAACATTTGTCTTTCTGTCATTGTCAGGAAGCAAAGTAATCAAAGATGGTAGAAATTACATTGGTAGAGATGAAGATGGTAGAAAGCAAGCCTTGTCATGACACTGGCCAGGTCCCTCCTCAACCTTGGGTACATCTCATCTGGTTCCATGGACCTGTGTGTTTCTTACTGGCTTAATGCTTCACTCCCACTGGCTATGCTAGTATGCTCAGGAGCCTGGGTGGCCTGGTGGAAAACCTTTCTGCTGAAAACTGAGCTTAATCCTCCTGCTAGAATAATTATGCATAATGTAATGTATTCCTTATCTATTGAGACATCTTCTATTTTAGAGCACTGAGATTTGAAAGAATAGCAGAAGCGAAATCTTAATGTCTTGGCACATGTTGCTCCTAAATATTTGTGCTGGAAGCAAGTAAGTCCCAGAAGAACACATGCCCATATATATTTAACAGCAGGACAGATCAATAAAACAAGCCTATGAGTCACACCTAAATAATTGTCTGTTCTTTAAATCAGCTAAAGACCACCTCAAGTTGAATACAGAAAATTCCTGTGGTATTCTGATTAATTTTGCACTATCAAGTTGAGATTTTAAAAACTTAATTTTATTTTTAGCTTAAAATGTCCCATGGACAGGATTGATGGCTTGCTATTCCAGTCAACAAAACAGAAAAAGAATTTCTTTTCTTCTTGCAAATGCTTCATACATTCCTGAAATTTTCCCCTTCTAACCACAGTGTTTTATTTGGCAATTGAGAAGTATGAAAAGAATGCTTATAAAGCCATTGCTTATCAATCAGGAAGTCAATGGATCTAATTAAACTTATTTAAAAGGTACCCTAAATTGTAAATGTAGCAGATTATCAAATAAATATTGCCACTAGTTTACAAGGTGAACAAAACTGATCAAATACTGCCAGAAAACTTTACAGTAATTCTAGTGTCTAAAGGGGAATAAATTCAATGGATCAAATGTAAAAAAATAAAATAATAAAAAATAGAAAAATGCTAACAATACAGCCTTCATTTGGGAAAGAGGATATTTTTTGCCATAAAAATTGCTGTGAGACACAGCTAAGTTCTGTTCAGGTGTGAGCACATTTCTGTTCTCATATCACAGAAGATCAGTGCAACCTGGTTTGTTTACCCTCAGACTATTCATCAAAACAGGCATATAGTACGATCTCCACTTTTTGGGTGTAAGCAATAAGGAGAAGAGAAGCACTGCAGCTTACAAGGACAGCTGAAGCAAAGTGCAGAACTGAGCTCTACTCTTGTAACTTCCAGAACAGTGCTTTAAATGATCCTTCCCAGAACAAACCAGGGGAGACACACTCAAGGAAAGAGGCTGGCTTTAAAATGAATGTGAACACTGCATCTCTAGGACTAAATGAGACTTCTCTGTGTTTTACAACACCATACTGCATATATACCTATCTGATTATACTTTTTTCTCACAGATCTGAGGCACAAATCGTTAATAACCTCAATGCAAATTCAGTAGCCAAAATTCCTGAATCATTGACTTGCTCTGCCCTGTCTGCTTGGCCTTTATCAAACAGTTTTACAGTCCTACCCAAAACTCATTTAAATCATCAAGCTTAAATCACACTGAATTATTGCACCATACACTGAGATGTAAAGCTTGTTCCCTTAGCCCATGTAACATCTCTAGCCAACGCAGTTGTCTCCGCTAAGGTATTTCACAGATCAAATCTACAAATGGCTTTCTGTATCTAAGATGAGAGCATGCAAAATCCAGTACCATGGGCCAAGGGTGTTTATCAGTCATCTTCATTATGTGATATTGTGATATCAATTATAAACTCCTTTTGGTAAGAGTGGGCGAGACAGCACCATAAGGAAAACTTCCTAAATCGTCAGGGCATAAATTTACCCATTCACATAAAAAGAACTGCTTTCCTTCTTGTATTCAGCTGTTTAATGCCTTCAAATGTGTGCATTTATTGCAAAACAAACCCATAGACAGCTTGATTCATACCTGCAATCAATGCTGGAGTTTAACATGTTCCTACATATAGAAGAAAGAATTCATCTTGACTTACACAATTTCTGGTTCAGTTTTACAGGAATTATCCTTAAAAATACTTTGCTTCTCATGAATCAAGCTTATACTGGGCTCCATAATAGACCTTTTTCTAAACAGTAAGTTTAGATATGAAAAACTTCAGCCTCTCAGTAAATTGTTAAAAATAATTACTGCCTATCACATTCGTATATGTACTGCATTTAACAGAGAATTATTTAATACTATTGTCCCTTGTATGATAACAAAGTGTAATGAAATATTTACATAAACTTAATAATGAAGAATAAATACACTTATGCAAGGTTGTGTAAGATTTCAGAGGACCTGAGACATTCATGACTTTTTAAGGGAGGCGACAGAGTTGTTGATTACATATTGAAATGGGATGAAAATAACGTTTAGATTTAGGTTTTCTAGTTGATCTTAAACCAAAAAACATTTTCATGAACCAAAATGGGGGGGGGGGGGGGGTGTGGAGGAGGCAGGCTGTGACACCCTTGAAAACAAAACTACTGAATACTGTATTACAAAGAGAGAGATAAATGTGTTATTTCCTGCTACACTGTTATTTCCTTTGACAAATCAGACCTACAGATAACTTAAATCCTGATTAGATGCTAAAGCAGTGGGATGCACACACAACTGCTGCCATGACACTGCACTAAGAATATCAGTGCCACTTCCAGAATATTTTTGCTAGACTTTGAGTTATTGCTGTGCTGTGAAAAAATTGTTTGCTCTTTTAAAACTTTGACTTTGACTAGTTACTGTGCAGCTTTAAAAGTATTGCACACAGGAAATGAAAGAGACAAAGCTTATTTAAAATTAAAGATGTAATGCCTAGTGCCAAAGATGATTAATTAACAAAATCATTGACAAAATTCTTTCATAGCTTTGCTACCATGCCCAGTCTTTTAATGAGATTCTAATTCTCCATTGTGAGTCACCTCATGATAATTATGCTATTATCTACTAATCTGAATGCTTAAAAATTATGCTGCCTTCTCAAGAATTTTCACAGCTGGCTTCTGTTACTCAGGTGTTCCTATTTTACTCCTTTACAGCACATTCAAGCTTTAATATCATCAAATATTATGAGAATAACTTTAATACATTTAAGTTCAGTACATGCTGTCCTTCTAAAGGTTATCACCATGTTGACAGAGTCTAAGACTGAGAACCAACAAGCTCTTGCCCATGCAACAGTCACTGAGTGGTCAACACGGAGCACGAAGTGGACCATGGCCCTTCTCTCTCACACGTCATTAGACTACTGCCTCCCCGCAGTCAGAACGGCAGGGTCCTCCCTCCCCATGTCCACACATATATACATTGTGAACATAAGCACTTCAGTTTCCTTCGACCTCTCCCTTTGTCACACTCCCTAATCCTTAGCATCTTAATATATGTCCATAGCTCCTCCTTGACTGTGGGAAAAGTCCATTCTTTTATCTGTCCCCATGCAGAAAACCTGCTTTATTGTTTTATTCCATTTGACATCTGGAGAAAGGTGGTGAAAAATGCATTGGCCACTTAAGTGACCGTATCTTTGGCAAGCACCCTGACTTCTTAGTTTGAGCATCAAACCACAAGGTATTTTAGATAACAGAATATCTAATACCTATACATCTTCAGAGGATCAGCGAGAGAAATTCTGTCTTTGTTACTGACAAATACATAGTAATCTCCTGTTTGAGATTAGAAGAGCTTGCAACTGAGGAACAAGTGCGTTCTCAAGCCATGCATTGCTGCCCCACACTCACCAGCCACAGCAAGCTTCCTGACAATGGTGATGTATTCCCTGCTATTTCATAGATTACAGTCCAGCAAAAATATATACTGCCATTTATTACTGTAGTTTCCCAGACTGTCCGTGACACTAAATGGACACTTCAGTGTCCACAGGCTGGATAGAAGTTACATATTTATACTAGGGCTCTCGTTTGGCAGGTATTAGCCAGGCTCATCTCTGCTTTTTGGCCTGCCTAATGGCCAAATTTTTTATTGTCTACTAGAAGTAATTTACTAAATTGCAAGCTTCCCCCCTCCTTGCAATAAGATGTCACACTCATACACCATCCTCAGCTGTTCATAAGTCACAACTCAAATCAAAACAACCCAAAGCTGGTTCATTTTAAAAGTGTAATCATTGCCCTCACACACTGCCTTTTTTCAGCTGACCATCACCACTTCTTGGAATCAGTTGCTTTGTGTCAAGCTATTCCTCATTTAAACTTTGTCATTAGATGCTGAAGCTTTGACTCCTGTCCTGCAGTCTCTCTCCTCCAAGGCACTGGCGAGGCCCTGGAGAATCCTGTGTTAACAGCCACCATGAGCTCCCTGAAGATAAGCTCGTCTTTGCTCTTGAAACAAAGCACAGTCATAAGCCTCCGTCTGCAAAAAGATTAGGCCAATGACGTTTGCTAGGGTTGAAGGATCCCAGCCTTTCCCTTATCCCCATGGAAAACAGGTGTCAGGAGCTTTCAAACTGCATGCCAGCTTGGTGCGTACTACCAAAAGCTGACCCAAGATCTAGCTTGGTCACAGCAAAATAAGAATAGTAGGCAGATATTAGATATGTTCCAAAAATGGAGAACAGGAAAAAAAGGGAGTTTGTAGTCCATATCAAAATTATGTGGAAGATACAACTGTGCCTGTTGAAGCCTAGTACATATAAACTATATTTCTTTAGTGAGGATAGACATCAAATCTTTACAGTTTAAAACAGATTGTTCTAGGGTTGTGTGAATTAGCCTGTCTTATAGCTTTACTGCAGAGACAGCTGTTTACCCTGCTAAGACATAAAAATGTAGGTTCCGCAGTAGCTTTCTGATAGGACATGACCAGGAGTATTTTAGGCAATTCTGAAGGGAGGTATGCAGTCCATGTGTGGGTGGGAGACTGACAGTTCTTATTAAGTCATGGGATGCAATCAAGAACGTGTGAGGCCTGAATACATTTGGAGCCATTAGATTACTCATAAAAAAAGAAAATACGACAGGATGCAAAGTCATCTTACATTAATCTCTTTTTTTGTTGTTGTTGTTGTTGATTTTTAATTTTTGGAACATACAGACTTGTAATCCTATTATATATGTTGTAAACAAACTGCCAGCCGTAATGTTCCAAACATCTGATTTAGAGACAAATAGTTTCATTTTCCCTATATTCTTTTTTCATTTTGTGATGGTGGAGAAGAGAACATTTTTTCTTTAGCACTCTCTGAGAAGTTACCACCCAGACTGTATACATGTGTATACAAATAACAGTATATATCTTTGCTGATTTTACTGGATGATTAAATCCAGAACCATAATTTTGAGAATAATTCAGCAAATTAAGATTAGTTAACATTCACTGCAGCTTTCTTTTCGCTTTATGCAAATTTTTAAAAGACATGCAGATATATTCTTCCTCTTGGAAGAACTGGTCCTTGGGGGAAGCAGAGATTTTGAGACTGGAAATTTGTGCTGGACCAAGGTACCTGTTAAGATCAAAGCAGCCTGTTCAAGCGGTCTGCTCTCCATAAGGTAAATATGAACAAGCTTCTCCCACATGCTTTTCCATTTCAGGTCCCTTCTCTGTTGTCACTCTTCCCTGTGAATAAAATGGAAAATAACTGCAGCAGTCCTACTAAAGTTGTGTGTGGAGGCAGGGCAACACTGACAAGGGGGAGCAGCAGGATTGGTGCTGAAACTGTGCCAACTGAGAGGGCACTGAATGATTTGAAGAAATCAGTGACATGCTCACTAAGATAATATTTTTAGACCTTGTACAAATGACCAGAACATTGCCATGGTCCCAAGGCTAAGTAGAACAGATTTTATCACAAGGCTATTTCATAGTATGATAAAATATTTGCCTTGGAACCATTTTGTTTCAAAGATGAATCAAGCTATGGTTAGTTCTGCAAAATGTGTGGAGCGTAAAAGGTTCAGACTGTGCTTGACTACAGAGGCTGATATGTGTGATTCAGACCAAATTGTATCAGAAGCTTACAAACAAAGGCACCATCCATGTTGCCCCACATTTTTGCTCAGAGATAAATTTCTTTTCAACTTTCCACTTACATGTATGTATGCAGCTACTCCACTTGCATAGATATGCAACTCATTTCCATCTTTTTGTGTGCCCAGTTGCAGACTTTGACTTTTAAGCAAATTTCTAAAGAAATGGCTGGCAACTTTCTGGGAAAAGGGGCCCAATTACTAAAACCACTAAAGATATTTGATACTATAGGGGTAGGATTTGTAATTGGACAGTCATGGAAAACACGTAAAATTCTTTAATTATAGTTCAAAATGAACTATGGACCTGTATAAGGCAAACAAAAAGTTGTGCAGAATTTAGACATAGCTATCTGTATTTTCACTTGTGCTAATAGAAGTAATGCTAAATGCGCTTGAAAAAAGCCTTGTCTTCTGGTCCACCTTACACCTGTAAATGCTTTCACACTCATTATCTAGTTAAGAGTAGATCGGAGTTTTCAGACAACCGGAGAAGGCCAGGTCACAGGCACCTCCTGCTGGAATTCATACATCACCTCTAAGAGGAGCTGCTCCTTCAGGTCTGAGGTGGGCTTCCACTTCTGCACAAAAATCTCTGCAGTGTTTGGGGGTTCTGTTTCAATGCAGAAAGGGAGAGGGGAAAATTAAACTGCAAAATTTTGACACAGGATAGGAAACTCTTCCTCAAGAGGCTTAATCACAGTGTGCCTGCATTGTAGCTTAACTTTTATTAGTATTGCAGTTATCTAGGCTTCCCTGACCAGAAAGACATAAAAGAAACAACATATGCAAACAAAAGACAGCAAATACTGTTGTGACTAAACACAGCAAAGAAAAATCTGGTTTGCGGCACCTTGGATTAATCACATGTTCATCAGGATCAACTAGTGTGATGAATTTGATTACTGCTTGATGTTTTAGATTCAGGGGAGTCCTAACTTGATGATTTACTCTCATAGAGCAGTAATGACAGGAGTGTGACACCCTCCCACCCCAAGTCACTCTAGTGCTCGCTCACACTCTAAAGTCACATTTTTAATACAAGTTCCCTGTTGCTTCCCAGCCATGAGTTGTCCCTTATGCAAGACACTTGCACACCTCTGGATGAAACAAGACTTCCAACTTCATACCCAAAGACCAGCTGAGCAACCTCTGAAGTTACTCCCTTGGAAGATTCCCAAGGAAGGAAGTGCTGCTGCTGCTGCCGGTCCCCATTAGTCAGCGGGACCTTTGCCTCTCCCTTGGAGCAGAATGAATGCTCTCTTCAGCAAAAACCGCTGTCAGTGCTACCACTGACAGATTTTGAGAAGTCTGTTTGCACTGGGAGAAAGACTGCAGGAGCAGCCTCCATCCAGAAAGCAGTATCTCACAGAATGAGCAGAAGACCTTCCCTTCTGCATATACCTTAATGTCAGAAATCATGTCCTTCTGCTTGTCATCCATGTTTACTTCATTCCTCTTTGTGGGATGTGAATCCTCTCAGAGCAACAGCTCTGGAGAATCACATTATACCATGGAACAGAGCCAAATCACACTCTAGGCACCTCCTACAAATTTCAATTTCACGGAATTTAGTAGATGATGATTTTATTTAAAGTCCCCTACCAACTTAGAGGACTGTAACTGGTTATTGAATTTGGCGGAGCAGGTACACAGAACAACGGAAAGGCTCTTTCTGATTGCACAAAATAGGAATGTTCCATCAGCTACTGAGCAACTGTATAAGGAAGGGAAGATAGCAGAAGCAGAAGACTGTCTGTTTATTCATTTTTTTTCAAGGCCCTTTCAGGAATTAGCCAGCAGTATAGATGCACTGTGAAGTACCTGTACACAGACTCACAATTTATTAGAGAATAAAGAGAAAATAATCTGATCTTCCAGATACCTCTTAATACAAAACTGCCTGGAAGTGATGCCTTTAGAGGGCCAGAAAAGCAGGCTGCACTCTTACTGTTTAAGGGTCATTGCGTTAGGAAGAAATTTTATATTTTAAGGAAAAAGATTAAATGGTACCCCACTCAGTGTATCCTACTATTTTCAGTAGAATGTTTTTTCTCCCAGAAATTCTGCCCTGAAAGGTAATGATCTGACTAACACTGCCTGGCCCGGCAGGAACACAGTGCCATCGAGCAATGGGTGGAGAGTAGGGAAATAAAACCTATGTGTTTTAATGAATGTTTCCCAGTATTGGTATTGTACCTGATTCAAGAAAAAAACATATAGTAACAAACTTAACTAACAGCTTGACTGGATCAAATGCAATTCCCAAACACCCTCCCCAGATGCAGAGGGACAAAAATGTAAATCTGGACTCCATTCAAACATGCAAAATATCTCCTTCCTAGTGGGTGAGCAAACATCCCATTATGGTTATACACCCGCTAAACAGGGCTGGAAGGGATTGCTGCAGACAAGTGAAAGACCCAGCCTATGGTACAGACAATCCACAGCTGAATTTTGTAACCAAGACCCTTCATGTTCTGTAATGGGGCAAAAAAGATTTTCACTCCATTAGAGGTCTTGTGCTTTGTACTGAAAACAGGTCTTTCATTCAGCTAGCTTATCACTGAAAAGCTAGTCATAAGACTATACCAAGCACAACTATTACTGAATTTACCAGAAATCACACATATACATTCAAAGGTATAAATAAACACCAGATAAATAGCTGTCCTTCATTCTACATCATAGCTGTCCAAGCTGATCTTCCACCTTCAGCAGTCTGCAGGATCCCCATCTACTTCATCTGGAGCAGCTTTGTTGCTAAGAAGATCTTCTAATATGAATAGTAATAAACATATTTAATTATAAAGCTATGGAGCAAATGTTTAAAAAAAAACTACTTTTTTTTACATTAGACTGGAATTTAAAAAAAAAAGAGAGAGAGAGACAGAGAAAAAAAGCTGGAGATAAACCACAGAAAAGTTTTCAAGGAACAAAGACTCATATGCACAAATATCCATTGCGCCACAATCACACATGCCTTAGAAGTTCTCTAACCATTAGTTCAGCTATATTCTGAGTGCAGGTTTGGCATCTAAGACATGAGAAATGTCTACGAAGTATAATTCCATTGACAAATATGAGTGTTCCTTCCACACGTGATAACAGTTTGCATGTACAATACTGAAGTTAGTGTGACAGCAGCTACGTGTGTTACGTATTTCTGCTGCTCTAAGATGTGTATGTGGTTCTGTCAAGGACAAGGGAGGTGGAGTATGGTTTTCTTCATGTATGCTTCCTAATTGATAGATATAGTTGCGTTAAACTGGCTTAGATCCTATAAACAATGTGCAACTTTGTAAAAATTCTGGGAATTACTTGCCATGGCCACACACATAACCCCAATGTAAAATATGTTCTAGCATCCTATTATCTCCTTTTCCTTGAATTGTGACTATTATAGACAAGCAGGTTAACAGAATTACATCTATTTACCACCAGTAGAAATTATTCTCTTGTCCATATACAGCAAACACCATTTCTTTGGGATATTTAAACAATTCTACATAGGCAATACTGCTGCAGAAGCCACAAGTTTTGGAGAAAACAAACCACTACCTTTCAAAATACAAGCCTTGACTTTTAAAGAAATGTTTTTTTAAAAACAAAACAAAACAAACCTTTAATACGTCCTTACTTAGCTATTAAACCACCCAGTTAGGAAGACAACAGCTATGTGTTGCTTTCTGCTCACACATCTCCTTGCCCAAGCCTTTCAGAGCTATCACTTAATTAAACAGAGTAGCCCTGATGAAGCAGGAATGCATGAAAGTCCCTCATGAAACACCAGATTCAGGACGGGGACCATTAGGCCAAGTTAGCTGCCAATGCAACAACAAAAAGAAAGCGTGCTTTCCTCAGCCAGGGATTGATTCAGCTGCACCACTAGTAACCTGGCACCGCTCCTGTGGAGGCAGTGCAATTTGCAGCCTGGTGTGCTGTTGCTGGGGAGTGAAGGATCTCAGGGAAGAGCAATCTGGTTTGCTAATTATTTGGGCATGATTTCTGCATCTGTTTTTCGTTAAAGCCTTGCAACTGCAGCTGTAAGAAGAAGATGAGTCAGATATCCACTCCCTTGGTGCTATGTGACCAGGACAGTCTAGTTAGACAAAGAAGAAAAAATAGGTTTTGGAAAACTGAAACAGTTCACCTGAGAGGGTAAGTGCCGGCTATAATTCAAAGCAATCTCAGGTGGCACACAAAAGGACAAAAATAAATGTTGTAAGTCACTGAGTTTGTCTTCTAGGTGAATGGAAATCAAGATGCAGATGGGAGAGATGCTTTTGAAGTGGGTGACAGGCAGCAATGGTGAGACTTAGGAAGGGTTATTTAAAGCATAGCTTCCCTCTTTTTAGAGAAAATATGGAAGAAAGTACATTGAGAAAAGGCCTGACATCTGTTGAGGACACAGTCCATGAAAAAGTCAAAGGCTGACCTAACTAGATAATGTCTGGGTTTAGTTATTTTTGAATTATGGTAGTTGTGCTTCTTCTGCTACTTTGCACTCTATTGTTGTGTTTCATGGTGTAATAAACCTATGTAATCTGAAACTTTTCAAAATTACTTTCTGGCCTCCCTTACTCAAGAAGTCTTTCCAACAGTTTGCTATGACTTGCCTCCAGGAATGCTAGACTTCTGGATCGGTAGCTTAGTTTGGGATACAGAAAGTATTTTTACATTGACTTTTCTAGAAGATGTCGTGTATTTAAGTCACTACCACATGGACTGCAAAACTCTTTACCTGTCACTTATCTTTATTTTTGACACCAAAAAAAGATACTTATTTCTGCTGGAGATGTATAATGAGCAATTTCTCAGAACCACCTTTCTGTTGATACAGAAACTTCACATATCCTTCTTTTTTTGTGATTTCACATCACCTCTGTCTTACTTATCTGTCCTAAAATTCAGAGAAAAAAAACCCACTTGCCAACTTTCTTAAGAATACAAAAACATTCTTCCTACTGATCTCAAAAGCTCCCTGTGGTATACTGTCTTTTTGGACCTAATTTGTGTAGCACCTTGCGGTGTCACATTCTGATGCATGGCTAATGGTCCTAAATATCATGACAATAAAAATGTCATAGTTTACTAGTGCATGTTAACTTGAGTGGAAACTTTCACTGTGTTTAACAACATACAATAATAACAATATAGAACAGTACAATAGCAATAATGGCCTTCCAATTTCTTTATATACATGCAGAATTTAGAAAACTTGCAAAAATAGGATAGTAACATTTGGATTTATAAAAGCACAGGAAAAACATTCAAATTGTGTACAGAAACTTAGGGGAGGGAATTATTTACTTTTAAAATGCAACTGCTTTTTTCTTCCAAATTATTTTCATGAAATCATAGAATAATCCAGATTGGAAGGGACCTCTGGAATTAATCTAACTCACTGCTTGAAGCAGGTCCATTTAGATCAGGCTGCTCAGAGATCTGTCAAGTCAAATTTTAATTTCTCCAAGGACAGATATTCCATATCCTCTCTGGGCTCTCTTCCAATGTTTGATCACTTGCACAGTTTTTTCTAATATCTAATGGGGATTTCCCATGTTCTAGGTCATGTTTGTTGCATCTCATCCTGTTGCTCTTTACCACTAGGAAGAGTTTGTCTCCATTTTCTCTGCTCCCTGCCCCCAGGCAGCTGCAGACAGCAGAGAGATCTCTCCTTCCCCTCTTTCCCAGGCTGAACTAGCTCAGTATCCCCCACCTCCCCTTGCACACCCTGTCCTCCAACCCTGACCATCGCAGGGACCCTTCTCTGGACCTGTACAGGTCCCTCTGCACAGCAGTCCTGCTCTGTAACACATTGATTGCTCCCACCAGTTTGGTATTATTGCCAGTTTTCCAAGACTGCCATTCATCCCATCATCCAGGTAGTCAATAGACACATGAAACAGTACTGCAATGCTTCTTCCTTGCCTGTGTCCCAGATTTTTGTTTGGCTGTTGCAGGCTTGTGGATGAAAAGAGAGCCTGTCTGCTGCTGACACAGGGCACAAGCTTCCAGCTTCTCCCATCACAAGGGTTTCCAAAACCCTCCTTGTCCACCCGTGGCCTCTAACTCTTACTTCTCCTCGTACTTTGTGGCTTGAGCTTTTGCCTCTGCAGGATGTCTAAAAAGACCTTGTGGACATCTTGTCCCTCCTTCCTGGTGCTACACAGTCTGCTCGTCTCCTCTTGCCCCTCCTGAAATGTTTTTTTTTCCAAATATGAAATCTATGACCAAATACCACCTTCACCAATGCGAACCTGAGCCAACAGTCTCTAGAAAACAAGTATCATTTGGCAATTCGACATTATCATTAATGGATAACTTGTCCAGATATGAGCATATGATCACCTCCACATGGCCTCAGAAGCCTATGTATGGCTCCTGATCCTGTGGGCACTTTCTGAAGACGGAGGCACTTCCCTGAATTCACAGCAAGTGCCATGTTTCACAATAGGCATTTAAAATAAAAATCAATGCTCATACCACAAGTATTTCTACAACGGTTCTGCCCTGATGTTCATATAAAGACAACAACCTTTTGCTCTCTACAAGATGCTTGAGGGTTTTCCTGAGTGCAAATATTCTGAAGAGAAGCTTCTCATCTTATACAAAAGCCAATAAATGACACGTGAGACACCTCATTGTAGGTATAACCCCAATGACTTTTTTTATTGCCTTCCTGAAATGCAAACAACTCCTTGCTGCAGAGGTAGCTGTAACTTACTGTTTAGATATTAATGATCAGGCTGTGTTTGCCTGACTCTACAGAGCTCAAACGAAAGGGCAACTGTTCCTACACACCCTGACCCTGACAGAGTTACCAACAGCATTGCCTGCTGTGGCTCTGCAGATGGAAGGCCACTGTTTAGACACTCAGTTGTAAGGGTTACTCCTAAACATCATGCTTGCATGCAGAAATTATCACCATCCAGCTTGTAACTCAGGGGGAGGGGAAAGATTCAAACTAGTCCATGAAAGCTTATTCAATGCAATAAAGAAAAAATTCACAGTTCAAGCTCCTTCCTGCTGCTCTGTCTCCTCAGCCTGCAATCAGCTGATAAACAAAGAGAAAGTAACTGTAATTCAGTTTATTGAAACAAGAAATGTTTTATCAGTTAATAATCCAGATACGTATTTTAATTCCAGTGCTTATCTTTATGACAGCTATACTGACTGACTGCAATAAATTTGAAATACTTATCTGAGGAAAGGTCTTGTATGAGGAAGAGTGTGCTTTTCAGAACCTGTAAACCTGAAAGTCCAGCTATATTTCCCCAAAATTCAAACAGAGTATTTTTAAAGAATAATTGATTTTCCTTCGATTTCACTCAGAATGAAGCAGAGAAGAAAATATTGTTCATCTGCTGTCACTGAGTACCAGTTTCCAGAGCCACCAAGAGGTTGTTTGTAGTTCTGGAGCTGGTCTCTGGCCATGTGAGTTCTGACCTGGAGACAAACCAATCTTGCCCATGCCTCAAGTGAAGGCCATAACCACTGGGTGATCATCTGCAGTATCTCCTGCCAAAGTACACAGAAAAACAGAGACCTATAGCCACAAAAGAAGAAACTTCTGACATGAATGTCTCTTTCTCATTTAGATGAGAAATTTCCAAATATTCCCACTAAAAACTTCCATTTCAAAAGACTTAACATTTCCTCTTCTGCCCCGTAACAAATAACCAAGACAAATGTCTAATCTGAACTTTCCCCACCCATCTCCAGCCATGAGATGAGCTGCTTTGTACAGTCATTTTCACTGTCTCTGCTTCTCTGTGCCCATAAAGAGTTTGATTTCTTCTCCCTGAACAAAAAGCAGCTGGCAGAGATGGCAACTTCAGCCAGATTGCTGATGAATGAGTCAAGGACGCTGGAGGCCTGGGACAACACTCTTCACATATGCTGGGAGGTGAGCTTGGGGAGGGGTGACCTGAAATGATCACGTATTTATGCAGACAACATCATTCTTGGCTTTGTAGAAACAGACCCCTTCACATACTGACTCACCAGGACACCCAGTAAAGGTGTTCAAATGGTGATTCATGGTACAATTGCTTCTACAGCCATTGCATCGGGGACTATCACCTTCTGTACTTGGAAGGGTTGTATCACACTGCAGACAACCTTCTCCTCTTTTTTTTTTTTCACATGCAATAATATTAAGAGGCAAAGGTGGTAAATTGTGTGGTTTCTGTGGGGTACGTTACAAAGTCCAAAAGTTAAAATTAACAGGCTTGAGGAGGCGATTTGAAAATGCCATATCAGCAACCTGTTAGACTTTCTTTTTCACTCCCCACCCATAGTCACCTGCTTTTTCAGACAGGCTGACAATGGTAACAGGTTAGTTCAAGTTTCATACAGGTATGTCATTAAGCACAACAAGAAAACCCTTCCTTGATCAGTTCACTGCCATTCAGAGGATTAAGTCTATTCACTGCCAGTACAGGTATAATGACTCATCCTCTATGTTAAGTAAGAGACAACAACTTACTACAATACTGAACTTCTCCCAGCCCTGCCACAGGGAGAATTTGGGACAAATTAAGTTAATCTCCTTCAGAAACATTACTCAAAACACATTTTTAAGACTTTTACTCCTATCTTTGCCTCAAAAGGTGACACTGTCACATTTCCAAGATTGTGGGACAACAAAAACCGGAGCCTCCCTGAGTGGGAGGAGGGGAGAAGGAGAGGTAAAAGTCCCCTCTGATAACATCAAACTTACATACCAAACTCCAGGCTGCCCTGGGTAGACTTCTTATTGAGACGAACTTCTGCTCAAAAACGATAACCTATACATAAATTTCTGAGTGACCATTTCTATGTTTGTTTTCCCAATATTAGGTCCCTTCTAAAAAGTTTGTCCAGTGACAATGAAACTGAGCTTTCTTTCAACATTAAACCAAACCCATCATTTGTTCCCACTAAATTAACAGTTTCCAAGACCTGATAGCAGTGTGACAGGATGGAAGAAATTTAGTTAAGAGGCTATCTGCTCTCTTTGGACATTTGTATTGTCACCTAAAATGTAAATAAATACCTGTATTTTATGTGCTTAGCCAAGCAGTTACATGAACAACATGAAACAAGATATTTCTTTGTCTTTATGTGAGTCGGAAAAATACTAAGAAAACAAGTTGAAGACAACAGGAAAATGACATTAGGAAATACATCGAGTATTTCAAGAGAACCCCCAGTATTACTGAGGTAAATCTCTGCCTTAGTATAAAGAATTCCTTCTTTCACCCAAGAAGCTGAACTGTGACTACACCTCTAATTTTTGGTAGTCTGAATTATGCTGCAGATTTGCTTGATGCCTTCTGCCATCTTCTTCTGTATACCCTGCCTGATGGGAAAGGTCCAAGGGGGAGGCAGGGGCTGCCAGGGCTTTCTCAGGCACCTGGTGGTGTTAGCTGGAGTCCCTTTCATCTTTTATTCTGTATTGGTGAAAAACTCAGTGAAAAATCTAGTGAGCGAAAAGAGATTGTTCTTATTCCATGCTTGCATAAACCCAGACTCCTGAACATGGGAGATCTGAACTGATGACTTCAGACAAGTTACTCAAGGCTAGATTCAATGTAAGATTAAAGCTAACCTCAAGTCAGATGTTGAATTACCTAACACTTCAGTATATGTTTCTTGGAGCGAGATCCAAAAGGCCAGGAACAGCCAGGAAAGCTCCCTGTGCATTGCACCAGAGGAGTGAATATCCAAGGGAAGCAGTGCAGTAAAACCAGCTGCTGCACGGGGAACCGTCTGTAGCTGGACAAATGCTATGCAGAAAGGTGTGCCTGAAACCTCACTCCTTTCTTAAAAGTAGCCCCTAGGTTTCTTGCTGCAACTGAGCAGTCACATCCTTGCGGACACAGAGCCCAGGGTCCTCCTTTGCAGATGAGCACTGGTCTTGAAAAAAACCGACCCAAGCCAAAGTCATCCCTGTAGCGAGGCTTGTAGTGAGGTGCTGCAGGACCAGTCCAACTTGTCTTATGTCACACAGATGGTCTGTGACAAAGGATTCAGTCAACACTTTAACTGAAGTATGCCGCCCTTCTCTCCTTTCCCTATCACCAGGACACTGACTTAGCTACCTACAGAGATGAACCAAAATATCCCAAAGCTGTACATTAAACAGCACTATTGACAGGAGGTTTTTTCCCCTGGTCTCCTGCCTTGACCACTCAAAACCATCGGTTTTGTGGTAGAAATTAGGTTAAAGTTTAGCTAGCTTTCCAATAGCTCATACTAACATTGCAGCAGTACTTCCCTGAGCATCTTGCACTTGGAGGAACACTGCCATCCTTCCCATCCCCAATGGAAATTCAGTATTTAACGAGGGGGATCCTTTGCTCCAAGAACAGAGGTGAACATTCATGATTAAGAGCAACAGGATTTCCGTCACACCATCTCCAGGCCACAGAAAGAGGCAAGTGATTTATGTGCAGGCAGAATGGTTAGCCTGGATAACAACTATTTATGATCCTATATTACAAAAATTAGAGGATATGAAGCATTTTCTGTGGATTACTTTAGAAATCTACTGAAAAACACCCACCAGTTTAAGTTTCCATTGGCTCCTGAAAATCACCAAGTACTTTTTTGGCCAGTCTCAAATTTTTCAGACCTGATAAAGCTACAAAATTCTCAGATAGGTTTTTGTTTGGGTTGTTTTCTTTTACTCAGATCTTTTCAAAACCGGCTTTAATGCACCTACATATTGTATTTATTACCATCTACTTTCATGTGCTGTCCACACTTAATAGGATGGAATAGGATTTTGCCAATAGTAGCAAACTACATACTTTTCCCAGCATCTTTGCCAAATGGCCATAAACGTCTGTCTGGTAGATGGCCAATGAACGTTGGTGGTCTATAACCACAATTTCTCAAACAATATGGAGAGAAATCTGCTCTGGAATACCTTTGATCTGCTAGCAAACAAAGCATTTAACCACTAGGATGAAATAATAGGCGTTCTTCAAATCATTAATACAAACTTTCTGAAGGCAAGACAAAGACCTTTGCTACTCTGTGCAGTGGGACCACATATGCATCCCAAAATCTGATTATATTTTTAGCATCTACTGAGCACTCGTACCTTTATTTTTGTCTCTGTGATGAAATGACTATGTTGTATGCAGAAGAAGGGCTCCTGTGGCTGATGACATCACTGTATGCATCCCCAACGTGCTGCTACTGCAAGCAACACAACCCAGCAGTGCTCCTGCCTTTGCAGCTGAGTGATCAGGTGTATCACCTTCAGTTGTAAGGAAGGAGTGGGCTGTAGTTCTATCCCATACATCCTGCCTACTCAACAGGTGACCTTCCCGGCTATTATTCGCTGATAACACCAAGTTAAACAGGAAGTTCCCAACAGCACTAATGGTAGGGTTTGCTTTCACTGAATTGAAAGCTCCTTTCAAAAACAGCCTGTATATTTTCCTGCCTTTGCTGCCTTCCTTGTGAAAAAAGGCTCTGATACCACTGCTACATGTGAAAAGCAAACACAAGCTTCTGTCACTCATGATTTACTGATCACCACTTCTCTCACTTTCAAGTTGGATTTAGAGAATTTCTGGGCAAGAATTTGCATATGTACTCCCCTGTTTCATTCAGTTCCAACAGCCTTGCAGAGAGAGCTCCCACAGGCTTTCAAAGAGGAATGAGATCTTTACTGGGAGCTTCCAAACAAGTCTGTCTCCATCTTTCAATTTCTGGTTGTTGTTTTTTTTTGGTTTTTTTTTTATTGCAGAACACCTCTATAAACTCCAGCGGGTGTAAACTCAGCCCAGCCTTTTAGAACTCGCCTTAAGATCCATTAGGGAAAGAAAATTCTCAAACAGCCCACATCTGGCATACTGAAGAAAGCAGAGTACAGAGGCACATTTCCAGAGATTTCAACATTTCTGCTTTCCTTCTGATACCCATGTAGCTGGCTGGCTGTGGCACACCTGTGTGTGTCCTTGCCCTGGAGCAATAACCGTCCTGAGGAGCTGCAAGGATGTATCTCTGCCAAGAGCCCGTTCAGACTTATCTGCAGAATGACTGAACAGAGCCTCTCAGACCTTGTGGCAGCGGAAAGCCCAGGTCTATGTGAAATCGTGAGAGATCTATGTGAGCTGGAAGGCTATATGTAGACTGGAAGAGGAGATGGTTGTTATAAAATAGCAATCAAGGGGTTAACAGCACAGACCAGAAATGCTTTGGGATAATGCCATGTGCCAAACCTCCTCTCCTTCCTGTTCATTCAGCAGGAGTTGTCCTCCCTGCACACTATTGGGATGCAGCTGAAATAAAAATAGCCCATTCCCTGCAATTCTCTGGACCGGCTTCAGCTGGGCAGGATTTTTCGTGCAGGAAGGAGGATAGAGCAGGAAGGGAGGAGAAGGATTTATCTGAGAAATCCCTTTGGAAGTCTTGCCACCTCTGGCAAAAGCAGCACAGCTGCCTGGGTATTGGCACTAACATCAGGGTGTCCCTGCTCACAGCCTGCACGCTCTGCCAGCCCCCGCAAGAGTCTCAATTTCTCTTGCTTCAACACCAGTCCCCGGCGGCACTCCAGAGCAGTGGGATGCTTTGTGTTAATCCTGTTTTCACTGGTGACAAAGAAATACCACCATTAGACATAAAACATTAATACTGTTCAAATCACAGAACACAGCGCAATAATGTTCTCTGGGATTTTTATCATGCTCAGCCATCTAAGAATCAGGAAATGAGACTACCACAGCTGTTCAGGGTTCCTCTGCATTTAGAGGCAGACACTTTCAGGGGGCAGCTGGTCCCATTTGTCCAAAACACACATTTTAGGGTGATTCTAACTTTTCACCAAGACTAAATTAATATGCTCCCCAGATACTGGCACTTCCCATCTGTAAGTCCCACCAGACTAAAAATAACTATTTGAGGCCTTCTTAAGAACTAGACAGATACGATTCATAAAACTATAGTCACAATAAAATGATGGTGCCAGCTCTTACTAAAAAAGGTGTATCTGAAAGGCCACAGAGCCTAAGTCCCACCAGAAGCTGGTGAGATCTGTTAGCAAGAGTTAGAGCTCTACGTTACTTTTGCAAATATTGCAGCAGTTGCAGGCTGATCCTGTAAATCTCTGTCCAGTCCTGATGCCTACGCTTCAGAGTACATTCCAGCAAAAGAGCTGCTTGTAACAAGAGATACTTGAGAAATCTCACTGATTAATGCAGCAAAAGCTTAAACAGTGATTTGGCCACAGCCTGTCTGTACCTACATTTGGGGGACATTTCATCAAACAAGTAAGACATGATGTTATTCAATGGGTGGAATTTAAAACTGAATGGAATCATGCCTACATTAAGATGTGTATTTTTTAAAAGGAGCATGATTGGCCACTAAGGTGGTGACTGGTTCTCTGCCAGCAAAAGATTTTGATAAATAAGACTGATCTTTCCACAGAGACACTGAAGCGCACCTGTTGGGTTGATACAGAAATTACTAAGCGAGTTTGACAGTCCCTGCTGTTCGGAGATGGTAGTAGTTAGCCACTTTTCTCCCCAGAGGTACAGTAGTGTCTTTGCCTTTAAGGTTTTCTCCAGTTCTTTGCACATCTCAAAAGATGGAAAGAAAGAGAAAGGAACATTGGGGTGTATTATAGAGGTAATAGGTAACCAATGAGCAAGTAATTCTCAGATCTGTTTGCAGCAGAAGACAACAGAGTACTTGATGAAAACCACAACAAAGAGATGCTCTACACCTGTGTGATGGGACAATGACTATAAGAGGTAGATATTTGAAATCATTATGACACTGCAATATCTAATTTTTTTCCTGCTAGTAAAATCCGTAGTGAATAAGAGATCAGACCCTCAAAAAAAATCTTGGCTGGCATCTCAAGAGCTATGGCACCAGCAGTAGAACAGAAGCAAGAACCTCCTGAGGCTTTAGACTACAGAGGAGATACCAAAAATTGCTTGTTATCATCTTTCTCTAACTCCCGGGTTTTCCTACCAGCAAAGGTATTGAAAACTATCCAGACTGTCCAAAAGAGGAGCGTGTCAAGTGCATCATTCCCACCATCATGTTTTGTACAGGAGTGGGGGTCCAGTGCTTCAGGCGGGAACAAGACCACACAAGGTCAGCAGCCAAATAGAAGACATTCCTGCTTCAATCCAGTAAAAGCACAGCTTGGTAAGGGCTCATCAGGCAACACACACCTATGTAGCTTAGAAAACCTGCAAATGGCAAATGAGGTTGCAGTCAAGGAAAACAGGTGGAAATTTATCAATGGGCTCTTTGAGTTGTTCTCAGAACTCCTTGATAAAGGCAGGGGCTTAGTTACAACGAGTCTGCTGGCAGAAACAGCACATTTTCCTCCATCCAAGCGATTGGATGATCAGACTCGTATGATTGCCTTTAGTGTACTGACTCACCAGAGGGCAGCAACTTTCCAGATGTGATGTCAGCCCATAAAAACGCGACGCGTCCCTCCCGCTCTCCCGGTCGGACCGTCCTTCTTCATACTGTACCCTGATGTCAGCAATCCCATTTCACATGCTTGGCTGGCAAACTAAACATCACAAGGTTTTGGGATAATAGCAAGTCAGGTCAGGTATCTGATGCATGGTTAATCTGCAGTTCAATGTCTCAGTGTGTCTGTAGTATTAAAACAGTCTCACGCAATTAGTCTGCAACAAGTAATCGTCTAGGATGATCTGCTGCCTTATAGAAACAGAATTTTATGTCACTTTATGGCAGGTGGAAAAGATTTTTTGAAGGAAACTTTACTTTAGTAGCTAGATATGCTGGCAGAAGAATCCCCCCCTCCGTTTTCTACTTTTAACTGCAGGATGGAGCAAATTACATTTATCCTCCACTAAGACAGGCAAAAACTGTCTTCCAGGAGTATTCCCTGGGAGGAAGCAAGCCTGACATCTGTGTATCTCTGGTGATAAGTGTCTCTGCATCTACCCTTCCTTATTAGCTCTACTCCCTTTCCTATGCCCTCATTTCCCATGCCAAAATCAGGATAGTATTTGCCTCCAGGTGGGGACATTAGGAGAGTTTCTGGGAGGCATTGTCCTACATGTGCTGAGAGCAACACAAAGCACAACAAGCAGGAAAACTTCATCGTAGCTGCATTTCTGTTCTTGCCACCTGGCTCCTGGGTGGCCTGGTGTAAAACCGATGCCTCAAAACCTCCAGCACAAACTTAATGGTGTCATTGATTACTAAACTGGAGATAGACTAACTGTGGAGACTGAAGGACTAAGTCCATTTCCATTTCAGCTGAATGAGAATGGTGCCACTGTTGACAGCAGGGCCTGCAGTTTGCCATCAGTGATGTGGAGAAAATGCCTTTAACATCCATCCCGAGGGCAGCCCGCTGAAGGAGCACCCAGGACGTATGTCCACTGAGCAGCCACCAAGGTCCTGCATAAATACAAGATGCAGCTATGGCATAGTTAAAGAAACAAAAACAAAATCCACTGGGGGTTGTTTTAAATACCTCCCTAGCTGAGTCTTAGTCCTCGCCTGGGAAGGTGAGAGGAATTGGAACAGACATTATGGGAATGCGAAGTATTATCAAAAAATCCCTATCAAGAGACTATAAGAATTTGTCAAGTACCAGGGAAGCATGTCATACATGCGCGGGGCTGCAGGCTGGAGCACAGTACGTTCACAGCAACATGTTCAAAGTATAAACCCCTTTGCACTCGAGACCAAACTTCTCAAAGATCCATAAGTGTTTGGTTTCATGTGGAAGCACTAACTCAGAACAGAAACTGTGATTTCTGAATAACAGAGGGCAGTTGCACCTTCCACCAGCAGATACCACTTAGAGATTAATTACTTGGAGCCTAAACATGTATTTTGGGTACTACTTGAACTGGAGCAGCAGTCCCAGATGAAATCACAAGTCTGTTATGTTAGTCACCGTACACACACTGTCAAGAAAAGACAGGCCTGCCCTAAGTCATTCACTGTCTAAATAGGCTGGAGGAAGGACAGGAAAGGAGCGACATGGAGAGGTGAAAAGGCTTAGCCAAGGTCCTGCTGCAGCAGAGTGTGAGCAGGTCAGAACATCCCCCTGGTCCAGCTCTTCTCTCCACCATCATTTCTGCAGTTGGTGCTCACCAGCTTTCCCCTCCCTGCAGGCTCAGCCTTCCGCGCTGTTGATAAAATTTCTGGAGCAACATGAGAGATGGCGGTATGGAGTGAGAAACACTGGTGGGGAATGGGTGCAGGTCCTCCAGCACGTCCAGGTCAACACAGCACACCAGAGGGAAACTAAATGAAACAGTTTCTCGTGAAGGAAAAGACCTTTCTAAGTGAAACAGTGGAGACAAGGGGGTGCTTGCCACTTACCCCCGTAGCAGTGGGACCACCCATGGCCAAGATGCCCACACCCCAGAGGGGTTGCACAGATGCCTCCCCCAGGGATGTGCAGTCCTGCAGCCCACACAGGACCCCCTCCAGCTTTTAGCACATGGGCCTCAGCTAGAAAGGGAAAAAACCAACAAAACAGGGCTGAAGTTACCTACATGGGGAAAACACTTTTTCCCCAGCGTACCAATGGTTTTATGGCTACACTCGGGCAGAAAAGGACTCCTCATAAATGACCCCCTCTCCGTCTAGTTCATAGTTGGAAATTCAGCCTTCAAAAGTAAGGGCTAGGATCCTACTTTTCTTACAGAAGTACTGGTATCCAGAAAACCCTTCATGTGCCCTGTGCAGTTAATCAGGGCCAATATACGTTCTTCAGCTACTATCCCAAATTGCCTGTTTTTTTCCTCTTCAACTGAAATCTCATTTGGTTCAAGTCTTTCTACAATAACTTAATTATATTACTAAAATTATTTTCTCTATCCCTGTTTTTCTAAGCTTGTGTACAAGCAATTTCTTTTAAAATATTGGGGGTGCGAGTTGTGGGTGTGGTAAATCAGGATAGCAGAGACTATTGCTTTGGATTTCTGAGATAAGCACACATCTAGCATGTGTCAGTTTGCACAGAAACATGTTTTTTGCCTGAAGTGTTATTTTTTTTTCCCCCAAGATCCTTGACAAGGAATTGATAATAATGTAACCAAACAAACATTTAACCATTGTAAACTGTGGAGACTTTCTGACAGTTTTAACAAAGTTTGTCCTTCCAGCAGTCCCTGTCAAGCACTACATTATCACTCACCCTCAGGAAGGGTGGTACAGAAGACTCACAAAACTTAGATTTAACAAGAGCAAAGGGAAGCAGGCAGGAAGGAGTCATATAAATTATTCATATGAGCTGCAGCCCTGCAAATTAATTCTTAGTGCAGGAGAAAGACATTCTTGCACACTCTTGCAGAGCTTACAGCAATCAAAGGGCACCCTGCAGCATCAGCAGGGCCATAGCCAGAAAGAGGGATGAAGTAAAATGCAGAGCATGGGTGCAAAGAGCTGCTGGAAGCTGCTGCCACCCGTTTGTGGGGCAGTGCATTAGGTTCCCTAACTCATATTTTGGAAGAAGCTCCCTCTCCGTGGGTGAGGTAACAGTACTGCAGGTGTTTATCTTGGAGAGCATGCGATAGCCCCACTCCTGCACGGGCTCACGCTATGGATGTGGGCATTGCTTTCTGCTGTGGCTGCTGGCTGACATCAGAGGAAGCCACTGCCTGCTGAACATGTCTAACCTTCCAAGAAATAGAAAGAGTTTTTAAACACCCACCCTCCCATAACCACAGTCTCTTCAATAGATATTAATAAAATTTAATCATTTTAAAAGAACAATTTTATCACTGATGACTAAAATTGAGCACTTGCAAACCTGCAGCTGTATTTTTGTTACCAGGCTTGAAAGTTCATTGCCTGGAGCCACCAGGAGTTCAGGCCTGGTGGTGTCCCCCAGGGTTTTCTACGAGACTGTCCTCCTTCTCCCAGGATGCCTCCAGGAGCCCACATCCTCGCTCATCCTCGCCATCCCACCACAGCAGCACTTCAACTGTTGTGAGCTGGGGACAGCTTGTGTTCCCCAGTGAGTCTGTCATGTCTTGCACACTCCCTGTCTCGGGCTAGTCACTGCTCCTTCTGCTTTTCAGTTTGCTGCAGTGTGAGGGATAAAGCATGTAAGGAGCCATGGAAGCCATCAAAGGAGACTTACTTTGACACCTTTTTGCTATCATTTGCATGGCAGTTCTTCATTACAGTTTGTACAGCATAGTCCTTTGCAGCTAGGCAAAAAAATCTATGCAACCATGTCATTACAAAAAAAACAACAACCAAAACTAAGCTTCAATGACCCTTTTTTTCAGAAGTTACACCCATTATGTAGGGTTAGGTTTCTATGCATAATACCAATTTCCAGACAATTGGTAGCTTCCTAAGGGAAAAATCATGATTTATATCATGCAGTATAAAAGTAGGTTTTTGGTAGTTTGGTAGTGAACAAAATATAGCTGCAAATGTTTACTTCTTAATAGATAAGCAAGAATCTTGTGTCTTCCTGGAGCCTGACTGGAATTCAGATATTGTTTGACTTTTTCTCTCCCACAACACGCATTTGATCTTATAATACTTTCGAAACCTTGAGCAAATAGAATACTGCAAGTTAAACATTACATGACTCAAATGTACCCATTACCATGACTTCAAAACAACTGCTCAGAAGAACTTAGATCTGTAAGCAAATATTTTAATGAGGAATTAAGAGTAACCAGTATTTACCACAGCTCACTTTCCTAATAATTCACCTGCCAGCTCTGTGAAGATTTCTGAATATAACACCACCCCTAGCCATTCCTACAGCTTCTTTTTTGTTGGTGGGTGGTTGGTATTTTTCCCCACCGGAGAAGCCCAGAGCATTTGACATCTGTTCGCTATTTACCCAGTGCAATGCACTTGGCAAGTCCAGCCAGTTCTGCTCATTTCACCACAAGAGTAAACCAAGGCACGGTGAGACAGAGCCTCACTGACAATGTTAATGGCTTACATGGCAATGTGACAATTTACACCAGGTAATGATATATCCAAGGATGTTAAATTGGTTGCCAAGGCTATGAAACAAGTAAGGGCAGAGCCAATAGCAGAGGGTGACATTGCAGTTTTGGTCACCTCTGCTTGACAGCACAGCACCTGCAGACTGGACCACTGGCAGCCCCTGAGAAAATCCTGTGGGAAAGGGGTTTGTTGTCAGGAGTCTCAAGAGCACGTTTTTTCCTTGTTTGAAAATTAAAAAAAGAACACACAAGTCAACATAAATACATGTATTTGAGACACATTTAATATATAATTAATAAAATAACTCAAAAAATCAAATACAAAAAGGCAATGTTTATTTTCAAAATTATAGTCACTCATCCCTTCTAAACTGAATTTCCTATGAGAAAATATAAAACAATGACATTTAAATGCAAAGGTTTCAGTTTAATTTTTCTTTATTTACTTCTCAGTGTAGATGCCTGCTTGCTGACCCCATCAAAAACAGTGCCAGAATTAGTAATTATCTTAGTGGAGTCAGGATTTCAACCCAAAGTAATATGTGAACTCCAGCAGGTAACAACTGAGGACAAGCAACCTGAAAATGGCACCTATGCTTGGTCTTATAGGTTGGGGATGAAAGGCAGATACTTTCTTAAACTGAACATAGCCTACAACGTGTCGGCTTTGATCTCTATAACTTTCTCAGTGTCACACTAAAGCAGTGCAATAAACATCCTTGTTTAAAACAAAAAGTCTTGCATAAGGCAAAAGTTGGTTTAAGCATCCCTTTAGAAACACTATTGATGATACAAATAGCCTGAAGTAATACCTACACTTTTCATTAAGAAGAATCTCTGGATTATTTTATTTCACACAGACTGATGTTACCATGTCTTCGTTAACCTTCTGTGTTTGCGAGTACATTTTTCTACTTTAAATATTATTCTTCCTCTTTTGTTCTCCTCAGAGCTACATTTCAAGATGGTGTGACATTAGTTCTTCAGTGAGTAACCAGTTTCCTGACCCAAAATTATATTTTCCCTTCCATATCAAGTTCAGTGCAATTATATCTACTTCAGTAATTTTCTCAGAGCTTTAATAAGGCAAAGCAACTTCATTTATTTAAAGCTTTTTGAGTGCTTGTTATTGTTGTGTGTAAGTGCCAGAAGGAAAAGGAAGTGACAAATAGTAATTTTCAGGATTTCATTTTTTAATTACAAAATTCTACTCCAGGCTAATAAGAACTGACAGAGTTCTACAAATAGACGTGTGTTAAGAGGACAGTATGTGTGCCCCCCTGAAAGCAATGGAAAGACGTTCTGATGTGCTTTAGTATCGCTGGCTCCAGAAATTATGGGGTTTAATTGCCTCTTGCTTGAGAAAACAGGTATTTTCAACAGTATTGATTCAGACAGAGCCCACAAGCTTTGAGACTATGTGGTCCACCAAAGCCATTAAAAGATCCTTTGTTTATTTTAACAAACAAAGCTCCACCCTGGTCTTGGAGCCAAAAGACAGTGGGTGTAAGTCAGTGCATTTGCTTTCCTTCTGAAAAGGAGACTTCTGAATAATGCGAATTTCACATTTATCCGAGACCCATACCACTTCTTCTGGTGCATTGAGACATAAATCATGTAATAGGTAAAACTGCAGAGCTTCATCAAGTTTTGTTTTGCCCTCCTCTCATTTAAAGAATGGACAGAGAAAACCATGAAAAAGGTAAAGTTATTATAAAAAGCTTGGTTACCAGCACAGGCAGATTCTGTGGCTAATGAGATGACAGATACTTCCACTTCTTTGAATCCTTTCTTGAAAAGGTTTATCTGAAATGTAAACGGGTACAGGAAAGTTAACTGAGTTGAACTCAGCAACCTGGACCAACATTACAACCCACAGTACAACAGCTATGACTTTATGGTTATTTATTTTTAAAAATTAAGAATTCCAGTACTGTTAGGGTAATTCTGTCCCCGGTGTTAACAGAACCTAATTTTTTTGCATATATCTAATCTTCTGCGTTTTACAGTCCCCTGCTTTGGGACACTCAGTGGCTATAGGGCTGTTCACTTCCCAAAGGCCTTTCACCTTTTTGGTATTAAAAAAGGATATCTGTAATGTTTGCACTCTAATGGAAACCAGACATGGCAAGGATGAGAGTAGAGACTGAGTCCCACAAAGCAAACTTTAGCCCCAAAAGACTCCAGCTAAAGCTAGCTTTCTTCAGCTGTGTCTTTCCACCTGGATTTCTCCTTGGCTACACGAAGGTCTCCACAGCCACCAGCAATTCCATGCCATCTTTCACTGTTGCTATATGGTGTGTGTGGCCTCTTTTTCCCCAAATCACATGTTGGTGGGACTAGGGCAGCTGAAAGGAAGGGACCATCCAGACAAGCTGTTTCCTCCCCATATATGAAGGTCGCAGTTTGGGGGGCATGCACTTGAACAGCTGCATTGGGTTCTTTCTTGTAGGAGCACAACAGCATCTCAGATTTTGTTTTGCCCAGTGGTAGGCTCTGAAGTGATTTCCACCCACCTCTCTCAAGATACTGCAGTGGCAAAAATAAAACCCACTAGGCCTAGTTTTAGCCACAGCAATTACTTTGTGGTTACTGCCCAGGGCACAAGGAGAAGCCCACCACGGGTTCTGACGTAACAGCCCTGAGCTCAGGAGCCAGACGCAAACTGTAGACCAAAATATTTCCTCATGAAATACAGAATTCCATGAAACTAATGTACTTTGTCAAAAATTCAGTGGTCACAGTATTTTGATGGAAAATCTATTCTAAAAAGTTTTTAATGTTCAATCACTGTTTAAAGGTAGAACTTTTTTAATTAATCAAGTGGCTTGAGTTTCCATTTACAGAACTTTGAAACCAAAGCCTTCTGGTCTCTCTGGCCTTGAAAAATATTGCTGTTTTGATTTTCTGCCTTGTTTCTTTAACAAAGCACGAGAGCTGAAATGCAGCAGGGTGGAAGCTGTCTTCTCAAACACACTGTGGAGGGCTAGCCACAGGCCCACCAAACTCTCATCTAATAAACCGCACTCAACCCTTGTCACTGCAATGCAATAACAGCCTTGGATTTCTTTCAGATGACCCATCAGTTCCCTCTCTGCATGCCTTTGCTCCCCCCACTCGTTCTCCCAGCCCCAGAAAGTATCAGAAGCACCTCATACCCCTCACTTCCCTTCCCCTCCTTCTTTCCCAGGGGTGTTTTCTCAACTGCTTTCCATTCCTCAACATGCTTCGCTTTATTCCTCTGCAGAGGAGTAAAGAAGCCAAAAGAGAGCTTTTTAAAGAGTTTTGCTTCGTCAGAAGTCTTTTGAGTGTTCATTTGCACTCGAAATAAAACCAAAAGTCAGGGCCCCCGAGTACACTGCAGCAGTGCCTGTGTTTAGTTACTGCGCTTGTTGCAGCAAGTAAATTACAAAATCTTGCAGCGGACATGGTGGCCCCAGATTATATCAATAAATTGGCAAAGTCTACTCTTGGCTGTTTGATACAAGATTCTATTAGAGGTCAGATACAAATGATACACATATTACTTGTTGTACAGACATATATTTGTCCAGAGAAAACCCAGTCCACATCAGAATAAAAATCATGTCAGCAACACTGCCAGATTTGAAAAATATATTTTAGCCCCTTGCTCTCAACCATTACCCTTCAGGGCATTACAGAGTGTCCTGGAAAACAGCTAGCATTTTGCACTCCTCCTCTGCACAAAACAGCTGAAACTGTGTTTGTTTTTCTAAAAATGCCTAATAATTAAGAGCTTCCTTGCCAGGATTCAAGCCGAAGCCAAAAGCAGAGATGATATTAACATCCTGGAGAGTGGGAAGGAGAATTTTTGTGTGAAATAAATAAATAATTCCCCTATCAAAGGGAGAAAGTAGAGAAAGATGAAAAGTCAAAGCACTTAAAAATTAGTAAAGGACCTGAAACTTAAACATGAGGGAAGGGGTCATATTATATTGTCTCTTCATGGATATAACCTTGCTTCTAAGATCATCTTAAAGCAACTATTTTTTCTAGAAAAGGGGATGAGAACAAATTAAAATTCCACAATTCTTTTAGAAGTGCAGCCTTTTCTTTTATTAGTCTGGAGAGGAGGAGGCTCAGGGGGACCTTATTGCTCTCTAAAACTACCTGAAAGGGCTGTAGACAGGTGGGGGTCAGTCTTTTCTCCCAGATAAATAGCAACAGAAGAAGGGGAAACAGCCTCATGTTGTGCCAAGGGAGGTTTAGATTGGATATTAGGGAAAAAAAATTCACTGAAAGTGTGGTGAAGCATTGGAACAGGCTGCCCAGGGAGGTGGTGGAATCACCATCCCTGAAGGTGTTTTAAAAACATGTAGAAGAGGTGCTTAGGGATGTGGTTTAGTGATGGGCTTGGCAGTGCTGGGCTAACAGCTGGACTTGATGATCTTGAAGGTCTTTTCCAACCTAAATGATTCTATGACTCATAGTTCCCTGCTTTGACGCTGTTAAAGACACTCAGATTTCAGCGACATGACACCTTTTAGAAAGCATAGAGCATCAGACTTCCAATTCAAAACCTTTTTCTTCAAATCACAGAACATTAGCTTTTTCACAGGACCACCAACTTAAAGCAAACATCCCATTATCAGACTGAACAGATAGTTTCATGAAACCTCTCCATAAAAGCTGGCAAGACTATCTGTCATCTGGTAGTTGCAGTATCACTCTGAGACTCAGGGCATCTGGGTACCATTCCCAGCTGCGTCCCAGTATTTCTTTATGTATTTTAGACAAGTCATTTACCTCCATATGCCTCAGTATTCCAAATGCAAAACATAGAAAAAATGGACATTATGCTACTCCATGGTACTCACATTGTTTATACATCTACACATGGCCTTTGTTACTCCAGCCAGAAGCATTTTTTCCATATTTGCTTGCAAAAGCTGCTAAATTCACTGAAGTCTCCTTTAATACTAAAGCTGGGTTTAGTATTGAACACACATCCTTCGATATTTAATTTTAATTAACTAAATTTAGGATGCAGTATACCTTGAGAACCACCAGCTCAATACAAATAATAATGAGAAGAAAGCACCTGTTCATCAGTAAAGAGCAACTCCTAGAAGCTTGGAATAGTTCATTTAATATAAAGAAATTTAGATCTCTCACCTTGCCTGGAATCCCAGGTCTCCCCTAGGCTCTTTGCAGTGGCCAGGGGGGCCTACCCCTTTCAAAAAATGTAAGTTTGCATCAAAAAATCAAAAATTCTTCAAAGCCTGAAACCATTTTTTGCCTGGTATGACTCCTGAGACCAGTGTGTATGTATTTTTTTCACAATGTCCGCTTTATGAAAGGGTAAAATGAACCACAGAGGTTAAATGATTCACCTACAAAGTCTTTGGACACAATTAGAAA